>NC_139217.1:313241054-313753554 GCF_055691185.1 Crinia signifera
CGCTACTAGCATCAAAATATATCAGGTTGTGATATTTACTAAAACAATTACAGAATATTTTTTCCCCATGCAAAAACATAAACCTGCATGTGACGAGAAGCTATACAGGAAGGTTATTTTGGTGATACATGTAATTCTACTTCCTTTCCATACACAGTAATTTAGTAATTTTAAAAAATGTTATGGAAAATGTAGTATTTACTGAATTAAATTGGACTCCTGTAATTATGTAAGTGCACTTTGTGCCCTTTCTATGGATTAACTGCTCAAAGATATGTTGTGCTGGATAAGACAATTCATTTTATAGATCTCTAGGAAAGAGTTGTGCCTCTATTATTACCTTTCATATACTGGTTCAGGTTATTTTGCAGTAGAAATATTATTCCTGGAACCATCATTAATTGAAAAACAAATTGAAGGAGAAATAAAATTCATGTAAAAAATAAAGTAGGAATTTGCAACAACAATAACTAAGCTTTGAGATAGATTAAGTACCAGCCAATCAGCTCTTTACTGCAATGTTATAGGCTGTGTTAGATTGCTTGGTAGTTTAGTTCATCTGCCCATAAAAGAAATGTCTGGAGGAAAGTATTCCACATGTGACAAGACAGAATAGAGTAAAACCAGAATAGAGGTTGTCAGAATCAGGATACAGTGGGGTTTATTTACTAATGTGGGAGTTCTATTGAAGATGGGATGTTGTCCATAGCAACCAATAAGAATCTACTTATTTATTTAACACCTTCTAGACCAGGGCTGGGCAATTGCGGCCCTCCAGATGTTGATGAACTACACATCCCAGGATGCTTTGCATTAGTTTTGCTATGTGGCTATGCTGGGATGTGTAGGCATGCTGGGATGTGTAGTTCATCAACATCTGGAGGGCCGCAATTGCCCAGCCCTGTTCTAGACCATAATAGATAGAATCTGATTGGGTTCCCATAGCAACATCCCATCTTCAATAAAACTCATATTTTAGTAAATAAAATCCAGACAGCATGGAATTGGTGATTGAAGTGGGAATTGTGGAAAATCTAATGGAAATAAATAGAGATATTATATATATATATATATATATATATATATATATATACACCCCCCCCCCCCCCCCCTGCTGTGCTGTTTTTTTATGCAGTATGGGCACCCGGCGCTGACTGTATGTATATGGAGAGCCGGATCCCCGCCTGAACCTCCTATTGTTTGGATGTACTGCATATGCATCCTTTATCAAGGCTCCCTTTGCAAAGGATTTTAGACACTAGTGAGCTTGCCATTCTTAACCCTTGCTGCACCTGTGTGGATACCTAGGCTGGCTTGACTGAATGTGCATGGCACTTGGTCTTACAAGGACTTACTATCTGTGTCTGCAAAAATATAATTCTGCTGCACTCTATTAAATTTGGACACTATGGAACCTTCTGACATGGAAGCTGGTGGATACATTCATGCTATCAATACCCTGGGAGAGCTGCACAGCTACTCAGAAGCAGAAGTTGACAATATTCTCTACACGGAAAATTTAGAGGATCAAGCAGAGGCTAAATCCAATGAAGATAGTTACCATCAGCTACTGCGATTGAAATAGACTATTACTATCATTGTCTCACCCTGAGTGACTATTACCGGTCTAAAATAATTCCCTGCGGGCTGTGGGTAAGAAATTCACCTACTATTGGTCGCAATGACCCTTCCTTTTGCAAGAAATGGGTAGGAATACTGAACAAATGTTCTCTAGATCTGATCCTACTCATAATAGAGCAATCATCCAATGAAATTAAAGCGTACTTATGTATTATCTGGGCTTGCCGATTTTTCGATTGTATGCCTTAACTTAAGGCATACAATCAGTGCGATGCGATATCGCATCGCATGCGACCATATCGCATGCGATGCGATGACCCGATTTTTCCATAGGATTCAATGTTAAAATGGACTGAGTCCATTTTAACATGGAATTCAATGGGAAAAAGGGGTCCTTTTCATACCCCTACTATCCAAGTGGGCATGGAGTTGGATATAATCCTGTGGCGAGCGGACGGTATTCTGTGTCCCCTCGCGGGGCTCGCTACGCTCGCCACGCTTCGGGCTCGGTGGCTCGCTACGCTCGCCACAGGTTTATGTCCAACTCCATGCCCACTTGGATAGTAGGGGTATGAAAAGGACCCCTTTTCCCATTGAATTCCATGTTAAAATGGACTCAGTCCATTTTAACATTGAATCCTATGGAAAAATCGGGTCCATCGCATCGCATGCGATATGGTCGTATGCGATGCGATGCGATGGACCCGATTTCAAAATCGGCAGCCCAGATACTACATAAGTACCAATTAATGCTATTAAAAGCAAAATTGCTGAATTAGAACTTACCTGCAAGCCACATCTAGAGGGTGACAATACCACAGACTGGTACACAAAATTATCCAATCAAATACAAACATATAAACGTGATCTCATCCCATTTAAGGCTGAAAAGAAAGCCAAAGTCGATAGCGATTATGCCAATTATACGGTATATCGTTGGACCGATACATCATACAAAGGAGACCGTAAGAAACCATTCTTTAGATGTCGACAACGGCCACAAAGAAATTTGGATACGTCCCGTGAAAATACATCCACGGCCAGTGACTCTGAGACCACCACCCAAGCAGCCACACAAAGTGGCCCTTTAAGGGTACCTACCAAGGACAAACGCCGAGGAAGAGTAGGCAACGCTGCTATACCCGCCGAGGCAAGCAATGGCAGAGGAAGGAGTCGTTTAGGCAGACCCCCGAAGAATTACAAAACTTAGTCATAAACCTATCCGATTATGACCTTAATCCTATTGAACATCAAGTATTAATGAAAGGACTGTCATTTGTGCCTACCTACCCTCAAGACCCCTTGCAGTGGCAAATTGAAAAATATTGTTTACATCGCCGACTCAAACTCAAAGAGTACTTCACCAAACCTAAAGCTCCAACAGGCATCGTTCAGAAGGAACAGCTTTCCCCCAAAATTGCCAAACTGATGCCGAAATCATCATTTGACCCTTTGCCATCGAATGCATCGATTCGGACATTTACTCAATTGTTGGAACAACAAACCAACCAAGTGATCACACAACCCACAAGAGTACGGAATAACATGTCAAAAGATGAATCCATGGCACTCTCTAAACTTTCTTCTAATAAAGATCTAATCTTCCGCCCGGCGGATAAAGGGGGCGCATTAGTAATACAGAATCTACAGGATTACAAGGACGAAATAATGCGACAGCTATCAGATTCTGAGACCTACTTGAAGCTCCAAGGTGATCCTACGGCTGCCTATACCAAAGATTTATCGACACTTCTGAAGTATGGCCTGGATAACGAATTTATATCTGAGAAATTGCACAGAGCAATACTACCTGCACATCCAGTCGTTCCAGTGCTATATATGACTCATAAAGTACATAAATCGCTTAATAAACCGCCAGAAAGGTCTATAATATCGGCCGTTAACTCTCTATTTCAGCCTGTAGCCCTGTACTTAGATTCCATTATGCAACCACTAATACAAGTCCATCCCCACTTTCTATTGGACACTAACACCCTGCTTAGACGCCTTGCTGAACTTATGGTTTTGCCTAAAGATGTTGTACTGTGCAGTATCGATGTTCAAAGCCTCTACACGGTCATCCCTCATGATGGGGGAATGGCGGCAGTGAGGAGACTCTTTGAACATACTGGGATATTACCTATTGGAATTGATTTTGACTGAAAATTATTTCTTAAATGACAACTGCTTTTACATTCGATGCCGTGGGTGAACCATGGATTCTGCCATGGCACCTGCCTACTCCAATATTTACATGTTCGAAGTAGAACAATCGATATTCTTTGACGATATCGATATATCGGGAGAGGTAATTTTTCTACTGCCGATATATCGATGATCTGTTGATATTCTGGAGAGGATGTGCTGAGAGACTGATACAGATCATTGATTCCCACAATCTGAGAGATCATCCTGTGAAACTGACACACACTGTCAGTCTTGAAAGTATTCAATACTTAGATGTGAATATCGCTTTAAAAGAGGGAGTGATTTGTACCTCACTATACAGTAAGCCGACAGATAGAAATAATCGGTACTGTTTACCTAGCACGGCGCCCATCGCGTTGATCACATGTACATCGCATGCCATTATAGTGGCATGCGATGCCTGCGATGCGATGGATGCGATTGTATCGATTTTACATAGGGAACAATGTTAAATTACCTTCCAATCAACGAGATCAACCCAATGGACCCGATTTTACATAGGGAACAATGTTAAATTCCCTTCCAATCAACCAGATCAACCCAATGGACATGATTTTACATAGGGAACAATGTTAAATAGCCCCCAGACCACAAATTGAATAGAATAACCACCCTGAAGTGTGAAATGCCCCCCCCCCCCCATTGTTATTGTCACCCCACGGTCAACGTCATCCCGAAGCGTGGCGAGCGCAGCGAGCCCGCGAGGGGCGGCGGTATGCGTCCTCTGATCTTTTCACACCCCCACTATCCACGTCGGCGTGGAGTTAAGAATAGAAAGTGTGGCAAGCGCAGCGAGCCACCGAGCCCGAAGCGTGGCGAGCGGATGCGGATACCTTCACAGGTATCCGCGTCCCCTCGCGGGCTTCACAGATATCCGCGCCCCCTCGCGGGGCTCGGTGGCTCGCTGCGCTCGCCACACTTTCTATTCTCAACTCCACGCCGAAGTAGGTAGTGGAGGTATGAAAAGGTCGGAGGACGCGTACCGCCGCCCCTCGCGGTGCTCGCCACGCTTTGGGATGACGTTGACCGCGGGGTGACATTAACATTGTTGACATTGTTAATGGTGGGGGGGGGCATTTCACACTTTAGGGTGGTTATTCAATTCAATTTGTGGTCTGGGGGCTATTTAACATTGTTCCCCATGTAAAATAGTGTCTATTGGGTTGATCTGGTTGATTGGAAGGGAATTTAACATTGTTCCCTATGTAAAATCGGGTCCATTTGGGTTGATCTGGTTAATTGGAAGGTAATTTAACATTACAAACACATAAGATGCATGCGATGCCTGCGATTTGCGGCAAGATACCCGCGATATAGATCGTGGGCGCCGTTCTAGGTAAACAGTACCAAATAATCTGTTGAGGTTCGACAGTTTTCATCCCAAACCGATCAAACGCGGTCTTCTGTACTCCCAGCTGTTACGCATCAAACGAATCACGTCTGATCCAGATGTGGCAAACTGTGAGATGGATGCGATGATAGCTAAATTTGCTAACAGAGGGTACCACATAGAGCAATTGAGACGTGACAAACAGCGAGTACTTGAACCAGATAGAACTGTACTCATCAATGAACCAGTTAAACAAAAAAACAAAGGGGACATGATCCCGTGGGTATGCCAATATAATCCTGCTAGTGAAAACCTTAACCAAGTTTCTAAAAAATTATGGCCCATCATCCAAGGTGATAATGACCTGGGGCTGGCTGATACCAGACTGCTAGCCTGTTACACCAGAGGGCGTAATCTTAGGGATATCCTGGTGAGAGCGGATATCTCTAACCACACTAGGCAGACCAATGAATATGCCAATACCCGCAAAGGGTGCATTAGTTGTACCTGCACTACATGCCAGTTCATGATACCGGGAGATACGTTCTTCCACCCTCTGTCTGGTAAGACTATGTATATCAGACATCGTCTCAATTGTACCTCCAGATACGTGATCTATCAGATCTTGTGTCCCTGTGGGTTGTCATACATTGGCAAAACTGAATGCCAATTCAAAGAACGTATGACAGCCCACAGGTCAGCTATCAGGAATGCGATCAACAAGGGGCACAGCGACCAACCGGTCGCACACCATTTCTGCAACCATCCTCATTCCCTCACATCCTTAAAATATCGCATGATTGACCATCTGTCCCCATCTACTAGAGGGGGTGACCGCTCCATTAAACTCATCCAGCTTGAAAGAAAGTGGATTTTCCGCTTAGGGACATTGGCGCCCCGCGGCTTAAATGAACACCTTGGCCTGGGTTCTTTTAGATAATTATTGCCCCGGTCTATATTTTGTATTTTATGTCAGATACGCTTTAGACTGTTCCATAACTATTGGTATTATGTGTAGATACCTTAATCACTGCTTATCTATTGTGAAACAGTATGCGCTACAGCACTGATGCTGCTATGTTGTTTCTTTGCCGATACAGAGTGTATCCTTGTAACTATGGTGACGGGTGCACTATGATCGTGTTGTATGATGTCATGTCTATGCGCCAGCAGTCCGGGCGGAGGTTCCCGCCCCCTCCCCGTGCTCCGGCGTGCTCACTATGGTGTTTATAAGGTAAGACTGTTTTGTATTCTTCTGTTATACCTGACGAAAATGCTGCATTAAACGGGCATTGAAACGTTGTAACCACATCGTGTATATATATATATATATATATATATATATATATATACACGTTGGTTAGATGAAGAACCCCAGAGGGTAGAGCATCACACGGCACTCCAGGATTTGTGATGAAGAAAGGTTACTTTTATTAGCAACAGTTTAGAGGCCCAAAGCCTCTTCGTCAGGCTTACAGCAGGAATAATAATAAAGTGACAAGGTGCTTACCTAAATAGTGTATGCAGGGTCCCCCATCGCCGTGGATCGTGGGCGGCATCGGACGTCGGGCGGAAGTGGCCGGAAACCGTGCTGACGCACGGAGACACACCTCCGTCTTTCCGGCTGTTACTGATAGGTTACAGAGGCACTGCGTCCCGTTGCCATGCAAACAGGGGCGTGCTTGTGCCGTTACCAGGGTTACCGGTGCCGCTGACCACACGGCTGGGGACTGAATAAAGTGCAAGTGCTAGGTGCTGTGAAAAAACAAGAGAATAAACATACACCATACATGTAAAATGCACAGCAGCTGATGCATATAATCATAGAACATTGCTAGCAGTTGGAATCAGGCTGCTGTTTGTATCAAATGTGGTTATCCACGGAAGGCTGTTCACTTTAAACGTCTACAACACCCTTTGTCCTCTCTAAAGTACTACATTATCGACCATGTCCCCCCCATGTCTGTGGTGACAGACAAAAGGCATTATTAAGGCTTGAAGCACGCTGGATCTTCAAGTTAGACACTGTAGCTCCTAAAGGGCTTAATGAGAGGATCATGTGGAACTCCTTAGCTTAAGCCAGGTGGCTTACCTCCCTTTTCCAAGCTCTCCGGGACGATCTCAAAGTACGCTGTCTACATAATTAGTCGACTTTGTTAAGCTGTCATTTCTGTATGTCCACGATCCGCTCAGTACAGCTACCCCCAAGTTGCTCCATGTTCTATGATTATATGCATCAGCTACTCTGCATTTTACATGTATGGTGTATGTTTCTTCTCTTGTTTTTTTCACAGCACCTAGTACTTGCACTTTATTCAGTCCCCAGCCGTGTGGTCAGCGGCACCGGTAACCCTGGTAATGGCACAAGCACGCCCCTGTTTGCATGGCAACGGGATGCAGTGCCTCTGTAACCTATCAGTAACAGCCAGAAAGACGGAGGTGTGTCTCCGTGCGTCAGCACGGTTTCCGGCCACTTCCGCCCTGACGTCTGATGCCGCCCACGATCCATGGCGATGGGGGACCCTGCATACACTATTTAGGTAAGCACCTTGTCACTTTATTATTATTCCTGCTGTAAGCCTGACGAAGAGGCTTTGGGTCTCGAAACTGTTGCTAATAAAAGTAACCTTTCTTCATCACAAATCCTGGAGTGCCGTGTGATGCTCTACCCTCTGGGGTTCTTCATCTAACCAACGTGTGTATATTTCTGCAAAGGCACCCAGGTGATTGAATACAGCTACTGGAACTGCCGGGTCGTCCATACTGTATATATATACAGAGAGGAGACTTCCAGCTGCAGTTCGGGGGGCGGGGCTTGAGCTTTACATCATTAAGCCCCGCCCCAGGATGGTAAAAACCCCAATTTACAGATCTCCGTGGAGGGGGCGGGGCTAAAATGATGCGATTTTAGCTCCGCCCCCTCCTCTGAGACCCGCGGATTAACGGATTTCAATCCAAAGGTATGGGGAAGACGCCGCAATCGGGGGGTGGCGTGGGGGTCCCCCGGAATCCGGGAGGGTTGCCCACCTTTCCGGGGGCGGGGGCGGGAGAAGGACCCGATTTTCGGGATCCTTCCGGTAATTCCGGGAGGGTCGGCAACCCTGATATATAGATTCATATTAGAATGGAACATGTGCTCCAGTGGCATAACAATAGCCCCGCTGAGTAGGTGTGGGGGTCTGGGGGCTATCGATGCTCTGCCCTGCTGCCTTACCCCTCTGGTGCTAGTGCTGCCAGCCGGTGGGTGGCTGGGATCCACACATCTACTAGTCTGCAGTCCCGGCTCTCCTCTTACCTGGCTCCTGCAGTGCTAATAAAAAAACTCACACAAAATGTCTGCCCCCTTAACAGCAGACACTTGGGGCAGACATTTTGTGTGAGTTTTTTTTTTCATTAGCACTGCAGGAGCCAGACAGGAGGAGAGCCGGGACCGCAGACTAGTAGATCTGCATGTCCCAGCCACACATCTGGCGGTTGCGGCAAGCAACACCAGTGGGTAAGGCTGAGTTGCGGAGGGGCTTAATTATAAGCCCCTTATTTTACAGGGGGGGGGGGGGGGGGCGCCGCCGAAACCTATGGTGGGGGGGACGCAGTTTTTATAGTTACGCCACTGATGTGCTCCTAAATACTGGAAATAGTCTCAATGGTCATTCAGACAAATTATACCCCTTTCACACCAGATCCTCGACCCAGCAATAACCTGTGGCGAAACTATAAGAACTGCGCCCCCCACCATAGGCCCTGTAAAAATGGGGCCGTGTAAAAGCACCATTTTTAATTTGCCAGGTTCAGCAACCTGGGAACCAACCAAATGGTTGTCTGTGAGCCTCTGACTCACTGCAAAGGACAGCTCATAACACAGGAGCTGTCCTTTGCCATAATTATCGCATATGTTACAGCATATGCGATAATTATGTATGCGATAGGGGGCGGTAAGGGGGCACGGATGTTAGAGCATCCCCCCCAGAGACATATTTATTATTTGCATTTGTGCCTATAGCTAGCTTTATTTTGGAAAGTGTTTAAATGTCCATATCCTATTATATAGAAATAAATGGATTGCTCCTATAACAGAAAAATAGGAATAACCTTAATGCCATCAGCACTTTGCTGGTTTGTCATGTGAGAAAGCAATCCCCCTAGGGAGTTCAGCAGCTGCGGGTGAGTGTATAACTATATAGATGTCCTCAACAAAATGGCCACCACCATGGAGGAGACAAAATAATCACTACTAGGGCAGCATAGACAGTGTAATGGTTCGCATTCACTAGGTCATGGGTTCGATTCACACCATGGTCCTAACTGCAGAGTTTGTATATTCTTTTCTACTTGCAGGGGTTTCCTTCGTGTGCTCCGGTTTTCTCCCACAATCCCAAAAAAGGCTGATGGCTAATTGGCTTCAAACAAAACTAACCCTGGAATTATTGTGTGTACACGTGGTAGGAAATATGCCCTCATTCTGGTTGGCTCGCAAAGCAGTGTGATTTCGCTGCTTTGCAAGCCTTGTAGCACCACCCATAGGCAAATCTAGGGGGTGGTCCGGGGGTGCACCGGACCACCCATTAGACCGCCGGCCACTATTTAAAGAAATGACAACCGGGCAGCAAGATCTGTGCGCTGCCCGGCTGTATACTCACTGTCGGAGCAGTAAGCAAAACAAAGCAGCAGCAGCCTATGGCTATTATCTTCAATGTCCCCGCTGGACCGCGGCAGCCAATCAGGAGTGGCCACCAATACTACTAATGCCGCTCCTGATTGGCTGCCCTGCGAGCAGCGCGAGCATTGAAGGTGTGACGCTTGTGTCCCCTTTCCAGGGCAGCGGCAGCACAGGCAGTGGAGCCGCTGCCCTGACTCCTCCTCTGCCCCTCAAGAGCAGCACCGCACCAGTGTCTGCCCGCCAAAGCCCCCCCCCCCCCCGCCTGCAGCAGAGCGGCCAGCAGTGGTCCGCATACCTCCCAACAGTCCCGATTTTATCGGGACAGTCCCGATTGTCAGGGCCTGTCCCGCTGTCCCACCCGCGGGCGGCAGTGTCCCGCGGTGTGGGGGAGCTGTTGGGAGTCCCCCCTGTCAGCTGCTAAGCAGCGGGGAATAAATGCTGTGCGCATGCGCACAGCGTCTATTCCCGCAGCCAGAGGGCTGGGGGCATGGCTAGAGGCTCACAGAGCCTCTGGGTCATGCCCCCATAGCGACAGAATGGGGGCGTGGCCTCGCGAAAGAGCAGCGAGTATAGGCCACGCCCCCACATTAGGCCACACCCCCGAAAATTTCGCCGTGCCTCCGGCGCGCAGCAGCAGCGTCCCGCCTGCTGAACTTCAAAAGTTGGGAGGTATGGGTCCGGACGTATGGGTTTAATAGTCAGAACATCGGGCAGTTACACAGACCGGCAGCCCGCTGCCCCATCACTCAATTCTTCTCCTGCGGCGGCGCTCACATTTCGTTGTGCGCATGCACACCCTGGAGCCATAAATCAGCCTGTGCGTAAAAGCACAGGCTGGCAGCGGTGCCGGGGGAGAATCCGGTGATTGGGCTGCGGGCTGCCGGTCTGTGTGACTGCCCAATGTTCTGACTATTAAACGCCACCCGTCCAGACAAGTCCCAGTGCCTCCGCTGCCCGGTGCCTCCACATAATCAATATATATTTACTGTAAGTGCCAGTATAATTTGTTACAAAAAAAATTAGACAGTTCAGTGCTGTATGTGGGGCCCATCATACCCTGTGGCTCAGCTGTCATCACAGTGTGGCACTGGTAGGTTATGTGGAGCCCTTGCCTCCCTGGCCCCTGCTGCTGCCAAGGGCTCACGCTGACTTGGCAAAGCCCAGCCAGGCTCCAGCCCTGTGCTTGTGGGACCATCCTCTTGAGTCCTGTGGCTACCACTGTGTGGCTGTCTCTGAGAAGCCCTAAATTGCCCCCCTGGCCCCTGCTGCCCTGTCCTAGCAGGGCCCTCCTACTCGGCCTGTTGTGACACTGACACAGCATAGGTGTCACTGGCTGCCTGTCACAGAGACCCCAGTCAAAGCATGAAACCCCAGGCATCGAGCATGAAACCCATAGCAACGAGCATGTAGGTAAGTTGCATTTATGTGGCATAATATTTAATAGGCAGTACGGCATGTGTTATATATAATGGGCATTACTGTGTTTGGTATAGTGTGTAATGGGCATTACTGTGTTTGGTACAGTGTGTAATGGGCATTAATGTTTGGTATAGAGTTTGGTATAATGTGTAATGGGCATTACGGGTTTGGAATAGCGTGTATTGTGCATTATGATGTTTGGTATAGAGTGAAATGGGCATTAAGGTTTTTGGTATAGTGTGTAATAGGCATTACAACATGTGGTGTAATTGGTATTATGGCGTGTGGCGTAATGAGCATTACGGTGTGTGGTCTAATGTGTAATTATGACGCCCCCTTTTTGTGATGACACACCTCCTTTCCATGAGACCACACCCCCATTTCGCCAAGCGGCTTCGCCGCGCAAAGGTCCACCTTCCTCCAGTATTTGGACCTGGGACCACCCATTACCATATTTCTAGATTCGCCTATGGCACCACCTACCAATCACCGGAATGCCTGCCCACTGCTATTTGCATATTTTCACCGCAGTGCTACGAATGGATGATTTGCATATACATCCATTCGCAGCCGTGCCCCAAATCATTCAATGGTCGTTGACCATGGAATGATTTCTTAAGTGCTTACTAATCTAAGTCACTCTCTGGTGCTCCAGAACAGGGTGGGCAGCTGACATCCGGTGACATCAGCTGCCTGCCCCCAGAAATTCGCATGTGGACGCCAAGTGTTTTCCTAGGCACACCCAGCGTTTTCGTGGGTACACCCAGGAAATGTGCCCCTGCCCACCTCCTGTACACCCACCCCTCTGTGAGTGCCCGCAGAGACCTTCACATGCGCATATTCACTTATGTGCTTGCACAGATCTTCAAAATCAGTCACCATTGCGAATTTGCAATGTAGTGAACCGATCAGAATGGCCATAGATTGTAAACTCCACTGGGGCAGGGACAGATTTGAATGTTCAAATATTCCCTGTAAAGTGCTGCAGAATATGTGTGCAATATATAAAACAACTGTTAATACCTGGTAATTACTATGGACTAAGAGCTAGGACATATACTGTATATACTAGTATACTGTATCTGCTACCTTGCGATTGCCTCTGTATTATTTGTTCATGTGTGAGAAAGAGAGGAAGTTTCACTCACTGCCAACAGATGGCAGTGTTTTGGAGGCATACATACACTAGATATACATATACTGTATATGTATGTGTGTGTGTGTGTGTGTATATATATATATATATATATATATATATATCAAATAGAAAGATCTGGAGAAGCGCTAGCTTTTTTAGAGCCTCACACTCAATAGTTCAAGGTTCAAAGTCTCAGAGTCAAAGAGCTCCCAGGAGGATTTTTTTTATATATAATGCACTAGACCTTTAGCTTCCAGGCCGCTGCTTTCCAACCTTTGCAAGGGAATCCCAGGACCCCACGGGATTAATAGGTATTGAAAAAGAGGCTAAGCATCTCGAAACGTTGGTTTCTATATGTGACCAATATACTTGTTTGTTTCATCACAAACCGTGAGTGCCGCCTATTTTTTCATTTGGGATATATATATAACTATAGCAAGCCGGCACTCCACTTCAATATGTGTTTTACTTGCCCAGGTGCCCTCCAGGGTTCAAGTACCGATGTACAGCAGTTTATACTCGGTGACAATCAGGGCCAGACTGGCCATCTGGCCTTGTTGGACGATTTTGTGCAGCCATACTTTCAGGATTTAGCGCTTACAGCACGGCCTCCTGTGCTGAGCGCCGGACAGCCAGGTCTATTTCTCAGCTTATTTATTATTTTTATTTTGTAATTGGCTTTTAATATTAAGAATACTGGAGGGGCTGTTATGTGGGCAATGTTTAAGGTGCACTACTTGGGGGAATTATGTGTAAGGGACATTACTGGGGGCATAATATGGACATTATTTGTGTGTCATATGTAATGGGCAACACAGTGTGCGGCAATGTGTAATGGGCATAACGGTGTGTACCCATAATGTGCAATGCCTTCTTTTGTGATGCCATGTCTCCTTTCCATGAGGCCATGCCCCCTTTTCGCAGCACGGCATCGCCGCGCAAGGGTGCCACCTGCTGCAGGTCGGCCTGTGTGCTCAAAATGCCAGGGCCGATTTCTGGTCCCAATCCAGCCCTGGCGCCACTCACCTACCCCCACAACCCAAACTTTTTAGAAAACATTTAAGCCGTTTTACACACCAGTTTAGGCCCCCACTGAAAAGTCCAATTTTATTCACATTTACGCACACACCTTTTATACAACATACATACTCACCTTGCCATGCTCGCCCGCAGGTTGGTCCTCTTCTTCAGTAGGGTATCCATGAATTATCTGACCACCCCACTTGAGATGCCCATGCCTGCCCAGGTGCAAACACTCGTCGAAAGTGAATCTCGTCAAAGCCGTTTACTCCAGGGGTTGGCACATGTAGGCCAGGGGAGCTAATTCGGACCTGTGCGATCGGGCCTGAATTTACCCCATAGTCCAATACGTGATACATATAAATATACAGAATCTTCAAACTGCACTTTAATGTGCTTCACTAATGCTTAAAATGTACTGCAAATGAAACAATAAAAGCATTTATGTGAAGGCTTTATATTGTCATTTTGTTATACTGAATTTTAGAAATGTGGTTCTTAAAATACATTTTCCAATCAAGTTGGAATATTTTAACCTCTGTAATTACTGAAGGCTAATCTGGAGAAATAAAATGCGTGTAGGCTATACTTACTGCTGTGGCTGCAGCTAGGAGAATTACGGTAGGGATATGAAAAGGAAAGGCACACGCTTCTGACTGAAAAGCTTTTAAAAGCCATCCTTTGTACTCCTGAAGGATATTTTTTTTTATAGTTTTTAATTGGACCGCTAAAATCCAGTTTGGTGCAAATTATTTAGAATAGGAATGCAAAATTGGATTTTAATGGATAAGCTACAATGCAAAACAAATGAAATGTTTACTATGATAATAAAATATTTACTCACAAGAGCCTGCAACATATAATCAAAATAAGATGTACTTCTTAACAATTTACCCGGTACTTGAAAAGAGCACATTTCCATGGCAACCCTTTAACAAATGAGATTGAATAGCATCTGAATGAATCACCACATCACAATCTAATGTTTGCTTTACAATCACAGAAAACATTTCATGATTTTTTTAGGCTCTGTTCCTAAATATGCTTTAGTTATTTCCTATATGTTTCATAATCTGTGTAATCAGCCATGTTTTAGGTTTTAGAAGTTGGTCTGAGAAAACCTGAAGGTTCTCCAACTTTGAAAACAGTTTTTTCTAATGTACAGTGTATTGGGGAAGTAAGGAACATTTCTCTTTCAATGGTCCTGGTGACACAGCTCAACATTGGGATGTAGGAGGGTCCGTAGGAGCCAGGCACCTATCCTAAAGCTTTTGGAGGGTAGGCTCCTCCCTTCTGCATCCCAGACTCCTCAGTTCATGTTAGGTGCCCACTGGAGTGGGTGCTATTCTAAAGGGCTGCCGGAGCAGCCGAAGGATTAGAGTTAGTTAGGGTTTTATTATTTTATTAACTTTTACACTAGCTAGGAAGGCACAGTGTGAGGATTCTCACTGAATCCTCACACTGACAGCACAGCAGGAGCTGACAGAAGCGCATCCTGTCAGCTCACTGTGCACAGGGGAGACGTTGTCTGGCCTCCCTGTGCAGCGCTTACAGCTTCTTTTAAGAAGCTACCTGGGCTCCGGAGCGCTCTGAAACCGGCTTCACGCTAGGTGGGGATCATGGGGGACAGGCGCTCCGTGATGGCGGCGGCCATTTTCTGCGGAGCTTACACACTGAGCTCCTATATGAGAGGACAGCAGTGTGTTACAGGCATGTTCCAAGTGGTCCCCAGCTGAGGGGGAGATACTAGAACTAGGAGATCCTGCAATGGGAGCGGCTGTCTGGGGGTGGTTGGCGCTAAGAGTCACGGACCCCGCAGCATCAGGGACTTGGTCTCTTCCCTCACTCTGTTTTGGCGCCATTTGGAACGCTTGCAGCGGAGCTGAGCTGGCTGACAGATCCTGACAGAGTGTTTGGATTTCCGGGGCATCGTTTTCCCCACATCTGAAACCATCAGACAGATAAGTGACTGAGTACATTGGCTCTGTATTAAATGCCTGTACAGTGAATGCGCTGTGACTGTGTTACCTTACATCATGTCTGAGCAACAGTCTGTGGTTTTGGGGGAGGGAGCCCTTATTACATTGAGCGCTTGCAGTGTTTGTACACTGAAATTTGTCCCTGAGCAGATGGCCAAGGGGGGCTTGTGTATTACTTGCGCTGCTGTGAGACCCATGGGGAGTGAACCCCAGAGGGTAGAGCAATTGGAGCCTGCGTGGGCCAGTGCCCTGGGCAGGTCGGTGAATGCCTTAGTGCAATTGCTGGACAGACAGAGTGATGTCTTGGTAGATTCCCAGAGACCTATGTCATCATCTCAGCAGTCCTCTGGCTCCTTGCCTCTGACCCAGGCAGATCCTGGCTTCCTTCAGGTCATGCAGGTTTAATGAATTGCTAGACAAAATGGATGTTGATGCTGTAGGGACCCCTAAAAGGTCTTACTCAGTGCCATTGCTTGTTGCTGAAGAGGAGGGAGAGTATTCAGTCATTCCCTGGGAGAAGGGTGATGATTCTGAGGATTCCTCGGCCGCAGGGGTGGAGGATTTGATTACTGCTGTAAATCAGGCTTTGAATTTGTCTGTGGAGGATAAAACTCCTGCAAAAGGTGTGTTTAAACGGCAGAGTAAGGAAGCTGTTACCTTCCCTGCAGATGAAGGTTTACAGGATTTATTAGAAGGGGCTTGGAAAACGCCAGATAAAAGGCTGCAGATGCCAAAGAGATTTTTAAGTCTATACCCCATGCCTGAGGCTCATGCAGACCTCTGGGAGAAAGTTCCAGTGGTAGATGCTTCTGTGGCACGATTGTCAAAAGCCACTGTGCTACCAGTTCAGGGGGGGGGGGGGCAGCCTTTAAGGACCCCGTAGATAAGAAGCTGGAGGGTAACCTCAAGGCAATTTTTGAAGGGGTGGGCTACACACTTCGCCCTCTTATAGCTTCAGCCTGGGTCTCTAAGGCCATGATTGTGTGGGCTAATGACCTGTGCACTATTTTACATGCTGATCCTTGTGTGTTGTTACTCGCGGAGAAGCTTAAAGCAGCTGCAGAGTATGTGCTTGAGGCTGAGGAGGAAGCTCTCAAAATGGCTGCCAGAGTTTCCACAGTGTCCGTCAATGCCAGGAGAGTACTCTGGCTTAAAGCCTGGGAGGCGGATAACGAGTCTAAGAAGGCCTTAGAGTCATTAGCTTTTAAGGGAAAGCTGTTGTTTGGTTCAGAACTGGAAGAGATTATTAAGCAGGCCACGGGAGGCAAAAGTACCTTCCTGCCAGCTCCTGCAGCCAAGCAGACATCAAGGTTTTCTGCTTTTAGGCCGTCCTTTCGGCCCTCCCCTAGAGGAGGTGCGTCCTTTCGAGGACAGTCCTTTAGGGGAAAGTTTCAGTCCTCCAGGGGGAAGGCCCCAAAGTCTAAGTTCGGTTCCTTTCATAAGAAACCAAGCACCAAAGGAGAGGACAAGCCCTCCGCATGACTACCGGGGGATTTGCCCGGCGGTGGTCAAGGTGGGGGGGGGGGCGTCTGACACGGTTTAGGGACGCGTGGGCATTGTTAGACCGGGATTCCTGGGTATTAGACATTATATCCCAGGGTTACAGAATTCCCTTCAAAGGTCTTCCTCCGAGAAGATTCATTCCTACACCACTACCAAATTAGGCTCGGCTCCGTGCGGCTCTCTTGGGAGAGGCTCAATCTCTTTTAGAGAAAGGTGTGGTGGTCCCGGTCCCCCGAGCGGAGTGGAAAAAAGGCTTTTATTCCACTCTGTTTTTGGTGCCCAAACCGGATGGGTCTTCCAGACCGATCCTAAATTTAAAGTAATTAAATATCCATCTGTGGGTAGACCATTTCAAAATGGAGTCTCTACGGTCTGTGCTGCTAAGCCTGGACCAGGGAGAATTTTTGACGTCCATGGATGGCCAGGACGCATACCTTCATGTACCTATCCATCCAGAACATCAGGCTCTATTGAGGTTTGCGATAGGAGACCTACATTTACAATTCCAGGCGTTGCCCTTCGGTCTGGCTACAGCACCAAGGGTATTCACCAAAATAATGTCAGTAATGGCGGCAGTGCTTCGGCTGAAGGGAATCACTGTGATTCCGTATTTGGACGACCTGCTGTTCAAAGCAGAGTCGGAGGAAAAGTTAAAGAGTCACTTGGCAGAAGCCATCGGGTTTTTGCAGGCTCACGGTTGGCTTTTAAATTTACAAAAGTCTCAGTTGGTGCCGTCACAGAGACTCCAGTTCCTGGGAGTTGTTCTGGATACCCACCTACATCGGGTATTCCTACCAGAGGCAAAGGGCAGGGACCTGGCTGCCTTGGTCCAGGAGATCCTCGGGTCTCAGAGCACATCAGTTTGGAGGTGTCTCAAGCTGTTGGGGAAGATGGTGGCGTCTTTCGAGACGTTACAGTTCGCCAGGTTCCACTCTCGAGTGTTCCAGTGGAACATCCTGACATCTTGGTCGGGGAATACTCAGACCATGAAGTCAGAGCACATAGTGTTGTCTCCAGAAACTCGGTCTTCCCTGAAATGGTGGATGGAGGTGGATTCCCTTCAGTGGGGTCGGTCTCTGCAGTCCTGGAACTGGCTGGTAGTCACTACCGACGCCAGTCTCAGGGGCTGGGGGGCAGTGGTCTTGGACCTGCGTCTGCAGGGCTTATGGACCTCGGAGGAGTCTGCCTTGCCGATCAATATCCTGGAACTGCGGGCTGTGTGGAAGGTGATATTTCTGGCAGGAGAAAGATTACAGGGTCTTCCTTTAAGGATTCAGACAGACAACGCCACAGCTGTGGCGTACCTGAATCACCAGGGAGGCACACGCAGCAAACTGGCTATGTGGGAGGTTTCCCGGATCTTCCTGTGGGCGGAACAGAATGTTCCAGCGTTGTCAGTGATATTCATCCCAGGGGTGGAGAATATAGAGGCCGACTTCCTGAGCAGGGAGGAGCTGCTGGAAGGAGAATGGAGCCTGAACCCACAAGTATTTATTCAGATTACACTGAAGTGGGAAACTCCGGATGTGGACCTGATGGCATCAAGGTTCAATCATCAGGTGCCCAGGTTCGATGCCAGGACGAGAGATACACTAGCCGAAGCAGTGGATGCTATGACCATCCCCTGGGAGGGGAATCTACTTTATGCCTTTCCGCCGGTTCCAATGCTGGCGAGAGTATTGAAAAAGATCCAGGCCCAGGCAATTCCGGTGATTTTAGTGGCCCCAGATTGGCCAAGGAGGTCCTGGTACTCGAGGCTTCAGAGATTGTCTGTGGACTCGTGGCGTCTACCTCTGAGGTCAGACCTGTTAAACCAAGGGCCGTTCAATCATCTGGATTCAGCTCGGCTAAATTTGATGGCTTGGCTGTTGAGACCGCCATCTTGAAGAACAAAGGGTTCTCAGAGGCTGTGGTTAACACCATGATAAAAGCTAGTAAGTCAGTGTCTTCTGCAAATTATTATAGGGTCTGGAAGACCTATATTAGGTGGTGTGAAAGGCAGAAGTCACACACATCGCGATTTAGATTGGCTAAATTGCTGGAGTTTTTGCAGGATGGATTCTCATCTGGGTTAAGCCTTCAGTCACTCAAGGTGCAGATCTCGGCCTTGTCAATTTATTTTCAAAGAAGGATAGCACTGTTACCGGAGGTACAGACCTTCCTGCAGGGGGTTTCTCGTTTGAAACCTCCCTACAAACAACCAGTAGCTCCATGGGATTTATCTCTGGTTCTGGAGTGTCTTCAAAAGGCGCCTTTTGAGCCGTTGAGGTCGGTTGAGGGACCCCACGCCATTTTTTTTATTTATTTATTTATCTATCTTTTTTTTTACACTGAAGCCTGCATGGATCTGACTGATCCATGCAGGCTTCTGCCAAATATCCCTGGAAAATTAAGTGTACTTTCCAGGCGTATTTTATGGGCATTTAGCGCCCGTGTCCCACTAATTGCCGATAGTAAATTAGGAATCACCATTCTTTTGAATGGTGATTCCTATTCGTATTTTCCGATGGCGTATACCTTCGTATTTGTATATACAGATACGAATGTGCCATCAATACGAATACGAATTGGTGTATTTTTGGCATAGTAAATGCAAAAAATACGAATACGTCTAAAATGTTTGTATTTGCTCATACAAATATGATTTTTTTTTTGCCATATTTGCCCTGACAGTTTGAATTCTCTTTAGATATAACCAGGACCAGCAACAGAAATCTTTACGGCGGGGGGGTGCCCAAAACCTAGTTACGCCACTGCCTGGCACACTGATATCTCTGGGGGTCCCACTTGACCCCATGCACCTAGACATTCCCACATGTCACAATACATATACCAGCAGCATTGAAATTGACTAAGAAATGGGTATAAGCATATGATCAGTCAGTGAGCATCATAGTAGAGGTAGTGGAGCCAAATAGGTTATGGCCTGAAGCTTGTTGCATGAAGTTGACTGTGCTTGGCGACCGACGGGTCCAGCTCCCATTAGGTGGCCCAGTACATGTTGGCAAGTACAGAAGATGGGAGGGTCAGTGGTGCAGCATAAAGTATAAATTCAAATGTGCAACGCAGCATATTACCAGGACCTGGTGACAGGGTGGATGGGGATAACTTGGGTAGGGTGTCTTTAGAATTAACTTTTTTATTGTATATACATGCCTTACAATGGAGGAGTGACCAGCAAGAACTTTGGAACAAGAGGGACGAAACAGTTAGGCAGCAGAGGGGAGAAAGGGAACTAGGGAACACAAGAGGAGGGGAACTAGGAAGCAGTAGATGGGATGATCGTAACTAGAGAACATAAGAAGGGTTTACTATGGAACAGAAGAGTAGGGGAGGAGTACTAGGGAACAGAAGGTGTGTGTGTGTGGGGGGGGCTAGGGAACAAAAGAAGAGGGTGGACTAGAGAACAGAAGAGATGGGTGCTAAGAAACAGAAGAGAAGGGGGAGACAAGGGAACAGAAGACAAAGGAGGGGGACACAGGAACAGTAAGGGGGGGTTGTAATATGGAACAGAAAAGATGGGGGGAACTAAGGAACAGAAGGAAGGGGGAGCTAGGGAACAGAAGAGATGTGGGGGGACCAGTGGCGGCTGCAGCGCTAACCATGTGGTGCATGGGGGAAGATCGCCAAGTATATATATATATATATATATATATATATATATATGAATATCGGGTCCATGCCCGTCCTCAGGGATCAAATCAAATCATCCCTGAGGACGGGCTTGGACCTGAAACATGTTGGATCGTGTTTGAAATAAATCACACTTTTTTTGCACAAGAAATCCTGGGAGTGCCGCCTGTCTGTATGCTGTATGTATGTATATATATATATATATAAAATATTCCATAGCCTCGGCACTCCGTTCCAAGAGTAATGCTGCTGCTCCGGTGCCCTCCTGTGGGGAACCAGTGTCCACCACTGCTATAATGTACAGACGAGGCGGCACTCAAAAGGCTTTTTTAAAGTGCTTTTAGTGTAAAAAGTGCATCATCAACATTTCGGGGTTCAAGAACCCATAATCAGGATGCCACTTTATTACTCTCCGTTTTATCATTTTTCAAGCTTAGTACATCTAGCTCACTGTGTGCAAGTTGCAGAAAACAAGCAGTAGTTCTAAATAAAGCATAAGTATAACAATTATGGTCCCGCATCTGAGCGAAGTCTTTTCTGGGTGAATGAATGCAGGCAATCTATGTTTTCATAGAATACTGGTAAATGTATGTTACCAGGCAGCAATCACAATTATTTCATACAGTTTCACTACATGAGGACACTCTATGACAAAACCATACTTTTGGACCTGATTCAGACCTGTTTGCTGGGCTGCGTATGTTCCCAGCCGACCTAACAGGTAAACGGCGCCCGGTCGGATGCCCGTCCCTGCCGCGGGAATCTCTGCATTTGCATACGAGAGGATGAGTACTATTACACATCCACTTGCATGCGGCCGCGTGATATTTTCTCTTTGATAAAAGTCAGTGTAATGGGCAAATTTGCAACAGGCGCTGACATCATGTGACCTGAGCAGGCATTGACACGCTTGCGTATGCATCGGAACACCCAGCATTTTTATGGACTTGCCCATAAAATGCTGGACGTTACCCTGCTCCAGCACCCTGCCCACCCCCTTCCCTCCCCTCACAGAACAAACTCTGACCAGCGGGGATGGGGCCTAATTCGGCCCATTACGAACAAGTCTAAATCGGACCTTTTTGTTGTATAACAGAGCATGCTGATGCTTTACATACATATTTGCAGCTTATATTCAATTATCTATGCAAAACACATTTTAATTGTATATTAGATATGTAACAATGAGTATCAATAGAAAAATAAAGTACATGAGTAGAGTAAATGTTGCTTATCATACAAATAATTGGGCAAAGCTACAATACAATTAAGAGAAACAAACGATCATTCGCTTTGCTATTATTTCTTAATAGACAGACTCTACTTCCAATTAACATGGGATGTAGAATAAGCTTTTAAATAATAATATACATATTACATATTAAACCGAATAACATCTCCTCATTCTCTAACAAGGTAAAATTGGTTTGCTCTTCAGTGTCTTATGTGGGCAATCAGTGTTAATACGCATGAAAAGAAAGCAGCCAGCTCATTTTCACCGTGCCAGGTGTTCAATAATTGCAAAACTGAATAATTTACAGCAAAGCATCCAGTGTATTTCTCTTTTCAGATATCATTTTACAATGCAAAAGAGGACATCTGAGATGCTGTTTAGGTTTTACAAATCTACCTATTCATTGCCAGGGTATTGTGAGCTAAAGCCTCTGCCCATGGAAAAGTACTGCTAAAACAAACAGAATGGAATTCCAATTAAGTTAGACCAAGGTCAGAGCAGAATAAATTGACCCAATCATAATTCATCTAAATGAAAGCTGAAAGATGATGAGCTGGTTATAAGCAATCATCACTATGGTATTCTCTGTCCATTTTATAAGTTCATAATATAAAAAAGATGAACATAACATATAATGTAACATGGATTGGGAACACAAATTGGGGTCAATAGATATTACGTCCCATCATGGTGGGCAGTTCGGTACCATTTCATTTCTTAGCTTCTCAAATCGTAAGTGGCCCAGTCCAAGGCTGCAAATGATTATATGCTTGAAAATGATAATGATGCATTTTAATTGCCTTACACTGAACCTTTATCTACAGTAGAGCTCAGTGATACTATTAGCATGTTAAGGATTTCTATAACATAAGTATTATGTTATGGGGCAGTACGGATGGTGTAATGGTTAGCAATACTGCCTCACAGCACTGAGGGCATGGGTTTGATTCCCAACATGGCCCTAACTGTGCGGAGTTTGTATATTCTCCCCGTACTTGCGTTGGTTTCCTCCGGGTACTCCGGTTTCCTCACACAATCCAAATATGTCCTGGTAAGTTAATTGGCTCCCAACAAAAATGAACCCTAGAATGTTTGTGCGTGTACATGTGGTAGGGAACATGATCCCTACCACATGTACTTACATGTCTCCTACCACATGTACTTACATAGATTGTACGCTCCACCGGGGCAGGGACTGATGTGAATGTTCACATTTTCTCTACAAAGCGCTGTGGAATATATTTTCTCTATATAAATAACTGGTAATAATATAAATAAGTATTAGTATTATGGTTATTGCATATTTTACCCCCATGCATTTTCATTTTGAAACACCTATGTACGTACACCATTGCTGCCAGTCATGAATGTGGTATGGTCCATACTGAGGGTTACAGATATAATGCCTGATTCAGACCTGATAGCTGCAAATTTACAGGCCGGGCGACTATCGATAGACAGCGCATGTGTAGGGCTCATAGTACGCATATACGAGGCTTTCCTGCAATAAAAGCATACTACTTTTTTTTTTTTAATCGCTGGCAGTTCACAAGGTGGTTGACAGGAAGCGGGCATTTTGGAGTGGTAACAAGACATTTTGTGGGAGTGTTAGGGAAATGCAGGCATGCCCAGGCACGTGAGGGGAAGTCATGTGACGTCAGCTCTGGATCCAATCAGCCTGTTTGTATCGCAGCGGCCGAGTAACCCTGGGTTATACACAGACTACACATAGTGGAAAAAACATTCGATGGTGAGCGTCTAGCGAATGGATTTGCAGCTATTTGCTTTACTGTCATATTTTCACAAGCCATGCTAAGCAATTTGCAGGCAGCGTATATCTGATTGCTGGGCTACGAAAATTAGTAACGCTCGGCGGGGCTATCCCCTGCCATTCACCCCAGCAATTAGTGGCCAGGGCAATGTATTAACAGCCTCCAAGGCGTTAATTCGCCCCAGCCACTTCGCTAGCCCAGGGCTATTGTTGTCCTATCTTCACTGCAAGGACAACGCCAGCTCTGCTGCTGGGCTCTGGGCTGCGCTCGAGAGCTCACGATAATAGCGAGATCTGTGCATGCCCAGAGAACCGGACAGGGGGAGAGAAGGGTTTTTCTTTACAATGCGCATGCACAGCACCGCGGGAGCGCCAAAAAGGAGAGCCATGGACGCTGGACATAACGGCTCTCCTTATCGGCTCCTGGGGGGTTAATACATTTGGCTGTTAGGAATGCCTGCTTCTCCTAGTTATGCTAGAGAAGCGAGACCCATTATTTTTTAAACGTAAAGCCAACAATAATACATCTGGTCCATTGTGTTATATTGATATATAAAATAATAGACTAGATACAGTAAAGTATTCCGCAGGAAAGATCTATGTAGAAACTACATTGTGCATTGTGTAGCCAACTCTCAGACCTCCAACAGGTTCAGCCTCATTTCACACACTTTATAATAAAGCTTTAAGTAGCTTTTGTTGTCTTCATGGGTGTTTACATAAATTGGGTTGAAACTCACCTACAAGGAGACGATTGCCTCATCATGCAATGATTGCAGGTCAGGGAATGAGAAGGAAGGATGAGACACATGGGGAATATTATGCTGTTACATCCGTGGCAAGTTTCCAGCTCTTGGCTGACACAATGCGGCGCTGGTTTAAATGGCAGCTGCAGTGAATAATAACACAGTAATTATCTAGTAAATCAATGCAGTTAAGAAAAAAGTATTTCCTTAGCAAAGTTAGAAATGAAAATAACCTCACTTAATGAACTAATAGCACATGTGTTTGCAAATAACACACAATGTGTAAGTAGCTATTTAGTTTATCTTAAATCAATTATGTGTTCATCCAGTATGTTAATAAAAATGAATGACACATAGTAAAATACTACATATCATGTTACAAATAAACCGTTCTAAAGCACTTGCTCTGTTTCAAGCTACCTACAATATGACAAAGCCTTAGCTGCGCTGATTGCTATAAACCTCACCCAGAGTACCACAGATGTCTGACCAAGCAGGATATGTACAGTATTATACTGTACTGTTGTTATTTCCACCTGAACAACAAACTGTAAAACATTTCCAGGGAAAGTTGCAGCTTTGTTTGAAAATGTCCTTGTTTAATATTGACCAATTACATGAAATAGTTCCTATTGTATGCTTGTTAATTCATACTGGGTTGCATGTACCAAGCTTTTTGCGGTACATCCTGCCACACATCACAATGATACTAATTGCATATGTACCATAATTACCTACCCTCCTGCATTTTGCAGGAGACTCCATGAAATAACAGCAATCTCCCTCTCTCCCTCATTAGTCTAGCAATCTCCCTGATTTCACCTAGCCCACATTACACTGTTACATATTGGGGGGAAAAAGGAATGAGAGAGATACATTTACATTGAATCATCAGCACCATTTCCCAGCACTTTACCAAGTATAGTAGTTCTTACTAACGCTTTGGGCTCATCTACATTTGGATATAAGTCATTTTAAAGATTCCTCTCAGATGTAGCAGTACACACCCACGCTTCTAGGTGCCACGTTCACAATCTCTCCATATATGGAACTAGACACTCCCTTTGGGAGGAGCATGACACGCCCCCTCAATGGGGCGCTGTGCAAAATTCTACTACCAACTATATTCTCCCTGAAACTAGTTTTCAAAAGTAGGCAAGTATGATATGTACTAATATTTGCAGTTTGTATTACAAAGCACAGCTCTTTTGAAAAGATCTGCACTTTTGCAATGCTGGCACTACTGGGTTTCAGGCCCGTAGCATGCATAGAGGAACACAGCAGCTGAAAGGGTGCTGGGAAGGATCCAATCGGATCCCTGTAGAGCACAATGCAAAAAGAAGTCCATTGAGTTATATTCGATAACTCCAGCAAAAGCTGTCATTACCCTCTACACCGAAATGTGGGAGCTTAGTACATATGGGAAATGCAGCCAATGCCAGAAAATAGTCCATACTGTCCACTATCTATTTTAAGTCTGTAGGTTTTATTGGTTGGCAATTATTACAGTATCATTATAACATTCAGTAAACATGATATGATGGGGTAATGTAGTGATTTGTGGTTCACAGAGGCTAGTCTGTATTAGATGTAATCTCTAATCCATAATAACAGTCTCTGTGAGCGACACTGGCATTTTTAACGGATATTTTGAGGATCTCTCACAGCATTGCTGGCACTCAAAGGGTTTAATAAAAAGGTTTGCTTGGCAACTTTCACACCTATTTTGAAAAATTCACAAAGGGTTAATAAATCATTCTACCAAACACCTCGCCTTTGAAACTAGACTTAAATGTTCCTATGTTAAATTAAATTCTACATAATATATGTTTAGGTGATTATAGCTCTTTAACACAGGGAATGCTAATGAGAAGCCACATAAAACTGAACGTTTAGCATATTGCAGCTCATGGCCTGTGTGTTTTATGGTACAAATCATAGCAAAAATATGTTTGTATATAAAGCACATTACACAGTAACATTATAATTGATGCTTAATATTGGAAAATATCATCATCAGCATTTATTTGTAATGTGCCACTTTTTAACACCAGGCAGACGTACAATTGCACAATATAGAAATTGCCCACAAGAACAGAGCAAGTACATATGAGGCTGCCATAACAGGTGCAGATGAGACACAGTGGGTAGAGAGGGTCCTGCACGTCAGAGCTTACACTGTGCTGTTACTGGTGCCATTATAACAATATGGGCCACTTCTTCCCCTGGCCCGCACTGGCAACACATCTAAAAAACAGGAATGGTAAATGGTATCTTTAGATGTTCACACCCCTGATTACTAAAGGCACCCATTGCCTGGTCCGATTTGGGATGATTTCACCTGATTCTGGCGAATGATGTACAAGGAGATAAATGTTATGTTATTTTCCATAATGCTATGGGGGAAATTTACTAAGATGTGTATTCTACTTCACATGTGATGTTGCTATGGGCAACCAATCAGATCCTGTCTACTATCTTCTAGAGGGTGTTAAATAAATAAGAAGTAGATTCTGATTGGTTGCCCATAGCAACATCACATGTGACGTAGAATGCACTTCTTAGTAAATTTCTCTGTACGTTCTGTATAAAAGGTTGTAATTAGTAGAATATGATACAACTACCTCTATAGATTTATTTTTACATTTAAAATTGATATTATTACAAAAATGACATAATATGACTTAACATTGCACTTCTGAAATGCTAAATATTATTTAGAACATAATACAAGTTAATTTTGTGTAGACATGCAAACTTGAAATGCTTAGATGTTTCTACATATTGTAAAAAAATTATAATATTCTTATGTCCCATTTCTTGTGTGATATCACATGATTAGGAATTAGACTATTAAATTTTTAACTGTACAGTTCTTTAGAATTTAGTTGCTCGTTTAAAGTGTGTGTAATATATACATATGTATGTATGTATGTATGTATGTATGTATGTATGTATGTATGTATGTATGTGTATATATATATATATATATATATATATATATATATATATATATATATATATATATATATATATATATATATATATATATACAGGTTGAGTATCCCGTATCCAAAATGCTCGGGACCAGGAGAATTTTGGATAACGGATTATTCCGTATTTCGGAATATTTTAATATTTCAATTATGTATTTTGAAGTATCTTGCATGTTTGCTGTATAAACACATAAAATACACACACATATATTTTATTACCACATAAAAAACACACAAATATATTTTATTTGTTCAAAAAACAAGGTTTCAAAACATGAAACAAAATTTGTGTACTATCTCAGATATTGAATTTGAATGCCAAGCAATCATTTTCTTGCACATATATAGTGCCAGTTACATATCATGTCACCAGTAGTGCTGTTACAAATGTCCCCAAAAAAAATTTTTTTTTCACTTTCTGGAATGTATGGTTTTCGGAATAATTTGGATAACGGATACTCGGATACGGGATACTCAACCTGTATATATATCTTATGCTGGCACTCCCAATCAAAAAACGACTTTGGTGCACTCCAAATGTAATAAACAACAATCCAATGAAGGAGGCAAACAGGAGGTTTAAATCAAACAACGTTGTTTGATTTAAACCTCCTGTGTGCCTCCTTCATTGGATTGTTTTATATATATATATATATATATATATATATATATATATATATATATATATATATATATATATATATATATATATATATATATAGATCCACAAAGCCTGCACTCACACCTTCAATCAAATGCATGGGGTGGGGTGCCTTAATGGAACACAGGTGTAACTGTGTCCATATAGATACAACAATGCTTTCTCACTTGTCAGTGGGAAAGAAAGCACTCTCCACAAAGATAATTAAGTTTTTAAATGCTGAGAAAAAGATATGCAAATAAATAGAAAAAACCTGCTGTTGGTTTCAAAATCAGTCTCCAACGTTTCAGTCACCACTGTGACCTTAGTCAAGGAGTGTTAATGTCACCTAGCAATCAGCGTCATCGAAATCACATGGGTCAACGGGACAAAGATCCACAAAGGGAGGCTCTCCCTTTGTGGATGTTTGTCCCGTTGACTTATGTGATTTCGATGACGCTGATTGCTAGGTGACATTTACACTCCTTGACTAAGGTCACAGTGGTGACCGAAACGTTGGAGACTGATTTTGAAACCAACAGCAGGTTTTTTCTATTTATTTGCATATCTTTTTCTCAGCATTTAAAAACTTAATTATCTTTGTGGAGAGTGCTTTCTTTCCCACTGACAAGTGAGAAAGCATTGTTGTATATATATATATATATATATATATATATATATATATATATATATGTGTCCCAATAGAAGCAGCACATCCGCCAAGAAAAGATACTTTAAGGGTGCTCAGCCAGAAGACCCAATGAGGTCGCCAATACATACGTCCAGACACTGGTGTAGAGATAACGTTTTGAGGCACTTTATTGCCTCATCATCAGATCAAAAGACATGATACAAAACACATTAGTTATACTCACAACCCGTCACCCGTGTTCACTCCCGGCGCGGGAGCAGCAGCCGGCGTCTCCCGCCTCCCACGTCACTAGACGTCGCACGTCACTGAGCGTCATCCTCCGTCACTCCGCTCAGGCTCAGAAGCGGCCAGACGTCGCGGTGGCTCAGTTGCCTCTGGAGATCTGTAAACAAAACAGAACCACCACAATGCATTAATACAAGTGAATATGCAAGAAGAAAAACTGATACATTTAAAAACAATTGGCTCAATAACGGCAGTCTGAGAGTAATAATATGCAAGAACATAATCAAAAGAAACAGAAATAAATCTCAATGAGCAGCGTAAATAGAGCAATGGATATTGACTAAAAAATGACAATACTATTATTGCATAAATAGCTCCCTATTATAAAAAGCTATGGAGGCCCAAGTACTCGTTGAGTCCTCTGGGAGATAAAGTGCCCAGCCTGTAAATCCAACCCGACTCACATTGCATCAATCTGAGTGATCTGTCACCCCCTCGGATTGATACGGGGATGTGATCAATCAGAATGAATCGTAAGGATGCTACATTGTGTCATACCTTTTGAAAGTGGCGTGCCACTGGTTGGTCACTAGAACCACTTTCAATGGCATTTTTAATGGAATTACGATGTGTGGCCATACGTTCCCGTATCGTGCGGTCCGTCTTTCCAACATAACTGTAGCCACAAGGGCATGTTAATAAATACACCACATACTTTGTGGTGCATGTCAGCCTGTGCTTGATGAAATACTTTTTGCCAGACCGAGGATGGTTAAAAGAGGAAGACACTGTCATGGACCTGCATGTTAAACAACCCAGGCATCTAAAACAGCCATTCTTACACCCCAGGAACCTATCAGTCTGGGCTTGACTGGTTGCTAAACCAGTGATGTCCGTACGTACAACCCAGTCGAAGATGTTCTTACCACGTTGGTAACAGGGCATGAGACCTAATCTGGGATCGGCTGTAATGATGGGCCACCATTTTTTGTCTGTTCTATTAATTCTACTGCTCTGTGAATTAAAATGGTTTGCCCACGGTAGCCGCCCGGTTGAAGTTTTATGAGGCTGATCTTTCAAAAGGTCACTCCTAGACTTGGACATAGCCTTGTCCCTAGCCGCAAGCACTGAAATCCTGTCATACCCACGGTCCAAAAATTTGGACACCATCAGACTAATTTGTCGATCTGCATCAACATCAGTACTGCAGATTCATCTTACTTGCAAAAATTGCAAGTAAGGAAGCCCATACTTCAGAGGCTTAGGGTGGAAACTGTTAGCATGAAGTATGGTATTCCGATCTGTTGTTTTAAAGTGGAGATCAGTAGATATGACCCCATCTGTTATAATCACTTTCACATCAAGAAAATTGATAACATTCGGATCAATACTGTAGGTTAACTTAATAGGACTGATGGATGCATTATGTAAACAGAGGTGTTTCTCAAGGGCCTGTACCGGCCCAGACCAAATAATGAACAAATCATCAATGTACCTGGCGTATGCTTTGATGTTATCACACACACCAGGTACATTGAGAACGATCTCCTTTTCCACCTGCAGCATGTAGGCATTAATGTACGATGGGGCCACATTGGACCCCATCGCACAGCCTGACACCTGCAGGTAGAATTCACTGTCATAGATAAAATAATTGTGAGTCAATAATAGTTGCAGTAATTCCAGTATAAGCTTAATCTGAGGACCACTATACCACGGGTTGTCATGTAGCAAAGTCTCCACAGCATGTAGGCCATCACTATTCGGTATGATAGTGTAGAGGCTGGTAATGTCCAGACTGACCAAAACACTGTCACACGATACTGTCCCGACCTCTTGTAACAACGTCAGGAATGCTGTAGTGCCCACCCAATCCACGTAGCAGGTAGAAAAAGCAAAAAAAAACAGCACTCGTTTTGTAGATGAAGAAAGGTACTCTGTATTCACAGGTAAAACATGTTTACACAGACAGTACAAACAGCTTACCCAACAGCCATTTCAACCAGGGTGTTCTGGTTTTCATCAGGGGTGACAGGGGGAGCCAAGTGGTGTTTTATACCTAAAGAAAGGGCGCCAGTCCCTCCTATACTGACCTTGTCAGCTGGTTTCACCAGCGGGGTCAGTGGTGACTGACAGCCGCACTGTGCGGGGCTGCCGTCTTCTGTGTTTACATCAGCAGGGTTTCCCTTGCCGCTCCATATTGTGTGTGCAGCGGTGTAGTGAAGTATAGCGATGCGGGGTACTGTTCTTCGGTCCGGACAACACTGCGCAAGCCAGTGTATGTCCATGATAGTGAGGGAGCCGTGATGTGCGCTAAGGTGATCAGGGGCGTGGCCTAGCGACGTCAACTGAACGAAGTAGTACACTTGTGAACCGGCTCCAGAAACCACTAGGTGCTGGGCACCATTTCTCATGCTGATTTGTCTGCGGTACCCTATACCGCCACCCTTGGTACGTGATCCTATCCCCACTTTGTGTGCTTTTATTGTTCATCAATAAAATTGTCAACTTTTACCCGCACTATGGAGTGCCTGTTCTTATTCTACCATTAGAAAAGTTCTGAAACGTCGGCCACTTCTGTGTGCCCCTGTGCCCGTTATTTTACAAGTCCGTGGAGTGCCTCTGCTTTCTGTCCTTCAAAATATATATATATATATATAATTTATATAGCAGAATTTTATTGTTGCATTGCATTTATTGGTTAAGATTTAAAGTTACCTTGAAATTATAATCAATTATGTCAGTGTATGTTCAGAAAATACAAGTGTATCAGCTATCCCTGTTCAGATTCATTTACGTGAATGAAAGCCTGCAAGTGTACCCATCTGGTGCTCAATTTGGTGTGTTCTGACCATCACAACAGTTCTAGGAAGACTCAGCCATAAGCAAAATGACATTCGCTCAAGTAGCATTTCTTGGAAAATAGCAATAACGCTGTCACTCAGAAACAAAACGCTGACATAAAATGTTGGTCATCGGGTCCAGAAATACATTTCAATGGAACAAAATACTGCCCGATGGCTAACGGAAAAATCAATAAATGTAATTTCCTTATTTAGCCCCAAAATGCTTTAATTTCACACTTTCAGCAAATGTATACTACAGTAATTAGTTTTCACATTTTTTTTTTACATATTATTGCTATACACATGTTTAAGGCCTGTGCCATTTCAAACTATTGTTGAGAAACAGAAGACTTTGTCATTTATTTATTTAGGTTTGTCCCAACTCTGGGGGCTGGGGTGCAGGGCCGGCTCTACCCGCTCAGCAGCTCCTGCAAAGCAGGGAGGCGCCATGCTGAAAAGGCGCTGTCTCCCTCCTTGCTCTGCTAAAGCTGCCTCAGCCCTCACTGTCACTGCCTCCTGCACGCCGCCCGCAGTCTGACAGCGGGCGGCAGTATAGAGAGGCTGAGCAGGTCCCTGCACCGCGCACACACTGTCCTCCTCCTGCGACCTGCCCCCTCTTCCTCACGGACACTTGCGCTGAGGCATGTAGCGCTGTCTGTGAATGCCTGGATGACATGTCATGTCCGGATCCGCCCCCTGCCCATTGCTCCCTGCGCCTGTCAGCTGTCTACCAAATGACGAACAGGCAGCAGCGCCGCCTCCCCTTCCTTCCCTCTTCTCAGTGTGCTGTGCCAGTGCCAGTACCAGTCCTCAACACTCCGCCCCCTCTATCTCATCCCCTCTTCTTCCATCTCCTCCTCTCCCCTCCTTTCCCCCCCTTTCCCCCTCAGTCACGAGTGCTGCACATACTTTTTGTACTGCTTTCAGATCGCATCGCACACACATTGCATGCATGCCTTGCGATGCGATGCGATCTAGCCCATAACGTATGCGATTCTCAGGCTGCAGCTTGTTGCAATGGCAATGTGAAAGGGCGCAAAATCTATGGTTTGCAGGAGGGCGCCGGACACCCTAGCACCGGCCCTGCTGGGGTGCACATCCCAATGGCTCCCACTGAAAGGAAGACAAGACAGACCTAGCACTGCAGCACCTTGCAAGCCACCAGGAAGGTAAGTATGGGCACAGGTGCACGGGTGCGATTGAAAGGTGCATAAGGTGGATGGATGGTACAGAGCTGGGTGGATGTGTAAGAATAACAGCAGTTGCATCATGTAGCATAGCAGTTTAAAAGGGGTATGGGTCATTGGGTACACATCAAGTAGGTCAACAAGCTATAGGTCGACACCATTAAGTCGACATGGGTTAGGTCGACAGGGTCATTAGGTCGACACAAGCATTAGGTCAACATGGGGAAGGTCGACAGTCAAAAGGTTGACATGGAGTTTAAAAAAAATTTTTTTTTACCCGAATGTCCACACAGTCGACATGGACACTAAAACGTAGCACCACGTCTCCTCGCATGGCTCGCTGTGCTCTCCATGCTTCAGGCACGGGGCCTTGCTGCGCTCGGCACACTATTTTACTCTCCCACCACGCCCTAGCCGGTGGTAGGGCATGAAATACCACCTTTCGGCACATGTTGGCTCAAAAAAATTAGAAAAAGCCCATGTCGACCTTTTGACTGTCGACCTTCCCATGTTGACCTAATGCTTGTGTCGACCTAATGACCATATCGACCTAACACATGTCGACCTACAGTCATGTCAACATTAATGCATGTTGACCTAAATGCATGTCGACCTAATGGTGTTGACCTAATGCTTGTTGACCTACTTGCTGGTGACCCATTAACCGGATCTGGTTTAAAAGAGGTATGGGGCCATACAGAGCAGGGTGGGGCAATTTAGATGACCTTACATATCTATTTATTATTTATATTTGTACAGTTTCTTATATAGCGTAGCAGATTCCGTTGGACATAGGAGGGAAACACAAGGACAGGCACCAGTAATAGCATAGCAGTCCCACCAAGTTGCAAGTCCAGAAGGGAAGCTATATAATACATAAGTGCCTCAGAGGGTTATACGTGTGGAACTTAAATATACCAGATCTCTTAATTAGTTCATTATAAATAAAGAAGAAAGATCTCAGAGGGAATAAAATGTAACAGGAGTGTCATAAATCTCCAGACGAAGCACTCTGAATTAATCCTGGAGCATTAGGATTTGTTAGGTTGTTGTATGGCCAATGGGATTACAGGGTTCTATTGATAAGTGTGGTGCCTTCTATGTCATGAGTTTTCTAGAAAGCTCTCTCTTTCCTGTTGGATGCTTGGACAGAGAAGTACATTTATTATATTTGGTGTTTGTGTGCTTCTATTGGCATATTTTATCTTTCTTTAAATTTTGTTCTTATATTCTGCTTTTCTTCTTTCATCTATATTACTCCTACCTTTTACTGTTTATTCCCTTGTCCATTTATTATACTAATTTTCTCTTTCACTTTAACTGGGGAAAGGCCCTGGTGCAGCGTGGTTATCTCCGCCCCTTATCTGCTAGAAATGGGTGGGAGATGGTCGCACAATTGTGTGTCAATTAGCAATTAGAGGCCTGTCAGGGTGTGCAGGCCTGCGTATGGAAGCGGCGGCTAGGCTTGGGAGCGGGCTCATTAATGGCAGGCATGAGTGGTTGTTTCTGGTGATGTTGTGGTGGTCACCAGACCTATCCTGCAAGCCTCCTTAAGGGGCAGATTTATTAATCTTGGAGAAGAGATAAACTGGAGATAAAGCAGAGAAAAGGTAAAAGGAGATAAGGTACTTGTTTCCTAGCACGGCCACACCGATTTGCATCAGGGTGATCGTGTCGGAAAAATCGCGTCGGTCGCATCGCATGCGATGCGATCGAATCGATTTTTACATTGAATCAAATGTGAATAGGGCCCCTGGGACCCTATTTTCCATTGGATTTAATGTAAAGTATTCCCCAGACCCCCAATTTTACCCCCTCAACGCCACCCCACGATTGACGCGAACCCGAAGCGTGGCGAGCGGCGGTGGTGCGCGTCCTCCGACCTTTTCATTCCCCTACTATCCATGTCGGCGTGGAGTTGAGAATATAAAGGTTGGCGAGCGCAGCGAGTCACCGAGCCCGAAGCGTGGCGAGCGGACGTGTATAACTTTACAGGTATACGCGTGCGCTCGCCACGCTTCGGGCTCGGTGGCTCGCTGCGCTCGCCACACTTTATATTCTCAACTCCACGCCGACGTGGATAGTAGGGGTATGAAAAGGTCGGAGGACGCGCACCGCCACCCCTCGCGGGCTCGCTGCGCTCGCCACGCTTCGGTTTTGCGTCAATCGTGGGGTGACGCTCACAATGGGGTTGCATAACCCATGACGGGGCCATATACAATGTGAAATGGGTCATATTGGCCCATTTCACATTGTTTCCTATGTAAAATGGACTTAATCAAGTCCATCTCATCTTGTGCCATTATAATGGCACAAGACCGACGCGATGCTCCCGATTTCAATGTTAAAAATATTTTAACATTGAAGCCTATGGCAAAATCGGGGGCATCGTGTCGGGGGCCATGTTAATGCACGCGACCGACGCGATGCCCCCGATTTTGCCTTTGCCGGCAAAATGGACATGATCGTGTACCTTAACTTAAAGGCACACGATGGCCGCGATTGTGGCCGTGCTAGGAAACAAGTACCGGAGATAAAGCACCAGCCAATCAACTCCCAACTGTCTTTTTCAAACACAGCTGATTGGCTGGCGCTTTATCTCCTTTTACCTTTTCTCCGCTTTATCTCCAGTTTATCTCTTCTCCAAGATTAATAAATCTGCCCCTTAGAGATTAGGGACCAAAGTGCACCGTGATGCTGACTAGGGCTCTTATTGGCATGGTATGAGAGGAGTGCCATTTTCCTTCAGAGAGTGTGGCTGCTTCTCCTGTATTGGCAATGATGTCAGATACACTGATGCAGACTCAGTGCATAAGCAGGGTCCAGTGAAAAAACACATGGGGAAATTGTTTTGGTGCCATCTGCGGCACTGTGGTGTTCCCCTGTTTGTTTAGGTTTGTCTTAAGTGGATGCTGCCTGGGAACTTATGGTGTAGGGTTTTCTGCATTTCCTCATAGTGGGCCATCTTGTACCAGGAAGCCAGCCATATAGTTCAAACTTAGATATGGCTTCTATATGCTCTATTTGTGTGTATGTGATTTACCCACTGGTGCCTCTTCTCACCACAGTTAAAGGTGGGAGGCCGAATGGGGCATTAGGCAGTTCTACTTTGTGTGTGGATGCGGGTCATTTGGCGCAGGCCATGATACTGGCAGTGACGGCAGCTCTGGGGAAGTGGAGTGTAGAAATCAAGTGAGAGGAGGCATCATGGAGGTAGGAGGAAAATGAGGACGCACAGCTAGTTGTTCAGCAGCAGTATGTTTGAGTTGGGCCAGTTCGATGGTGTTCTGTAGACAAACATAGTGGTCACGAGGGGGTTGCGCCCATGAGTCAAGGACCGGATTCATAGGGTGTTATGTGAATTTATTTGTGCTTATTAGTAAAGGGAAAAAAGGGGTTTGCGTTGAAAAAGGAAGGTAGTGCGACATTGTATGCATACACGTTCTATCACAATTGGTTGGGGGATGTATGCTTTAACAGCATGCTACCTTGAGATCAGAGCTGAGGTGCATATGAAGATCATACAGTACTTGTACTTGGTCCATGGAGGGTTTATGACAAGAAATTTTGTCATAAGCAACTTGGCCGGGTGGTTATGGATTTCTGCATGAAAGCTGTAGAGATTTTTGTGGATGTGACCCATCCAAGTTCCTTTTTTTTTGCTGGTACAAGAGTTGTGTCTTATACAGGTGGTGCTAGCAATGAACCCATGAAAACCGTTCATGGTAAATTGTTTGCATTTAATAATGCTCAATATTCTTTGGAAGCCTGTTGTCATTTTTGTCACTCCTGTATTTTTCTTTAAAGCGCCAATCATTTGCACTGAAAAAACAGGTTGATTTTGCCATGTAATTGAATGCTACTTTAAGAAAATCCCAAAATCTCTCACTTTTTGATTCTCTCGCCCTATTACATTTGGCCCCACATCCGATCGTGGTGTCGGGAGAGTCCTGGGCCAGCCCTGTACCTCTAAGCTTGGCAGTGATAAAAACAAGGGCATGCCACTAGGCCATCTCCCTTTCCATGAGGCCCCCTTTTTTTCCAGACTCATGCCCCAACATTCACATCGGAAATGTTATAAGCATTCCTTAACTACAGTCACTTCAAATTAGGGGGAGATCAATGAATCAATAAAAAAATGGAGAATGGATACCTGGAAATGTTGCCCATAGCAACTAATCAGCTTCAACCTATCATTTCATATAATGTACTTAATAAATGCTACCTTTAGACTTAGTGGTTGCTAAGGGCAACCTCTCCACCTATTCACTTCTCCACCCTTTACACTGCTTGCTATATCTCCCCCTCAATATCTTACTGCATGAAATGGACTTGTCCACTCTGTAAGCTGATCCATTTACCCTAAGCGCAGGCTTTAACATTTAACATCAGTCCTTTTCCTGCTTGTCCTTTAATGCCCCAATGCTGAACTAATTTAATTACCAAATTTAGTCCAATTAAAAAAAAAGAAAAGAAAATGACATTAAAAAAAATATGTTATTAAGGTCCTATGTTAAGTATACAGCATATATACCTTTTTGGTTTTAGATAATCAGAGGAAGAAATAAACATTTTTTAAAGCACAATAACAATAACACATTGAGACATACTTTATATTGACCTATTAAAACCAACTTTGGGCATTCACAAATGCTATGTTTTATACAATACGCTAAAAAGTATTCATAATCACTTTTATCCATTTTATTAATATTAACTTGGTGCAGAGTGGCACTTACACCCCTAATTTGCCTTTATTAACACCCCTACCAACAGTACTTGCAAATTGCATATATAATTAAGCTTTTATTAGTCCAATTTTCTGTTGAGTAAAATACCTGCCCCCTACGGAAAAAAATCATTAAAATCCTAAATGATTGTTTTAAAGTACCCTTTGTAATGTGAAGGGCATGTTTTCTTCTCTCAGCTGCTAAATATTTATTTTAAATGTGTTAAACAGACTCAAAAATATTCACGGCACGGATCCTCCTTTTACATCCGAATGGATTAAATTTACAGGACTAAATTATTGCTACAAATTACATTTGCATAATTCTTTCGATTTCTGCTAAGCGTTTTGTTTTGCTTGTAGGGCTGTTCTTAATATATACATTTAAGAACATAACACACCACTATATTCTCAGTCGAATACCTAATTTGCTTATTGTTCTCTATAATAAGTCAAATATTTTATTTTCTAAAAAGAAAGTATTTATGGAAAATACACTTCTTTTACTCTGCAATTGTCATTTTATTATTTGCAACAAAAAAACAAATATTGGTTTGATAAACAAATATTGATAAACTTATTATTGCCATTTTTTGATAAATTACTTAAGTTTATAAATGGTTATAAACGGTAATGGAGTGGTTTTCACTACAAGTGGAATTAGAATTGAATTGTTATGTGTGATGATAATATGTTTACAATTCCTGGGGAAGACACTGGGCAAAATTAATTAAGCATCTTAGTGTCATTAAAAAAGGGTAATTTTTAAAAAATACACGTTCAAACAATGGGATTGATTCAGGTTGGGTTGCAAAAGAAAAATTCCTTCTTTAGTGGGGCTGATGTAACATGAGCAGGACAGTGTTAAGCTGGGTAAACACTAGGCAAAAAGTCAACTGATCTGGCGGATCAGACCAACATATTGATCACCTCTTTGAATAAGAGGTGTGTATACCCGATATGCACACCCTACCATCATTAGCTAAAGGCCCCCATAAATTAGGCCGACTTGTCAAGCCGGACACAATTCTCCTGTGAGCTGCCCAGCAACTCCCTGGAAGGCTCCCATACGATTTGGCACTTGGCGTGACATTTTTTATATGTGAGCTGCAGCGGGCGGTGAGGAGCAGTGGGGTGGGCAGTGGGTGCTGGGCAGTGAGGGGTAGTGGGGCGGGTGGCGGGTACTGAGCTGGGCGGTGATCATATGATCAGTGGGACGCCGGGACGGGCAGCGGCGGGTATTCGATTTTTAAAATAACTTATCAAATGACTGGCGAATGGCGAATTTTAAAAAATCGAATCGAATACACTATGATTAGCTGAGAGCTCTCTCAGCCAATCAGCGGCCACCTGGAAGCGAGGCACATGATTGGCTGAGAGAGCTCTCGCTCAGCCAATCATAGAAGGGCTAGTCATTTTCCAAGTTATTTTAAAAATCTAATACCCGCCGCTGCCTGTCCCGACGTACCGCTAATGATATGATCACCGCCCAGCCTGCTAGCGCAGTACACAGCACTAGCTACCCGCCCCACTGCTCTTCACCACCAGCTATTACAGCACCTGCGCCACTGCTCCCGGTCAGGTATGCTCAGCAAACAGGGTGGTCGGACGTGATCTTAAGTTATGTACTGAATGTCCGACCTCCTGATCCGGTCCGATGCGCACGGGACTGCACATCGGATCGGATCAAATGTCACACACATGCGATTTTGGGCCAATTTCACCTGATTATCGGCCGGGCCAATTTCACCTGATTATCGGCCCTAAGTGCTGAAATTGGGTGAAATCAGCCAAAAATCGCATAGTGTATGGGGGCCTTAAGTCTTCTACGAAATAGAAGACATCTCCAGAAATGCCACACTGCTCTGTTGCCCGCGGCAATGGCAAGTGTATGTATGCAGGGTCCTTTCACCAGTCAGATCAGCTATATCCAGGGGTTCCCTGTTCGTTGCCATGTGGGATTACATGCTCATTGCCAAGGGGTAATACATGCTCGTGTAACTGGGGGACAACCGCCGCCGGGTAGAAGTGACAGCCATTGCCCGGCTGTATTCAGGTCCCGGCTATTTGAAATAATTCCCCTTTCACAACAGAAAATGCAGGGACTTATGGGGAATATGGTCCTAGGATCATGCAGGGATATTCCTAGGTTGCCCCCTTTTACACCAGCCTAGTCCCTGCATTTACTGGTGTGAGGGGGAGAGAAAACCGGCTATATTGTTTAACCACCGATATCTTTGGAACCAACTGACCCATATACATGAGACAGTATCATATTGAAGAACTTTTGAGTGGGCTTTGAATTATTTTGGCCCTGTGAAACTGAATTTTAGTTCAAGAGAAATCTGCCCTCATAGAACAAAAAAAATGTGGTTTACCCGCTATCTCTACGGAACCAATTGACCCATATGGACCAGCCTGGTATCAGATTGAAGGCCCAGTGATTTGGATTCGAATAAGATCAACTTCGAGCTTCTGTGATTCTGTGGTAAGGGGGTTGGGCGCTCTGGCAGCCGTCGGAACCAGGTGGATGTTCTAACTGTCATTTTCCAAACAAAGCCTTTGAAATGATTATTGGGAGCTGATAGGCTGGCACCCACACTTGCCAGGTTGGGGTGCAGTGGCCTGTGACAACACACTCTAGTAAATACAAATACAGGGGGCCCAGCACACACTACAACAAACTAACTCACCTTAACATTCAAATAATCATTAAAAAAATAATGGGGTTTTAGTTCATTAATTGATCAATGCATTTAAGCAAAGATTTATTGTCATCAACCTAAGTCCGTGGAGTGCCAGCCTGCGTTTCTACTAGGAAACATCTGTTCACTATTTACTACATATAGGTGGGCACCCCGGCTTTCAACGTCTCCCCTGAACAGGGGACTGCAGAATGGAGTGCCGGTCTACATGATATATATATATATATATATATATATATATATGTGTTATCTCTGTGTTTCATGCCTTATGCATAAACATCTTAATTTTGTTTCTATTCATAATATAATTATGTTATCAGCCCCATCTAGTGGTCAGCACAGAAGCAATGTAGCTCGATTGTGAACCTCACAGCCCACCATAGCAAGGTTCTCAGGGTATTATGGGTAATTCACTGGAGGTATCCATTTTCTACTTTCCTTATTTCCTTATGGTGGAAGCTGCACAATACGCGTTTGCTTACCCTAAGCATAGAATGCAATGGTAGGAGATACTAAGGCTAAAATTTGCCATCAAAGATCTGCTGACAGTTATGTATGCCCTTTGCAAACAATCCTTTGAACATGCATTTAAGTAATGTTTGCATACTTTGTTCATGTTTAGGCATCCTACATGTCTATATGTTTGCATTGCATTATTCTAACCTTGTACATTGTAATTGCATTGATTTTTGGTATTTTTCCAGTTTTTCCAGTTTCCTCTATTTCATAATAAACACCATTCTTCAGATCATCATTGTGATTATTGAAAATTATAGAATAGTCTGAATTTGGTTCAGAGAAACATCATAGTGAAGGCAGAACTCAGGGTGAGTCTGAAAAAAGTCAGGAGCTGGTTGGTTGGTACTTTATCTTTCTCCAGTTTGGGTGGAATTCAGTGCTCTGAAGGTGAGCTATGACGGCGAGCAGTGCCATCCCCGCTGTACAAACCCCCTCGCCATGGCATTGAATACACCTCCATATCTCTCTCCAAAGGTTAGTACATATTTCCTTGTTGCTCCTTCAGAGCCCCTATATGCCTGTTCCCCTCCTCTTACTCATTCTTTCAGGTGCCCCTAAGGACCTCTTCTTGACCATACATTTTCTGCTGTCACTAATCTACTGTATCTTTCCTCCCCTCACATCTATTATTCTTTCCTCTCCCACCTCTGCCATCTCCTCTTGGATTGCTGCTTACTGTCTCAAACTCAATATAATATTAATTTTGCTTGCCATGTACCAACCACTAAGTGGACAAGATGCAGCAAAGGAAAAAATGCAACCGAATCTCCGAAAGCGCAGCCCCCAAATGCACCAAGGTCAAAATGTGGTACATTCCCGTTACTTGTATGCAGGGCCGCAGAGAGGTATGCCGGGTTAAAAGGTAAAATTTTGGGGGTGTTACCTAATTGTTGGAGGCATGGCCACCTCCCGCGATTAGGCCACACTCACAAAATGGGAAAAAACACTCTAAAGTTGAGGGGGGAGTGTTATTGCCCACCCTCCATCTCAGCAGCAGCACACACCTACAGCATGTGTTGTGCTGACAGCAGGCTTAGCATGACCTCTCACGCTGTCAGTGAGACGCTCATGCTGAGCCTGCTGTCAGCACAGCACATGCTCTAGGTGTGTGCTGCTGCTGCTGCCGCCCGGGAGAGATGGAGGGGTTGGACCAGGGCCCCTGCTGGGCCCCTCCAACAAGCCTGGGATTGGGTAATTAGTACCCGCTCTCCCCCCCCTCTCGGCGGCCCTGCTTGTATGTGGTTAGCAATGCAATTTTTAAATCAGCCTTTCCCATAGATGCCTATGGCCTTCTTTTGCCACTTTCTGCTGTGAGGTATCCAACCAAATCCTTCCTAGCATCCCCAGCGACATGTAAAGAACTTGACACATACGCAGATAGGACTCCAGACCCAAACCCCAAAAGTCCTATCATCGAAAGGATGGCTCTTACTGCAAGAACCGAACTTTGCAAAATTCTTCATGCATTCAAAGTTGATAAATGCCGGTATGCATGCAGAGTGTGAGGGAAGCATCAAAAGATTCTCGTGATGCTTGCTGCAACTGACACAATGAAGTGACTCTATCTTATGTCTTTGTCATGGTTGGTTATGCCACCATCCCCCATGCTTCCTATGCTTACCACCTAAGGGTAAGTGCCTTGTACAAACATGATGGGGTTTATTTGCTAAGACGGAAGTTTTATGGGCAACATCACATCTTCTGTATGTAAAGATAATTGGCTCCTGCGCTTGTTATGTACAGCAGCTTCGTAAAAAGGTTAAAAGCAAATGAAATGTAAAAAAAACCCAGAGCGCTTTAATGTATAAAATATGTTGCATGCTAAAATAAAAAAAACGCTGTTCCAGTATTTTGTTCTTGATGGTTATTGCTATATTGGGTTATGAAAGATAGTTGACGGTTGTTTTCTTCACGTTGTTTATGTTTATATTTGATTAGTTCTGATCTTTGCAGTTTTTCTGTTTGTTTGATTTGAATCTGTAGTTCTTCCTTTGGATAACCCTTTTCAGTGACTTTTTCTTGCATGGTTTTGCTTTCTTTTTTAAATGTTTCTATCTTTAAGCAATTTTGTCTTATTTTTCTAAATTGGATATTCTCCAGCCAACTGGCCTATCGGGATATTTGCCAGCCAATTTTTGTGGTGGTTGCTCTTTCTTGACAGGGTGCTGTTTACACTGACTTCTTTTGTATGGTTTCTGGTTTCTATTTTGCATAGATTTCAAGATCCATGCATATGATCATTTATTTGCTGATTAAAGAAGTGAATTCTAATCCAAATTTATTTTCATTCATGTACTTGAGAAGTCTTTTGATTAATTTAAAAAAATATATCTTTTCCATCCTATGATGTATTCTTTATATTTGTTGTTTTCCCATATCGAAACCTCCGCCCAAAACATTACAAATACGTTTGCACAACACAGCGCAAAGCATGTGCCCATCCTTTGATTTGGTTGATAAAGGTGCCTTCAAACCAAAAAAAAAAAAAAAGTTTTAAAATGAATTCTATCCATCAGAAAAATAATTTGTTCATTTGGCACGTCTGTTTTCATTGAAAGAAAGTGGCGTGCAGCCTTGCAGCCCATCTCATTGTCTATGCAGGTTTACAGTGATTAGAAATCACTTGAGCACATAATCATTGTATCTTTCCACTCCAAAGTATCAATTTACTGTAGGATATGCATTGTGTCCTTGACATAGGTTTTTTGTATGTTGACCGGATCTTGTAGGAAAGAGTTGATATATTTCGATAGATTCAATGTTATTGAATCTATTCCTGACACAAATGGTCATCCAGGAGGGTTTCAAGGGAAATCATTAACAATATAGTTTATAGATGATATCTTCTAATGTTTACCCAGCTTTAATATGTAACCTTTTCCTATTTTTTTTATATAACACCAATAAAATAAGCAAATATTTATTCCGTCCTAAGGTGTGTACACACAGTTGACGGCCGGCAAGCCAGAAGACACGGCAGCAATTTTGACTATATGGTACAGATCTGTACTATATAGTCAATACAGCCCTGCCAATCTGGCTTAGATTTGTTCTGTGCGGGAGGGCGCATCGCCGGGATTGCGCATTGGGATCACAAGGTAAAACACCTGTGCGATCTGCATGCTATCCTGATGCGATTTTGATTATATAGTGAAAATTGTATGCTGAGTTGTACCACGTGTAAACACCAATAGACTTAAAAAGTTCTGAAAGGTTAAATACAAAAATCATTGAGTTGATTGCGGAATAAAAAATAATAATAAATATTTGCAGTGAAATTGATAGCTTTACAAATGAAAAAATTGGACTAGCTAAGCAGGGCCTAGTTGTGAAAGGGTTAAAAATGGTATCAATACATTGCATTACTACAGAGCAGCAATGTATATAACTATCTCTCAAGATATCCTGCTCATTGTGGGCACATTAGAATTATGTTAACATTATTTGTTTACTAGTTACTTATCAGCTATGGGGACACACATGTAGTTGCACAACCAACAAGCCCCTTGATACTTTGTATTAGGGACATAGAATTATTTATATTTTATTTTCTCTAACAGCTATAATTTGCTCAATTGTTAAATATAGTTGCATGATGCGCAACATTTGTCTCAGAATGGTTAGCAGCACTTTAGACAAACTGCTCCTGCTGTTTTGTGTATGATCACTTCATGAATAAATCATCAGCTTTATATTCCCCATTTTGCAGAATCAACAGAGCTTATTATCTTTGTCAGCACAGCCACCTGAGGCTGCTTAGGCCTATACATGCTTAAGCAGGCAGCAGACTTGGGTAAAACAATCAGCTATTGTTTACTTACATTATGTTTAATACAAATAAAGTTTCCTCCGGCTCAGGGGTCTGCACATCAGGGTGATTTTCATGCTTTATGTATTAATGGTACTAACATTATTATGACCCTCACACTATTACACACACATGCACACTTTAACCCCTTGAGTGGTGGGATTTGCTGGGGCAGGACAAACCTACCAGGGCAGGTTAGTTCTGCCCCAGCAATACTCACCACTCAAGGGCAGCAGCCAGTCCCGTCTCCCCCCCTCCTGTGCCACCCCCTGTTCCTGAACATTGCCCTCCTGCGATCTTTTGCCGGAGCTCCCCGCCGCCATTCGCACTGTAGCTGTGAGCAGGTGCCAGACCACGCTCTGGGAGATTTGAACTCCTGAGTGATCCCGATTCCCCCCGAGCTGCCCCAAACCTCCCGAGCAGGGCCTGCCAAATGGTCATTGATGCAGTGTGAATGGTGGCGGGAGTAGCGGTTGGGGAGTGCGGAGTTCAGGGGTGGAGCATCAGGAGAAGGGGGGGGGGGAGCAATGGGAGGGTGCCGCTAGAGGGACCACTGGCACACACCTACCTACTGGTGGGTGGTATGACCAGAAATATTCTGGGACAGCCCTCTGCGGCAGCGAAGGTGAGCCTGGAAAACAGCTGTACTCCCCCCCCCCGATGGTGGCCCTGCCTGCAAGATGTCGACAGTGGCAAGATTTTGGTGATAGAGCAACTTGTTTAAGGCAAAAATCATCCTGCCCTAAGACCACAATGCATACAGGCATATCTGACCCTCTCCATGAGGGAGAAAATGCTCTGTTCATGGACATCCTGGTATTGTATGATTGCCATCACCTATGGTAAGCGAATAAATTGATAACAATACAAAACAGGAAAAAAGGATATAGCGCTCCTCTGTCAGGATTTCTCTCAAACGGATTCGTAGTATTCACATGTAATACCAAGCCCAAAATAAAGTCTCATTCAATGGTGGTATATTCCATTAAAAAATAAAAAAAATTTGCATGATATTTTTATTAGAATTTGACTAGGTACTCTTTACCTAGAACGGCGCCCATCGCGCCCATCGCATGCACTAAAAAACGGGTGCGATGCGATGCCCGCGATGGCCGCGATTTCCCATAGGGATCAATGTTAAAAGTGTGATTGGACGCGATTTTAGTGTTCAATGGCTCAATGGCCGCGATTTTTCCATAGGAAACAATGTTAAATGGGCCACAGAGCCCAAATAGTCACCCTAAAGTCAGAAATGGCCCCCACAATTGTTAACGCCACCCCACGATCAACGTCAACCCGAAGCGTGGCGAGCGCAGCGGTACGCGTCCTCCGACCTTTTCATACCCCCACTATCCACGTCGGCGTGGAGTTTAGAATAGAATAGTGTGGCGAGGGGACACGGATACCTTCACAGGTAAACGCGTCCCTTCGCGGGCTTCACAGGTATCCGCGTCCGCTCGCCACGCTTCGGGCTCGGTGGCTCGCTGCGCTCGCCACACTATTCTATTCTCAACTCCACGCCGACGTGGATAGTGGGGGTATGAAAAGGTCGGAGGACGCGTACCGCCGCCCCTCGCGGGCTCGCTGCACTCGCCACGCTTCGGGTTCACGTTGATCGTGGGGTGGCGTTAAAAATTGTGGGGGCCATTTAAGACTTCAGGGGGACTATTAGGGCTCTGTGGCCCATTTAACATTGTTTCCTATGGAAAAATCTCGGGCATTGAGGCATTTAACACTAAAATCGCGTCCAATCACACTTTTAACATTGATCCCTATGGGAAAATCTCGGGCATCGCGTCGCACCCATTTTTTTAGTGCATGCGATGCCCGCGATTTTTTACCCCCGATGACCGCGATGGACATCGTGTGCGCCGTTCTAGGTAAAGAGTACCTTTGACTACAAATGTTACATCATGAGTTACATCAATGTAAACATTTTCTTTTTGAACTTGAGAAACTCAGTCTTATACAAATATATCCAGCATATAAGATAAGACACAGCAGTCTAGTATAAAACTAAAGTATGACTTAATACCCCTTTCATACTGCAGCTCTTAAACAGTAAATTGCCGTTTATTTAGCCTTTTAAAATGGGTAGAGCTGCAGTGTGAAAGCTCCAGGGTGCTTTTACCGTTTAACAAATACCGGTATTTGTTAAACAGTTAAATAGCAGTGTCCTACCCGTTTCAGAGCAGTTTTTTTGGCAGTGAGAAAGGGTCTATTTCTAAGGCTTGAAACGTGTTCCTTGGGGGTTAAACGGGTTGAATGTGTGAATGGTATCCATGCTATTTAAAACGGTTTTCACCTGCAATGTGAAAGGGGTCTGAACGGGTTTTAGTGGCTCAGACCCATTTTAAATACCATTTTGAAATACAGGGTCTTAAACCTTTAGGCAAGGTGAAAGCAGCATTAATAAACAGTATAACATTTGAATGTAATTCCCAATAAACAGCTTAATAATTAACTTGTTGTATTCATACTTAGCAAAAAATATATTAGCAATCTATTGTAGATAGTAGAGAGCAGGGCCGGTGCTAGGGTGTTCGGCGCCCCCCTGCAAACTATAAATTTGTGCCCTCCCATACTTTACAATAAGGAAGCGTGTGACTAAGGCAGACGCTGAGAATAAAAGGTGTTTAATGCCCGTAGTAGTAGGGCCTCTTATACACATATAAGAGTCCCTTATTCTGCTTCACTCGCAAAGGCAAATTCCTTCTCAAATGGACAAAACCATGTGCACTGCAGGTGGGGCAGATGTAACATGTGCAGAGAGAATTAGATTTGGGTGGGGTTTTTCTTCAAAGTGAGATTTATATTGCAGTGTAAAAATAAAGCAGTCAGTATTTTCCCTGCACAGAAACAAAATAACCCACCCAAATCTAAATCTCTCTGCACATGTCACATCTGCCCCCCTGCAGTGCACATGGTATTGTCCATTACAGAGTGAATGTGCCTTTGCGAGTGAACCAGAATAACGCCCATAATGTGCCCAATAGCAACAGAGCTGTAACTAGAAATTTTTGTGCCCTGTGCCAAAAAAGTAATTGGTGTCCGTCCTACCCCACCACCCATTAATACACCATTCCTCCCCAGCACAAAAAATACACCATTCCTCCACCCTACCCCAGTGCACATTAATACGCCATTCCTCCACCCCTCCCCATCACACAAATAAGCCATTCCTCCGCCCCACCCCACTACATAAATACCCAATTCCTCTGCCCAACCCCAGCACACAATTATGCCATTCCTCTGCCCCATCCCAGCACACATTATTATGACGTTCCTCTGCTCCACCCCTATGCCATGCTGCTGCCCCACCCCAGCACATATTAATATACCATTCCTCCGCCCTACTCCAAAAAAATACACCATTCCTCCGCCCCAGCCCAGTGCACATTAATACGCCATTCCTCCACCACACTGTAAAATAATACACCACTCCTTCTCCACCACACCAGTTGTTCAAAGAGCGTTAAGTCTCTAGAGCCTGCAAGCCACATACCCTTAGACTGAAGGAAATTTTAAACTTGAAGGTATCTCCAGATTTCTCCTATTGGAGAGGAACCATTTGGATTGCACATCTGGGAATGGCCACACCCCCGAACTGTATTATTGGCCTATTCTCAAAATACCTGCCTCATACAATTACTTTAATTACCCAAAAGGTGGAGATACTGCGCTAATAAAAAGTATTAATAAACACTATGAAGGAACACACATACACAATAACCAAATGGAAACTGTTTCAATTAATAAAAGTAACAAATTATTTTATTTTCACACATATGGATTGAACTAGGAGGCCACCTATATATTGATTAAATAAAATGGAACATACTAATAATACATACACTGTACACATATATTAAAATATTTTTCTATAGTTAGAAATGCATATATATTAGTAATAAAACTTTTAGTCAAAATATTGCACTTTATCCGTAGTCCAGTTAAGGAGACCAGACTGCTTCAAACAGTTAATAGTAGATATAAACACTTGCCATATATAGTTGTTTTCCTGATGGTAAATGAAATAGCTGGGCTGTACCCGTAGTGATGCCGGGCCACGGCACTCACAACAGGGAGTCTTTTTGTCTAAATATAACTGCTCACAAAGGACAGTTTTTTATATTGATGGTAAATGGGTAAATGCACAGGGAGTACACCTCTCACCAGGGCCATCTTAACAGCAGTGTGGGCCCCTGGGCAAAGCAATGCACTGGGGCCCTTGCCCATTCTCCCCTCCTAGGGGTGGGCGGTGCTATCAGCAGCAGCTTTGATGTCCACGGGTGGCAGGGGGTGCTGTATCTTCCATTCAACATGTTGGACCTGGAGCAGTAACTTCTGCTCTGGGAGGCAGAACACTAACGTGTGGAAGGGGGCACTGAGCTGAATGAAGGGTCCCTTGTAAATGACTTCCAGGGAGGTAGGGGGTGTTTTATACGCAGGGGAGGGTTGGATAATGGAGTGGGCTTAATATTCGTCATTTTCCGGTGGATGGGCAGCTTGTTTGACTGCAGATATCGCCATTATCTGGAAATAAATTTCTTAGCCTTCAATAGTATAAAAACCTAGAGTCCCAACTTTCAGGAGGTGCTGGGAACTTGGGGATCAATGATCAGGAGCCAGAGCAATCCATTGACAAAAATCTAAAACTGTACACCAGACGTTTGGAGTTGGAGCAGGGACCGGATGCTGGAAGGCTGATATTTGATTCTGGGCATGATCGGGACAAGCCGCTAGTGTCCACAGAAAGGGGAGCTTTTGGGATATACTCTCAGAAAAACTCTAAGTCAGAGAGAACCTGTGAAATATGACTGGGAATTGCAATTAACAGGTTGGATGTGGACTGCTGCTTTGAAGTTGAATATCTCAAGTTCCCCAGGGCCGATTTTCTAAATTCTGGTATCCCTGGAAAAAGAGGAACCTCAGCTATCAGCATAGGGCCCTTATAAACCTGGGGTCCCTGGGCAAGTGCCCATTAAGCCCATACGAAAAGATGGCCCTGCCTCTCACCTGTGCTGCCATGAGCAAAAGTCCTGGATGTTGTAGATGTATTTGGAGTGCCCAGCAGGTAAGAGATTGACAAGAAGACCCGCCGATTGAAGCGCTCAGCATGTCTCTCACCTGCGCTGCCGATGGCTGGTGGTCGTAAGGTGCGGAAGTGTGTCTCTCACCCAAGCTGTTGTGTCTTTCACTCCTGCCGGCATTCTCCTGAAAGACTTCAAGATGCGGATATAATGGCTGGGTGTGTTGTCGCCGTATATGCGGCTGAAAAGTATTGGTAAGTGAAAAGTCAATTGCCGGTGGTCATCAGATGGATCCGGATTATCTTAAAAAGTGCAAGTAGCTGGGCAATACCTTCTAACCCATTTTGCCCTCCAAAAGGGCTTTTTCAAATACCATGAATTGGCCGGTTTAGAGTCTCTTGGTATGAACTTGGGATTATCAAATAACGGTGTCATAGGGGAGTATCTTGACAAGATGTATTTCTTAATTGTTTAGTTTCCATATCGTCTAATTGGATATCAGCTGTCTTCCCCTTTTGCGTAGAAGTTGTATTTATATTGATTTTAGTTAATTGATAAGAAAGGTGTTTAACCACAGGTGATGGCATTCATACATTACCAGGGAAGGCCATGAACAGAGCATTTTCTCCCTCAAGGAGAGGGGTCAGGTGGGCAAGTATGCCACATGCTGTATCTTCAATAATGCATATTTTATAGACTCACTTCAAGATTAAACATGAGGTTCTTGGGGGGGAATGCAATCTTTTGGGTTTATAATTAAAGCACACATAAAATAACAATGTAATTGTTCTGGATGCATATTAAATATTGCGTTTGTCACGCCCACATAGACAGGGTTTAGCTATGTATATTATTATTTATTATTACAGTTTCTTATATAGCGCAAACATATTCCGCAGCGCTTTACAGAGAATATTTGAACATTCACATCAGTCCCTGCCCCAGTGGAGCTTACAATCTATATTCCCTACCACATGTACATGCACACAGACATTCTAGGGTTGTTGGGAGCCAATTAGCCTACCAGGATTATTTGGGGATTGTGGGAGGAAACTCGAGTACCTGGAGGAAACCTACGCAAGTATGGGGAGAATAAACTGCACACAGTTAGAGCCATGTTGGGAATCGAACCCATGACCTCAGTGCTGTGAGGAAGTAATGCTAACCATTACACCATCCATACTGCCAGCTAAGTCTATACAAGGTCCTGATTAAGAGCCAAAACTATGGACTTTTTGAATATTTCGGTACTTGTTTCCTAGCACAGCGTCCATCGCATGGTATACCATAAGACTAAATATGGTATACAATGGGATGCGATGTGCCGCGATATTGTACAATAAAATATCGTATCGCATCGTATGCCATACAATGGCATACAATGTGATGGTATACAAATTATTTATTGTACAACCACCCTGATGGGTCCTTACAATGTTAAATGCCCCCCCCCCCATTGTCAATGCCACCCCCAGGATCAACGCCAACCCAAAGCGAGGCAAGCGGCGGCGTTACGCGTCCTCTGACCTTTTCATACCCCCACTATCCAGCCCGAAGCGTGTCGAGCCCCGCGAGGGGACACGCAATAGATGTAAAGTAATAGGCGTCCGCTCGCCATGCTTTGAACTCGGTGGCTCGCTACACTATATGCGGCTATGTGGCATGTGATGCGATCGCATAAGATAAAAATATTGGGCGCCGTGCTAGGAAACAAGTACCCATATTTCTTCTCATCACCTCGTTACCCTAAACGGAGCAACAATTGAATTGCCAAGTCAGACACTCACTAGCTGCAGCTTATGGTTACAACAATTCAAATGTTGTAACCCTAAGCTGCCGCTAGTGGGTGCCCGACTTGACAATTTGTTGATATACATTAAGGGGTGATTCAGGTTGGTTTGCAAAGCACATTTTGTTTGCTAATGGACAAAACCATGTGCACTCCAGGTGTGTCAAATGTAACGTACAGAGAGATTTAGATTAGGTGAGTTATTTTGTTTCTGTGCATGGTAAATACTGGCCGCTTTATTTTTACACTGCAATATAGATATCAGTTTAAAGTACACACTCTGCCCAAATCTAACTCTCTCTGCATATGTTACATCAGCCCCAATTGCAGTGCACATGGTTTTGTCCATTAGCAAACAAAATGTGCTTTACAAACCAACCCGAATCACCCCTATAATGTATATCAACAAATGCAAATAAAACAGGCCACAAGGATTGTGCGATAAATGCTAAAGCAAGTTAGAAAATGGAAAGGAAACCATGGTGATATTTAATAACTATAAGAATGCAATAAATCCTTCAAAAGGTCAATCAGATTAGCTATAAGTAGAAATGGAAAAAAACAACATTTTTTCAGCCTATAAATGTCAGAAAAGTGAATGACTGAATACTTACAATGTAGAAAAGTATATTTCAAAGAAAGTGCAATCTACGTATTTAGGAATATATGTAATTATTCTGTGATTGCAGGCTTAAAGCCATTCTAAAATATACATATAATTGACTTGGCTGCTAAAGGCCCCCATACACCTGAAAGACATTGTACCCTATCATACAATCTCAATGGATTGTATGATGGATTGTATGCAGATCGTGTGCACACAATCGTACAATGTCGGCCCCGGGAGATTGGAGGATTGGTCTTCTGATCTGACGTGCTGCACATCAGATCAGTTGGGATTGGGAAGAGATTTCATGTGCTTTTAAGCACATGCAATCTGTCATTAGATGGCTCATACAACCAGAGTCATGTGACACTCCCTCCCTAACTAGCAGAGAAGAGAGGTGCAGCTTCTGGGCGGGAGCCGCATAGGTTTCCAATCGGCAGATGGGCAGGCGGCTGAAGAGAGCGGTGGACGTCCTTTGCATAATTCTGTCACTACTCTGAAAACTGTTTTCAGAGGATTTCTGTATTAGGGCTATTTAATAATGGAGTAGAGCAACAGATGTGAGCAGATTGGTAGTTGCTGGCAACTAGTAAATAAAATAAATAAATAAAAAAACAGGATTTTTGGTACTCCTATCCTTTCGATCCTAGTAGGCCAGCCCCCTATTTAAATGAAGCTTCAATCATACAATCATGCAACAGCTGGATTGTATGACGGATTGTATAATGGATTGTGAGCACATTGTGTGTCCAAAAACCACCAAGGACTTCCGGGAGTTGAAGGGAAATTGGACACAATCATAATTGTAAGACCGGTCTTTCTGATGTATGGCCACCTTTACACTGTCAAAGTCACTCACAAGTCAGTCACTATTGCAGCAGCATGACCACGGACTGCAACTACCACAGTCCCAGTGGCAGCTATTGTGGGCAAACATGGCCATTGGTTAAAATAGCCACGTGCATGGTTCTGTTTCATGCCCTACCATCCACTAGGGCGTGATGGGAGAATAAAATAGTGTGCAGAGCGTAGCGATGCACCATGCCCGATGCATTGCGAGCGATGCGAGGGAATGCGGTGCACTTTAAAATGTGTCCATGTTGACTGTGTTGACATTCAGGTAAAAAAAACTGTGAAAAACCCCATGTAGACCTTTTGACTGTCGACCTAGACATTGTCGAACTAATGACCTGTCGAACTAATGACCTTTTGACCTATAACCACATCGACACGACCTATACCCATGTCAACCATCATGCTGTAGACCTGGGGTAGCCAACTGCAGTCCTCGATAGCTACCAACAGTTAATGTTTTCCAGGTCTCCTCACAGAATCACAAGTTAAGTAATTAGCTCCACCTGTGGATCTTTTAAAATGTGTTAGTGAGTAATGAGTGCACCTGTGCAGCAGCTAGGTTGTCTGGAAAATGTGAACTGTTGGTAGCTCTCGAGGACTGGAGTTGGCTACCACTGCTGTAGACCAAATGATCCAACCTGTTGAAAACAACTTTCTTATATAGGTGGTGACAATCATAAGTTAAGTGGGAGGTCCACTAACTATCAGGGGTGGCCAAACCTGTCCTCAAGATCTACCAATGGTGCATGTTTTCCAGGCAACCTATGGATCTATAGTAGGAATGAATGCAGCAGGTTTTAAAATGTGACAGTTAGTAACATAGGCGTGCGCAGCCCATTTTATTAGTGGGTGCACAATTGGAGGGGCATGTCTATCACCACCTACTGGGCTTTCTGAGCGATATTGTGACCAATATCCTAGTGTGTACACTGCACATCGTTAACAACCCTCTCCAAAACATGTTCGGACAGGGGACTGAGTCCTCATTAATGACGGTCATGTTGCAGCTGCAGCATGACAGTCGCTCCCACCTGCCATCGGCACTCGGCCCCCTTGCAGCCAGCATCGTCAAGTGTGTATGCACTTGCTGATGCTGGCCCGCTCCATACCCCCAATATCTGCGTTGGCAGGGATCAGTGAATGAGGTTTTAAAGTACCCACCTTGTCCCTCTCTCCCCTAACTGCTGCAGCAGCTCCTGCCCACCACAGTGAAGTCAGTTAGAAGTACTGAATGTGCTGCTAAGTCTGTTTCACATTTATTTTACTTTACTATTTTATTACTATTTTTTTGTCTCACCAAACAAAGCTTCCTCCTTGGAGGAGCACTGGCTTCCTGTGGCTCAAGCTGACTCCTGCTCGGCGGGGCGTGCTGACTGAGGTGAGGAGGTGCTGAGTGAAGGACTGCTGCAGCTGGGCTGCACTGGCTCGTCTCTGAGAGGCTCAGGCGGGAGTATTGGAGTGCGGGCGGGAGGACAGGGCTGTGCGCGCTGTGACATCAACGCGATGCGCAGTGCGCTGCCCGTGATGTCTATAGGGGCAGGGTCTGACTGGAGCCAAGCCAGCGTGCCACAGGTCTGTCCAGTGCAGCGGCACCACCCGGTCGCCGTGATCAATTTGTTGGCGTGCGGGTTGGAGACCACCGCCGGCCATTAGGTGCTGCTGCGTGCCCTGCAATCATGTGGGGGTGCCGGCAGTCATTAGGAGGTGCCTGGGCACCCCTGGCACCCCCCGTGCGCACGCATATGGTTAGTAATAACTACAGCTGTGCACCAGCTAGGTAACCTGGAAAACGTGGAGCGTTGGTAGATCTCGAGGACCGTTTTGGGCACCCCTGATATATATGTATATATTTTCACATGAGGAAGGATAATATCCAGAACAGGTTTTAGATCAGCAGCAGCAGGAACATTAGTTCCATTCCAGGTTTTCTAATTGGTGAGATCTGGGTTGGGCTGATTAAGCAGCACCTGTGTTCTCTTTATTAAGGATTTCCAGGACAGAGGGCCATGGCTCTTGATGGTGGAATAACCCTCTTGATGGTGGAATAGCTGCACAGTGCTCATAACCTTGTATACTGTTTAACTGCTACAAAAAATGAAATGCCAAATTATTTCTGGATGTGTCGGCATAGCATTCCCGCATGCAGGACTGTGCCAATGTATGTTGAGATTCCATGGAAATGGAAACTTCTAAATATCTGAAACATATATGCATGAATCTTGTTGGTAAAATTAGCAATTTTCTCTGCATCATGGGATTTTTTAAACTACCATATATCAGAAATAATTTCATAGAAACCACAGGTTTATTAATATTTCAGTTGCAGTTTAAAGCATACATCTCATACAGGGAGGTTTTAAAAGTGTATACTAAAGTTCCACTTGGTACCAGGTCCAGCGCTACCTGCTCAGCAGCTCCTGCAAAGCAGGGAGGTGCCATGCTGAAAAGGCGCTGTCTCCCTGCCTGCTCTGCTAAAGCTGCCTCAGCCCTCACTGTCACTGCCTCCTGCACGCTGCCCACAGCGCCTGTCTGACAGTGGGCGGGCAGCAGTATAAAGAGCTGCTCCCTGCACCGCGAATGCACACAGCCTGCATGCCGCCTGCAATACCTGGCTAACAGCGGGCTATGGAGAGGCTGAGCAGCTCCCTGCACCACGCACACACTGTCCTCCTCCTGCGACCTGCCCCCTCTTCCTCACGGACACTTGCACTAAGGCATGTAGCGCTGTCTGTGAATGCCTGGATTACATGTCATTTCCGGATCCGCCCCCTACTCATTGCTCCCTGCGCCTGTCAGCTGTCAATCAAATGACAAACAGGCAGCAGTGCCGCCTCCCCTCTTCTCACTCCCACTGCCAGTCCTCAACACTCCGCCCCCTCTATCTCCTCCCCTCTTCTTCCATCTCCTCCTTCTTTCCCCCTCAGTCACGAGAGGGGTGTAATGGCATCCTCAGCGTCCTGCCTACACAGATAGAAGAGGAGAGACTGCACAAGAGTTAAACAGTAAAAGAGTGAGTCTTTGATTATACATGTTTATAAAAAATGTTTTAATAATTGTATATTTTTTTTATATTAACTTAGACACTTTTTAAATAATGGGTTGGGTTTTGTGCCTAAAGGTGGCCATAAACGTTGCAATAGCAGTCTGCGATGTGATGTGCGCTCCTGCGGGCATCGCATCGCATAGTACAAAAAGTATGTGCTACACATACTTTTTGTACTGCTTTCGGATCGCATCGCACACACATTGCATGCATGCCATGCGATGCGATCTAGCCCATAACGTATGCAATTCTCGCAGCGTGTATGGGCACCTTTAGTGCCTGCAACATTTTGCGGACACAGCACTGAGATGGTGTATGCATACATGTACATGCACCCGAGATCCTCCATAGGATCGCATGTTGCATACGCTCCCACAATCGGGCTGCAGCTTGTTGCAATGGCAATGTGAAAGGGTGCAAAATGTATGGTTTGAAGGAGGGCGCCGGACACCCTAGCACCGGCCCTGCTTGGTACATTACCTCCTTATATGTATACAGTATGTGTCTAGACAATCACCTGTGTTGAATGACTCAATTCATTGAATTATGTAATAGAGATTTCACATTGTTAAAGTTCACAGCATTGTGAATTATGAATGATCTCTGTGTTTAACCAAGCACATAATGTAATTAATATGCATTTTCACACAATATAATTCAATTGAATGAATTATCTTTAAATCAACTTTATATTTATACATACCCAGGTTTTATTTTAAACTGAAAAATTAAATAGAAGCTGCTCAATCAGTTTAGTAATGCCCCTCAGGTGCTGAAAGCAAGACGGGCAACAGAAATCTTTGGGTGCCATACACTTATATCTTTGGGGCCTCCTCAACCCTGCACCCTGCACCCCTTGAGCAGCAGATTTTTATTATATTGCATTTTTTTTTTTTATTATTATTATTACAAAAAAACTGAGATAAATAATATTCACTATGCAATGTAATTAAAATCAGCTGCACTACTGCTGAGCACAGCAGGCCATAATAGCATCTGGACGTTGATATTACATTTACATTGCATAGTGAATGTTTATCTGTGTTTTTTGTATAATTAATAACTGCCTGTTCAAAAATGTGAAAACTGCACTTTTACTAATGCACCTCCCTGCAGTGGCGTAACTAGGGCTCCGCACAGAGCCGGCCTTAGGCATAGGCAAACTAGGCAATTGCCTAGGGCATTTGGAATGCCTAGGGGAACCAGCAGCTTCTGCTGATTATGCAGCATGCCTATATACTGTGTGTGAGTGAGGATGTATCTGCATATGAAATAGTGTATTCATGGAAATCACTGTAACATAGCATTCCGTATGCAGGTAGAGCCACAGTCGCACACAGAATATAGGCATGCCGCATATTATTTTAATCATCGGAAGCTCCTTGTGTGTGCTGGTCATAACAATGCAAATACGACAAATTTTCAGCAAAAAAGGCTCCCAACGTTAGCAGAACTGGCCAGGAGCTGCATGGGCTATTGAGGCAAGATGTATGAGGAAACATCTATATCCAAGCAGAGGCAGAGGTCACAGTGTTAGCGGCTGTGCAAGTGCTGTCTGCGGGTGGGTTGGTTGTGCAATAGTGTTCGGCATATGTGTAAGGGGCATTATGTGTGTCATGTATAAATGCATTCATAATGTGCAACATGTTTAACAGGCATTATGTGTGTCATGTGTATAAGGGCATTAATAATGTGCAACATATGTGTAATGGGCATTATGTGTGTCATGTGTATAAGGGCATTAATAATGTGCAACATATGTGTAAAGGGCATTATGTGTGTCATTATGTGTATGAAGGGCATTAATAAAGGTTGGCATAATGTGTAAGGGGCATTATGTTTATATGGACATTAATAATGTGTGTCATGTGTAAGGGGCATTACTGTGTGGTATTATCAGGGGTGCCGAGAGAAAGGGGGTAGGGGGTACAAATTACCCAGGCCAAAGACTGATGGAAGGGCCCAGTGGGGGCCCTGGGCCTCCTCCCCTTAAGTGACAGTAGCAGCTGAAGCTCTTCTCCTCTGCCCAGCACACACTGCTTTGTGCTGGGTTGTAGTGTGGCTATGGAGGTGCTTAAAATACAATATTTTCTCAGGATTCTTTTCTAAGGGTATAATGTGAATAATGTGAGGAGTAATGTACATAAAGTAAAGTGGTACTACTGTGTGATGTAACGTGAATAAGGGACACCATCGCATGATATAATGTGAAGAAAGTTGCACTACTGTGTGGCATAATTTGAATTGGGGGTACTATTGTGTGGCCATGCCCCTTCTCAGCAAGAACTCATCCCTGTTTGGGCTGCGCACCGAATGTGTGCACTGTTTCTATTTAAAATATTGCGTGTAGGAGCACCAAAATGATGACTGATATGATGAGGATTGATGATGCTGGGAAAGGGGAGAAGGGTCAGAGGCGGAACTAGTGGCGGTGCTAGGGGGCACCAGCCAAAATCTTGCCTAGGGCATCAGTTAGGCTAGGGCCGGCTCTGGCTCCGCAGCCCTAGAGGTGGTGGGGGGAACCGGTGCCACAGGGGCGCAGGACATGGCCAGTCCGACCATTACCTGGGTACGCAGGTAAGTAAGGTGCCACAGTGATCAGGTCGCTCTCCCAGCAGCATTAAATAGAAAATGACTGACAGCACGCTTACTTTTGGCACTGTCCGTTAGCCAGTAGGAGCTCGTAGCTCTTCAGCCAATCAGGCAGCAGCGGATCCTGATTGGCTGTCAAACCATGAGCTCCGATTGGCTTGTGAGTCAGCTTCACATTACAAATGGCAGCTATACGCGGGGTCCTGGACCAAGGAGTAGAAGAACATACAGGCTCCATGTTCCGGTCCATGCTGCCTCTGTTCCTACTGCAGTCCTGCTCCTCCTAGATCAGGCATTCCCAACCACGGTCCTCAAGGCACACCAACAGTGCAGGTTTTAGTGATATCCAGACTTGAGCACAGGTGACTTAATTAGTATCTGAGTGATTCTAATTAAACCATCTGTGCTGAAGCCTGGATATCACAAAAACCTGCACTGTTGGTGTGCCCTGAATACCGTGGTTGGAAATGCCTGTCCTAGATGGTTGAACTGTCACCAATGCAGGGGCAGAACAGGGAAGGGCAGATGGTAGGGCGCAGCATTGTATGTTATGTGGTACTTGCATGATGTCACTTAACTCAATATTTTGCACAAGTGACCACGCCACTGGGGTTACCAGAGGGGGATTGGGTGATTTTCCTTACAGGAATCTAGGTGGGCGGGTGGCCGACAACTTTATAAACCACTAGGTGCTGCACCAAGGTAGCCATGCTTACAGCCTGTGAATCCATCAGAATGTTGTTGCCAGTCACAAGGTTGCGGCTCGAGACAGGTGACCCCCTCAATATACTGTACTGTATCTGCCAGCATGTACCCAGCATAGTCCCATATATTTACAAAAATATGGTTAGCCTCCAGACCAAAGCTAGTGCAACATTTAGGAGTACCCAAGGCAAAACTTCAGATTATTGTACCCACCATTACCCGCACACCAATACAGACATTTTAAAGCGTCAGGTGAATGTGTGGAGGTCTGTGCGTTTCGGCCATCTGTTGGCATTAGTAAGTCAGCATCTGACAGTTTGTCAGCATCTCTCTGGGTCAGGGTTTCAGAATCAATGTTTCAGCCTTTGTCTGTGTGTCAACATCTGTCAATGTGTCAGCATCAATCTGTGTTTTAGCATCTGTGTGTCAGTGTCAGTGTGTCAGAAGCTGTCTATTAGCATCTGTGCATCATTGTGTCAGCATCTGTCTGTGTATCAGCATATGTGTGTCCATGTGTCAGTGTGCCACCATTTATGTGTCAGGATCCATATGTTAGTGCCTTCCTCTGTATCAGCATCAGTGTTCCAGCGCCAGCATAAGTCTGTGTGTCAGTGTCTGTCAGCACTTGTATGTTAGTTTCCATCTGTCAGCAATTGTGTGTCATTGTCTGTTTGTCAGCATCTATCTGCATATAAGCATCTATGTGTTAGTGTTTAAGCATCTGTGTTCAAGTGTTAGCATCGGTTTGCATGTCTGTCAGCATTAAATTGTCAGCTTCCATGTTTCAGTGTCCATCAGCATGTTAATGTCTGCATGTAAGTGTGTCAGTTTGTATGTCAGTGTCAGCATCTGTCTATTTGTCAACGTCTCCACCCCAGTCATACCGCCCCTGACATCTTAAGGACACCACTTCTTTGAGTGACCATGCCCTTTTTTCCTAGAATAGATACTAAATCCCTTTCATATTTCCATACCCCCCAATTCAAAATTCCCACTGAGTTTGGCCACACAAAAGTACAATTTCAAATGATCTTATTTATATTAAACAGCACAAAATGCCCTTGATTCATATCACACTACATAGTAGTGCCCCTTATTTATGTTATGCTACACAGTAGTGCCCCTTTACACATTATGCCCACCGTAGTAGGGCCGTATACACGCATAATGCCCAAATAGGTGAAAACAGAGTACACGTTAGTGATAGGCATACTGTAGAAGGCTGGCTAAATCCAGATGTGAAAATAAAGTGTACGGTGGGCTGCAGATGTAACAAAACATACATTTTTGGAAATCGTAAATAGGACAAACAAAGGGCATTTTAAGAAACATGCATCACCCCCTCCCCAAACTAATACAGCGGAGCGGTGTTTTTTTATTTAGTCTGACTTGGTTCATACTTTACTATCCAAGTGGGCATAGAGTTAAGGGGTGTACACACAGTGCAATGTACTTTTTCTTCAATCACGATTTAATTCCAATGGAATTGGTATCAAATCCCTCGGTGCCGTGTACACATTCATTTGGACTATATAGTACAGATCTGTACTATGTAGTCTTGCCTGCACAGTTAATTTTTCTATTTGAATTCAATAACACAGGTTTGTGCATAGGGATCAAATAGAAATAGAATGCATTAGATTTCGATTCCATTTCAATTCGGTTTTGCTTATATAAGCAAAATCGAATAAAAAACAGACAAAATCAAGTCATGTGTATTAGACTATTAGATTATAATAGTGTGCTGAGTGCGAGGCACCATGCCCGAAGCATGGCAAGTGCAGCGATCCATTAGAGGGGATGCGGTACACTTATTCGGTGTACATATTGACATATGTTAACATAGACACCAAGAAAAACAATGAAAAGCTTGTGTTGACCTTTCTGTCACTGTCGGCCTAGGGTATGTCAACCTAGACTGTCTGTCGACCTAGACATTGTTGACCCATTATACCAGAACCTGAATGTCTCCCAGAACATAGCAAAGAACACATGGGAGGCTCCTGAATCTTGGGTGCTGATCTTGGTCACCTGAAATAACATTCAAGTTTTCTGGAGCTGACTGGTTGTGCTTATTCCAAGGGTAGTCTTGGTAATAATGGGGCAGATGTATTAAGCTTTAACAAGAGATAAATTCAAGGGTGATAAGGAGAGATAAACGTTCAGCCAATCACCTGCTAACTGCCATGTTACAGCCTGTGTTTGAAAAAAGTCAGTAAGGAGCTGATTGGCTGGACGTTTATCTCTCCTTATCACCCTTGCATTTATCTCTTGTTAAGGCTTCATACATCTGCCCCAATGATACAATGTGCACTGAATAGAGCCATTGTAGCCATTCCCCTTGCTTTACAATGCTGGTAATCTTAGCATTATGTAGTGGGTGTAGGACCATGATGATGTAAACACAAACACCACACCCCTTATGATGTCCTATATGACATAGACTGGCAAATACAGGGGGGGAAGTATCTCCTTTTGGACACAATGGTAAACCTCTCCTAGGTACTGTATCTTTAGCAGAGTTCCCACAGGCCCTTCCCTTTACTAACAAGCCCCACTACTTAACATTTAATGATTCCCACACTTGCTATCAAGGTGTGACAACTTCATAGCTCAATTCCAAATTATTTTTGATGAGCCAGGTCAATCCAGAGATCATGCGGTTAAGGCAAGGGTATCGCTCCGTAGCCCAATATGTAATCCAGGTACAGACCCTAGCCTCTGAAGTCTCCTGGAATGAGGAAGCATTACTTTTGGCATTATGGAGTGGATTATTTGATAAATTAAAAGATGACCTTGTGACCCATGATTTGCCCTTGAAACTTGAAGATCTGATCTCCCTATGCAACAAAACATTAGACATTAGATTCAGAGAGAGAAAGGCAGAGAGATCTATTGGAGAGCATTCCCAAATCATGAATCATGGCGAAAATCACTGCAGAAAGCAGTTCTCCATTTGAGCATTGAATACACTCTCTGCGAATGTGACTAATAACCCCATTAAAAACCACCGTTGAATCGCGACGAATCGCACACGGCGAATCGGCAGACATTCGCTGTTCACTTGCAGCGAATTGTCTCCACTGAATAGGGAAAATCGAGTTTTCAGAGGAAAAATTCGCCGTTAGCCCGGATAAATGCCAGATTCGCTGTAAACTACGGCGAATCTGAGGCATTAAATACTGGCCAAAGACATAACTCTCTGATGGATTGGTCGACTATGCAAATAACAGCCTGGGGATCCCCCTCCTTCTGGTATCGGTTGTCCAAAGTTATTCCCCTTAGGTCAGCTAAATCTAGCCCAGGAATCAAGATTACTCCTTCCTATCATTCTTTTTCAGATGTCTTTAATAAACAGGCGACCAACGTCCTCCCACCTCATTGGGAATGGGATTGTCCCATTGAATTAAACCCCAGTAAAATGCCGCCACATGGACGAATCTATCCTTTGTCGTTACCTAAAACTCAAGCCATGAGTGAATACATTTCTGAAAACCTAACGAAAGTGTTTATCCAGCTTTCCTTGTCTCCAGTTGGGGCAGGGTTTTTTCGTTAAGAAAAGGGACGGCTCCTGAAGGCCTTGCATCAATTATCACAAAATCGAAGTGAAGAATAAGTACCCTCTACCCTTAATTCCTGAACTCGATTGCATTAAAGGGGCAACTATTTTTTTCTAACCTTGACCTACGAGGGGCCTATAAGAATGGGAGACGAATGGAAAACAGCAGTCAATACTTGAGATAGCCATAATGAATATCTGGTAATGCCATTCGGCCTTAGAAATGCTCCAGCATTCTTCATCTTCATGATCAGGAAATTCCCATGCACACAAAGGAAAATCCCCTATTATGGAATACAAAAAAAACTGGTATTGGGTGAGACACCAAGCAGGCCTTAACTCCTACAAATCGGTACACATACCTTTATGAATAATCCAGACTTTCAGAATGGACAGGCTACATACCCTTTCAATCTATGGTGAGTGAGAGACATCGCCACTATTGGTGCCTTTGTTGACAGAATGCAGCGTAGCACACTAACGTTCTCTGAGGCAATAGAAAAGTATCCTAGCTTAACGGGACACTCTCTGGCCTTCCTGCAAGCTAAGCATTATCTCTCATTGGTTACTCGTCAGTTCTCTGATCGAGATTGGAGTAACTCCATAGATACCTTTTGCTGCAGCCTCTCCTCGAGAGGAAAGCTATCTCCTGCTACTACCAGCACTTTAGAACCATCCTAGACCACTCATCTGCTAAACAGGGTCTGGCCCAATGGTCAGACTAAGGGTAAATCAGGATTTAAAAGCTTTCATATGGCTTTATCTCTCTTCATCTCAAGGTAATTGGTTTGAACTCCTACCCTGGGCAGAATTTGCACATAATAACTCATATCATACGTCCAGTCAAACCACCCTATGGTCTATGGAATACACTCTTGAGTTCCTGAATTTCTAAACTTCCTATCACTGATTTACCTGCAGTTAATTCATCACTACGATTCTTTTCGGATATCTGGAAGAATGTTCAAATGGCACTACAACTAGCTTCTATTAGATACAAAACCTTCGCAGATCGGAAAAGAAGTGCTGCTTCAGTCTATAACGTGAGTGATCCGGTTTGGCTTTCAACTCATCACGTCCATCTTGAAGTCCCTACTATGAAACTGGCACCCCGTTATATTGGCCCATTCTCAATTACATAGGTAATTAACCCAGTAGTAGTCTGTTTAAAACTTTTATCTTTATTATGAATTTCAAATACCTTTCATGTCTCTCTCCTAAAACCTTTAGTCCTCAGTCGATTCCAAGATATGCCTCCAAAAAAATTCTAATTTTCAAGTTGAGCAAAATGTGGAATTTGAGGTTAAACAAATCCTGGATGCTAGACGTCGACGAGGTAGACTTCAATATATGGTGGTGAATACAAGAAAAAAAGGGTGTGATACAGTGCTAGGGTTAATCTGAAAAGAATTTATTTCCTAAATGAACATAAAAAAATAATAAAACAATCAATCATGTACAATACAATATATATATATATATATATATATATATATATATATATATATATATGAATTCTCATGGGATAAAAAATGAATAATAAAGAACAATATGGGTATATTGTTGAAAACTGTTATGTTCCAGCTACCATTAAAATTATGAAGAATGGATTTTTTTGTCCAAATCAACACCGATGGATATAGTTACCATAGATGGTGGAGTCCTGTGAAACAGGAATTTTCAAAAAGTCCCGGAGATTTCCCAGTGGTGGATTCCCAGATATCACCCAATGGTGAGACGGTATAGGGATGCAGTCCTTAAGGTATGGCTGATACCAGGCTCAGTGGCTGCAAGTTTTGGGATCCAAAAGATGGTATAAAACTGGTCCAGATATGCTGTGGTGAGAATTCCAAGGTGTTGGATGGAAAGGGTAAAAGATGGATGGTTCTCCAATAGTAAACTGGAACAGAAAGCAGTGGCTTGTACAGTGGCTTAACGCGTTTCATCAGGATCTCCAGCTCTTCCATTGATAGCAGGTGTCCCCCAAGATTTTATTCTTGGTCCTCTTCTTCTCTATGTCTACATGTCCTCTCTGGGTGAGCTCATTTGCTCACTTTTACTTCCACTATCACATCTATGCTGTTAATACTGGCATCCTCCTCTCCTGATCTCTCTCAATCTATCCTCACTCATATCTCCAACTGTCTCTCTGGATGACCTAGCGCTTTTTTAGACTTAAAATATCGGTACTTGTTTCCTAGCACGGCCACACCGATTTCCATCGGGGTGGTCGTGTCGGAAAAATTGCGTCGTTCGCATCGCATGCGATTTGGTCGCATGCGATGCGATCGACGCGATCGACCCAATTTTTTAATTGAATCAAATGTAAATAGGGTCCCTGGGACCCGATTTTACATTGGATTCAATGTAAAATATTCCCTAGACCCCCAAATTTTACAACGTAAACCCCACCCCACGATAGACGCCAACCCGAAGCGTGGCGAGCGCAGCGAGCCCGCAAGGGGCGGCGGTGCGCGTCCTCCGACCTTTTCATTCCCCTACTATCCACGTCGGCGTGGAGTTGAGAATATATAGTGTGGCAAACGCAGCGAGCCACCGAGCCCGAAGCGTGGCGAGCAGACGCGTATAACTTCACAGGTATACGCGTCCCCTCGCGGGGCGCGCTGCGCTCGCCACGCTTCGGGCTCGGTGGCTCGCTGCGCTCGCCACACTATATATTCTCAACTCCACGCCGACGTGGATAGTAGGGGAATGAAAAGGTCGGAGGACGCGCACCGCCGCCCCTCGCGGGCTCGCTGCGCTCGCCACGCTTCGGGTTGGCGTCTATCGTGGGGTGACGAGGGGGCCATATATAATGTGAAATGGGTCATATTGGCCCATTTCACATTTTTCAAATTTTTTCCTATGTGAGATGGACTTAATCAAGTCCATCTCATCTTGTGCCATTGTAATGGCACAAGACCGACGCGATGCTCCTGATTTCAATGTTAAAAAATATTTTAACATTCAAGCCTATGGCAAAATCGGGGGCATCGCGTCGGTCGCGTCGGGACCAATGTTAATGGTCCCGACCGACGCGATGCCCCTGATTTTTCCTTTGACGGCAAAATGGACCTGATTTCAAAGGAAATCGGGTCCATCGCGGGGATCATGTACCTTAACTTAAAGGTACACGATCCCAAAGATTGTTGCCGTGCTAGGAAACAAGTACCAAAATATCAAAGACTAAACTGATCTTCTTCCCACCCTCCCACATAAAACCCAACTATCTCTCATACTAAACTTTTGTTTATGCTCACTTCTTCCCTTTCTGTGTCACCCCTGTCTGTCTAACCCCCCCCCCCCCTTTAGAATGTAAGCTCTCACGAGCAGGGCCCTCTCTCCTCCTGTGCTTTTCTTAGAATATATATATATCTCTGCCACCCTAATAATTTGTTCAGTGTCCTGTCTCCTGATGCAACTAACCAAGTACTTGTCCTATATTGTCTTGTACTAAAATTCATTATGTGTTTTTGCTCATTTGTGTATTGTTAGGCACTGCAGACCTTTATGGCGCCATATAAATAAATAAATGATAATAATAATCATAACAACTCCTGCTCCGGTTTCTAGTACACCCAGAACTCCAGTTGCCAACCGCCTGGGAAAGTTTGCTCCTTACGATCCTCGCTACCCTTTGTTTTTTTCAGTTATCCTTTGATTATCTATTATCTGCCTATTGGGCCATCCTAAGTTGTCGGTTAGGCTATTCTTCCGTTATCCTTTGATTATCCATTATCTACCGATTGGGCCATCCTAAGTTGCCGGTTAGGCTAGGCTATTATTCAGTTAACCTTTGTTTATCCATTATGCAAGTCAAGAAGGCGTCCTGTTTAGTTGATGTCTACTACCATCTACAGATGTCTGGGATCTCAGGGGTACTTCCTCTGGGGGGCAGTGACCTGCTGGGCAGATGCCTTGTGGGAATTCCTGGTGAATACCGCTGCCCAGCTAGACTCCGCGCCTCAGTTCGGGAGTCCAGCCAACATCCCTTAATTACCCACATATGCGAAGGCAATATATACAACCCGCTACACTTACTCTGCCCAGTCAACCCATACCAGAACAACCATCTGAGGTGAATCCACAACAACCTGTTAGTAAGGTTTACTACTGTGTTGAGACTTGTTACAACAAAGAAAAAGAAAGGAATGAAAGAGTTAGGAAAGGAGTGGGTTAAACGTCCGAGACTGGGGATGGCCTTGGGAAGCATGTGACTTGACATCCAATCAGGATGCAGGGATGGCAAAGGTTACCTGGGATATATGATTCAGGAAGAGGATGAGTCACCCTCTCTTTCCTAATCTTCCCCTTTTATAGTGGTGGTGGGTGATCTTTGCGTTGGCTGTAAAGAACGGCAGGTTTATTGGTTTCGGGTCATATTTAAGGGGTTGATTGATTGACCATAGTTTTTTTTGTGTGCTCACCTTCATTGGCTATAGGCCTCTACTGGATCACCCGGCCTTAGACAGTGATACCACCTGGATGGGTGGGTAGTTAAGTTAGAAAGTTGTGCGGATATCGCTTGTTGTTAGGATGTTGTTGTTTAGGTAAGATAATGATGGGTGGGGTTAGATGATAGTCATTCTTTCTTGGCCACAATTATTTAATTATGCTCAATCAATCACTTCATTTTAGATTTGTTAAATAAATTACAGCTAACACTTTCTGCCAAACCTGTCTCCCAGTATTTATTTTAAGTTAAGTTAAGGTTTAAGTTTCATGCAAATGCAAAGTCATACATCAGGCTGGACCGGATTTGTGCCTAGGCCCGTGAGGCACGGGCCTCAGGGTGGCACCAATCAAGGGCGGCACGGCAGGCTGACAATCTTTTAAATAGCAGCATGGCAGAGCAGGTGGGCAGCGGCAAGTGACAAGCACCACCGCCGCCGACATGATTCATCATATGTCGGCGGCAGCGCCGCTCGTCACCCAACACTGCCCACCTGCTCTGCCGTGCATAGTACATCACCGGCTATCTCCGACGGTCCCCCTGCGAGTCCGGCTCCACCGCTGAGTGATCTGAGCTGAATTGCTCTGGCTCACTGCCGCCGGCGGGGAAAGCAGCTGAGCAGCGCGAACCTCCCTGCACTCAGTCAGTCAGTGTGAGAGAGACTGACTGAGACTGCAAATAAAGTTAATTCACCCTCCCTCCGGGTCCTCCATACAGTTAGCAGTCCAGACTGCTTTACATTTTTTTGAGGTGGGCTACAGTAAAATTTGTATGTAATCTATAAATATATATATATATCTCAACAATAAAGTTATAGGTGTATAGAAATTGTATGCCGGCACTCGGATCCTGTAATGATTTATGCGCCCGGTGCCTTCGCCTCAAGGTGTGTCTTCTTGTGCGATACCTGATATATGGTCAGTGGGGACGCGGCACTCGGGACCTCAATGAAAAAATCAACCAGTTGATTTTTTCATTAAGGTCGCCTTCCTTCCTGGACCCACAGGTCCCAGTATGCAGAGAGGGTATAGATCAGGCGGCACTCATGGATTCCTTAGTGAAAAAAACGTGGTTTATTCTTTCAACATGTTTTGGGCTATTGCCCGTCCCTGAGGACGGGCAATAGCCCGAAACATGTTGGAAGAATAAACCACGTTTTTTTCACTAAGGAATCCGTGAGTGCCGCCTGATCTATACTCTCTATCTATCTATCTATCTATCTATCTATCTATCTATCTATATATATATATAGCCCACGGATCGCAACACTCTGCTATCCACAGAGAGCCAACATCCACCAAAACTAAAGGAACACTTGCCAATATCGCAATACATGCGTGTAATTAGAAATAACACCAATGCCTCCATCATGGAACACCAACTACGTGAAATGACTAGTAGATTCATCCAGAGAGGTTATCAAGCCAACATACTGTCCAGATGCCTTCACAAGGCACGTATAAACATGGCTAGACCAGAAGATCTAAATACCTCCAAGAAAGATCCGCCTCGGATGATCTTTATTAACACTTTTGATCACACATCCTCCAAGATCCAAAAGAGCCTGAAACATCATTGGCCTATAGTAAAGTCAGATAACACTCTGAAGCTGCAAAAATATGGCCCCCCAATGATGGCCTACAAAAAAGGCCCCAATTTGAAACAGCTTTTGATGAGACCAACTACAAGCCCGACTGTGGCACCCAAGACAACTTGGCTACACACCCAACGCCCAGGTTGCTTTCGATGTTCAGGCTGTACGACCTGCAACAGTATGACACCAGGCACTACTTTTCCCCACCCGCATTCGGGCAAAGCCATCAAGATTAAGTATCGTCTCCACTGTCAAATGGACTATGTCATCTATTTACTTAACTGTCCTTGTGGCTTAGCATACGTTGGGATGACATCAAGGAAATTTAGAGAACGGATGGCTAACCACCGAAACTCGATACGCTCTGCAACTGAGACTGGTAAAGCCGAACTCCCTATCCCACGTCATTTCCTGACTGCAGGTCATCAAATTTCCAGCTTAAGATGTCGTCTGATCGACTGGATACCTCCGCCACCCAGAGGTGGTGATCGTGGACTTCTCTTAAAAAAGAGAGAAAGCAGATGGATCCACCAACTTGGAACATTGGCCCCCAGGGGCTTAAATGAGAACAACCCGTTGTCTATCTTTTTAAAAAAATGAGTTGATAAGTTGGTCGCAGCGAGTGTCTGTGCATCCATCTTCCTCACATGCTGTTGACAACACTCCTCTCTTACTAAGGTGGCTTGTGTTTTCAATGGATTCTCTAAGCACTGATCACCTTGATATCTTTACCTCCCCTTTTTTTCATATATATGTATATATGTATTTATTCCCCACCATCTTCCTTTCTTTTTACTCATTTTCTGCACTTGGTGGTTCTCCTACTTTTCATCTTCCGGGTATAAAGATCATTGGACCTTACACAATTTTACAACTTCTCTATATATTGTTTACAACTTCTCTCTCTATATATGTCTCTCGCATATGTCATTCTTATATGCAGTATATGGTCCTTCTGACACACTCAGTATTTGTATGACACTTTCTGTTATAGGTTATAAATATCCATGGTGTCCTTCTACACTAGGGACAATAATAGTAACAATAACTCCCTGACCCATGGTTTTGTTTTATTTCATATTTTGTTTTATTTCATATTTTGCTTTATTTCATATTTTGATATCTAAGAGCCGATGGAGTCCTTCACTACATGTAAATAGGTTAAAATAAATAAAAATAAAAATACAATGAAAATAATAAAAATAAAAATAAAAATTAAATATAAAAATACAAAAAAAATAAAAAACTTGATATTCATCATTTATCATATAGATCCCTTCCTCTTCCAGATAATATACATGATGTTAGCACCCTGTGAACATCAGATGTCTGACATAGGCAGATCAGATAATAAGTAGGTACCATATCCCGTTCCAGCAAAAAAAAACCATATAGTGGTAATAATATGAGCGCACCTATCAGATTTGTTTCTATTCTAAATAAAAAATTTTTCGCTCTTATATATAAGTGTAGAATTGTTATACAATACATGGTGTGTATCTTCAATACACACAGCCGTTATTATACCACTATACCACGGACCCCGACTATCCCTCTCCATTTTCACTTAACAGTATATATGAAACACCATCACCGCGAGATGTGCACGTCATGCGTGCCATCCTGCGGTCCATCAGTCCCCTGTACTCCATTACTCCCAGTGACGCTAGGCGCGCTATGCGGACCACGATGCGGTCCAGCGCCGTCACTTCCGGACGCCCGTACTTCCGGCATCAGGGCGTACAGCGCGGCGTGAACGCCGGCTGTAACTCGGCATAGTGATTGAAGGGGGTATAAATGTCGGGCCCGGGCAGCCTCTCGGTAGGTGCTGACTCCCTATCCTGGAGGCTCCTTTCATCTACAACCACGCTGGCTCTTTCTTCATAACAAGTAATGTAACAGATTTTTGTGCTTCTTTTTTTGAAATGCCAATCTTGTAATATACTATGTTGGGTCCTATGTTGGACCATGTTTTGATATACATACTGAATTATTGTATGCATGTATTTTAGGCTCCTTGACAAAGGTCCAAGGCAGGGACCGAAACGTTGGAGCATATGGAGCACCTTTTGTGAAATAAATCAAATGCCTTTGATGATTGATTTTTGAGTTCAAATACTCTTAATTCCGGCGAGTGCCTTATATCCTGCACAAAAGTGTGGGAATCCTGGACTATGTTTGAGTGTATACATAAAAATATATACTCTTTATAGGGCACCCCAAGTTGCACTAAATGAGTGTGAGTGCGGTCTTCCTCTGTACTATATTTGAGGACCTGGGACTAACCCCTTGGTTCCTTTTGACCGGACACCCACATTAAGGAAGGATCTCATATCTGGATAGAAAATCACCCTGCACGCGGGGCTGCTATACAGTTTTTTTTGCTCTGAACCCCAAAAATCTGCTTGGAACACTTTGTTGATCTCAAGCTGACACAGCTGTCTTTTTCTATTCATATCCATAAGAGCGTTGTGTGCATACTATTTTTACTATTTTTGCTATATAGATGTGTATGTTCGGATAATTATTTCCGATAAAAAACATCACTACTCCACCACTACTCCTCCAAGTACTCACCTACACAGTATGGCGACAGGAGGATTGGGATTCCTCGACGATAATCTGCTCATTCAAGCTGAACAAGGCATTATTTCTCTCACTGACGACGATGCGGATAAAGTACTCTTTGACCAACTGGACTTTGACACCCTTCCCACTGAGTCTCCGCTCGACTTATATCAAAGATTGCTAAGGCTCAAAAAACGTGAGATAGATCTGACCCTTCATGGTCACTTCTTATCTGAATACCACAGAAAGAAATTTATACCACGCGGATTCAGAGTGCCCAACATACCCACCATCGGCAGGAACAATCCCACGTTCTGCAGCCGATGGTGTGGTGTGCTCAATAAATGTTCATTAGATTTAATGTTGCTTGTAGTGGAGGAAGTCGGCAGTGAATTAAAGAAGGTTAAACAAAATATAGACGAATTTGGGATTGCACATCTCGCCGCAATAAAAAGTGATAAATCTTGCAATCTAATAGAAAAAATTCGTGTTCAAGTTGAAACCTACAAAAAGGATTTAATATCTTTCAAACGGAATAAGTTGTCCACAGTGACTTCAGATTATCAAAACCATACAGTGTATAGGTGGTTAGCAGGGGACACTAACCCCAGACGCACTCAACGCCCTTATAGACAAAGACGCCAACAGAGAAATCAGTACCAAACCAACACAGGATCCTCCACATCTGCCTCCGACACTGAATTCACAGGACAGCAGTCCGATTTTTTAGAAGAAGGCCCTGGCCGAGCAAACAAGCCCGGAAGACCCCCAAGAGGAAGGGGAATAGACCACACCCCCGCCGTGGAGGTGTTGGGAAAAAGAAACAGGAAACCTGTCCTGAATTAGTCTTCAACCTATCACAGACTACACTATCACCTGCCATGATCTCGGTGCTATCCAAAGGTCTATCGTTCGTCCCGACCATCACTCATGACCCATTTGACACCTCGATAGAGCTTTATAAGTTTAGTCGGAAACTGAGGCTCCATGAGCAATTCGGGGACTCTGAGGCTAAAGAACAGCGATCTATATTTCGGCCAACATCTCTCTATGATCCAGTTTCTTCTAATCCCAGTATCAAAACTTTTACTAGGCTCATGGAACAAGACATCCAACAGGTCAATATTAAACCTAAATACAGCAACCTGACCCAGGACGAAAGAGAGGCTTTGAGTACACTAAAACAAAACAACAATTTAGTTATCCGCCCAGCGGATAAAGGGGGAGCGGTAGTGGTCCAGGACTGGTCTCAATACCACGAAGAAATCATGCGACAGTTATCTGATGACAAGACCTATATTCAGGTGGCACAGAACCCAATACCAGAGTTTAAACGAAAAGTAGACATCTTGCTACAAAAAGGTCTTACCAATAAATGGCTGTCCAAAGATAACTTTGACTTTCTTTCTGTCCAGTTTCCCGTATGTCCGATATTGTATACACTCCCAAAAATCCACAAATCGCTCGAGCAACCCCCAGGAAGACCAATAATTTCAGCCCGCCAGTCTCTATTGCAACCGCTAGCAATCTTCGTAGACCACCATTTGCAACCGCTTATAATTGAAAGTAATACATATATCAGAGATACAGTTGACTTTATCTCCAAGCTACGTGAGATTGATCTCGAAGATGGGATATTACTAGCAACAATGGACGTCAGTTCACTGTACACCGTGATCCCCCACAATGATGGCCTCAAGGTACTACAGAAGAAATTAGACGAACGCCTAGTGAACAAGCCTCCAACCGAATTCCTGGTAGAATTGGCATCACTCATCCTGACCTACAATCATTTTTTGTATCATGATAAGTACTATCTGCAAACATCTGGCACTGCAATGGGCTCGAATTTGGCCCCTGCTTATGCCGGACTATTCATGTTGGAGTATGAGAACACTTTCATACTGCCAAAATATGGCCACTACATTCGCTTCTATAAAAGGTTCATCGATGATGTCTTTCTACTGTGGACAGGATCAGAAAACGAGTTCCAGACGATGGTAACCGAGTTAAATGGACTTAATCACCCAATAAAATTTACACATCGCATCGAAAAAGACTCCATCGATTTTCTTGATATCAATGTGCAAATACATGGAGGCACATTACAGACCAGTTTATTCCGCAAGCCCACGGATCGCAACACTCTGCTATCCACAGAGAGCCAACATCCACCAAAACTAAAGGAACACTTGCCAATATCGCAATACATGCGTGTAATTAGAAATAACACCAATGCCTCCATCATGGAACACCAACTACGTGAAATGACTAGTAGATTCATCCAGAGAGGTTATCAAGCCAACATACTGTCCAGATGCCTTCACAAGGCACGTATAAACATGGCTAGACCAGAAGATCTAAATACCTCCAAGAAAGATCCGCCTCGGATGATCTTTATTAACACTTTTGATCACACATCCTCCAAGATCCAAAAGAGCCTGAAACATCATTGGCCTATAGTAAAGTCAGATAACACTCTGAAGCTGCAAAAATATGGCCCCCCAATGATGGCCTACAAAAAAGGCCCCAATTTGAAACAGCTTTTGATGAGACCAACTACAAGCCCGACTGTGGCACCCAAGACAACTTGGCTACACACCCAACGCCCAGGTTGCTTTCGATGTTCAGGCTGTACGACCTGCAACAGTATGACACCAGGCACTACTTTTCCCCACCCGCATTCGGGCAAAGCCATCAAGATTAAGTATCGTCTCCACTGTCAAATGGACTATGTCATCTATTTACTTAACTGTCCTTGTGGCTTAGCATACGTTGGGATGACATCAAGGAAATTTAGAGAACGGATGGCTAACCACCGAAACTCGATACGCTCTGCAACTGAGACTGGTAAAGCCGAACTCCCTATCCCACGTCATTTCCTGACTGCAGGTCATCAAATTTCCAGCTTAAGATGTCGTCTGATCGACTGGATACCTCCGCCACCCAGAGGTGGTGATCGTGGACTTCTCTTAAAAAAGAGAGAAAGCAGATGGATCCACCAACTTGGAACATTGGCCCCCAGGGGCTTAAATGAGAACAACCCGTTGTCTATCTTTTTAAAAAAATGAGTTGATAAGTTGGTCGCAGCGAGTGTCTGTGCATCCATCTTCCTCACATGCTGTTGACAACACTCCTCTCTTACTAAGGTGGCTTGTGTTTTCAATGGATTCTCTAAGCACTGATCACCTTGATATCTTTACCTCCCCTTTTTTTCATATATATGTATATATGTATTTATTCCCCACCATCTTCCTTTCTTTTTACTCATTTTCTGCACTTGGTGGTTCTCCTACTTTTCATCTTCCGGGTATAAAGATCATTGGACCTTACACAATTTTACAACTTCTCTATATATTGTTTACAACTTCTCTCTCTATATATGTCTCTCGCATATGTCATTCTTATATGCAGTATATGGTCCTTCTGACACACTCAGTATTTGTATGACACTTTCTGTTATAGGTTATAAATATCCATGGTGTCCTTCTACACTAGGGACAATAATAGTAACAATAACTCCCTGACCCATGGTTTTGTTTTATTTCATATTTTGTTTTATTTCATATTTTGCTTTATTTCATATTTTGATATCTAAGAGCCGATGGAGTCCTTCACTACATGTAAATAGGTTAAAATAAATAAAAATAAAAATACAATGAAAATAATAAAAATAAAAATAAAAATTAAATATAAAAATACAAAAAAAATAAAAAACTTGATATTCATCATTTATCATATAGATCCCTTCCTCTTCCAGATAATATACATGATGTTAGCACCCTGTGAACATCAGATGTCTGACATAGGCAGATCAGATAATAAGTAGGTACCATATCCCGTTCCAGCAAAAAAAACCCATATAGTGGTAATAATATGAGCGCACCTATCAGATTTGTTTCTATTCTAAATAAAAAATTTTTCGCTCTTATATATAAGTGTAGAATTGTTATACAATACATGGTGTGTATCTTCAATACACACAGCCGTTATTATACCACTATACCACGGACCCCGACTATCCCTCTCCATTTTCACTTAACAGTATATATGAAACACCATCACCGCGAGATGTGCACGTCATGCGTGCCATCCTGCGGTCCATCAGTCCCCTGTACTCCATTACTCCCAGTGACGCTAGGCGCGCTATGCGGACCACGATGCGGTCCAGCGCCGTCACTTCCGGACGCCCGTACTTCCGGCATCAGGGCGTACAGCGCGGCGTGAACGCCGGCTGTAACTCGGCATAGTGATTGAAGGGGGTATAAATGTCGGGCCCGGGCAGCCTCTCGGTAGGTGCTGACTCCCTATCCTGGAGGCTCCTTTCATCTACAACCACGCTGGCTCTTTCTTCATAACAAGTAATGTAACAGATTTTTGTGCTTCTTTTTTTGAAATGCCAATCTTGTAATATACTATGTTGGGTCCTATGTTGGACCATGTTTTGATATACATACTGAATTATTGTATGCATGTATTTTAGGCTCCTTGACAAAGGTCCAAGGCAGGGACCGAAACGTTGGAGCATATGGAGCACCTTTTGTGAAATAAATCAAATGCCTTTGATGATTGATTTTTGAGTTCAAATACTCTTAATTCCGGCGAGTGCCTTATATCCTGCACAAAAGTGTGGGAATCCTGGACTATGTTTGAGTGTATACATAAAAATATATACTCTTTATAGGGCACCCCAAGTTGCACTAAATGAGTGTGAGTGCGGTCTTCCTCTGTACTATATATATATATATATATATATATATATATATGACTTATACCTTAATAATGATTATATTAAAATGGGGCGGGGCGGCCAAAAATGTTGTGCCTAGGAGCGGCCTGACCCCTAAATTCGCCCCTGACTAGTCAGTCACTAGGATGTTTAGGTTATGGTATGCTAGGTCAAAGTATATCAGGTCAACATGAGAATGTCAACATGCTAAATATACTGTGTTTGCCACTATCTTTGCATGCTAAGTCATTTTGATTACACAGCCACAATTGATAACTTCAGCGTCCATGTTTGTGAGCGACTCTTCAGGAGTGTCAGCCGCAGTGTTTTACAATTGCTGAAGCATACAACGCTTTATATCTTTCCTCTAAAATGTTTGTTGCTTCTTCCTCACAGAATACCATGGTAACCTCTGTTACTTTAATGCACTTGATTGACTGCAGTGATTTCTAAAATTATAGTACAGTACAAGAATGTAGCAGTCTTAAAAGATTTCTCATCGTACTACAGTGACAGCCACATTAGTGTCTATGGCTTTAGAAAATATAGAATTTTGTTTTGTTGTAAAAAAAAAAAAAAAGAAACACAACAAAAAAACATAGTAATGTGAGACAAAAATGTATGTAATTTGGTAAGAGCAACTACTTTTGAGTTGGAATCTGTCAGATATTTCAGGCAGCAAAAATTCTGGAATATTCATTTGACAGATTATGTGACACAAAGTAGAGACAAAACCGAGCTGTTATAATTTAATCACCATCATTTGTTAATTTATTCCACCCTAACTGTGATCTTCAAATGTCAGTTAAACAGATTTGAGTTCAGTGTCTTGCAGAGAGCTCCACTAATAGTGTGTGTTTATTTACTTATTTTTTTATTTTCATTTACAGTCCATGGAAATAATAATAGTCCCTCTGCTTAATCTGCATCACCATTTGTAGTTAATCAGTTATAATTTTTTATTAATTTGCAATATTAATCATTTCTTAACTCCATAAGTGTTTGAGTCATAAATCAGTGGAGTGCATACATTTAGCATCACAGATGGTGTAATGGTTATCATTAATGCCTCACAGCACTGAGGTCAGGTTCAATTCCCACCATGGCCAAAGCACTGGCCACCAAACCATTTCTCCAGTGCTTTGTGCTGCTGCTGATGTAGAACTCCAGGGAAGTAACTATTGATTAAACAGGACTCCGCCCTGATCTGGCCCAAAAGGATTTTGCTTGTATGTAAATAATATAGGGTGTTTTGTGTGAGATAGAGTGACCCTAGAAGAGGCACCTATATACACACTTCCTGGCGCTCGGCAATTGCAGTTGTTTCAATTTAAATGTATCAAGAAATAGGATATATAGGAAAATCCTACAGCTGCAGCATACACTCCTGTGAGCCCGTCTAGGCGCACAGAAAAACAAGAAATGGAGGGGGGGGAGTAGGAGTGAATTGCGCTGCTGATAGTAAATAATAACACACTGAGTGGCTGTATAGAAAAGAATGCAGGACACACTGTAGCCTTTTGTATCAAAAAAATTTTTATCTAGAAAAAACACATAAAATTACAATAAACATATACAATAATGAATAAAAATATAACATATACAATAATGAATAAAAATATATAATATAATATGAGTTGGGATCCCAATTAAACAGCTAATTTAGCTTAAATATCGTCGTGCGGTGAGAATCTGCCGGCGTTCCGCCGAGAGGAGTCTTTATTCCATCTGAGGGGCTCCTTAGCTCTACAAATTGGAACCGCCTGCATACTATATCCACTAACCACCCCGAACGGACCCCACTATCTTGGTGAGCATTTTTTAATGTGACTGAATTACACCGTATATCTGACTGGCCAGTCTTATAAAAGCCCGGATCTATCCACCTGCTATAATCTTTACCTGCAGAATAACGTTATTTTCAGGCTTTAATTTATCATCATAATTCAATATTGCTGAGCTTAACATTATATTCACTGTGACGATATTTAAGCTAAATTAGCTGTTTAATTGGGATCCCAACTCCAATTATATTATATATTTTTATTCATTATTGTATATGTTTATTGTAATTTTATGTGTTTTTTCTAGATAAAAAATTTTTTATACAAAAGGCTACAGTGTGTCCTGCATTCTTCTCTATACAGCCACTCAGTGTGTTATTATTTACTATCAGCAGCGCAATTCACTCCTACTCCCCCCCTCCATGTAAGTAATATATATCTTTAGTTGGTGGTGCTCCCAAGAGTCATAGATACGTGTCAAGAAGACCAAGAAAAAGAAGACTTTTTTTTTTTAGCTTGGGCATTTATTAAAACATTAAATATTTATTAATATACATTAAAATATATTACTTTTGTCTATTCCACAGAGCTCTATATCATACGTCATGTGTCATAGTACAATGAAAATGAAACTATATTTAACCCAATGATTTCATATCCAATGTAAGTGCTACCAAATACCAATGCCAATAGTATAGAAATTTTAGCAACCTACATTGAACTGACTAATATTCGTGAAAAGAAATTATATAAAATAAATGCACATATTGGTGTCAATATTTGCCAGTTTGTGTCAATATCATCAAGCACACCATATATTAATGTCAGAAAATACAAAGGTGTGAGGTATAAATTATTTATTTTCCTAATCAAATCATGTTGATGTCATCAAGAACATTGTATATTGGTGGCAGTAGCAATACAAAGGTGTAAAGTATACACCTCGCCCAGGACCTCCTCCCAACTTCCCCAACCCATTCATGCTGCAGTCAGGAAAAATTACTTGATAAAGAGATGCACATCTTGAAACGCGTTGGAAGGAGGACTTGCTATTAATCTGGATCAAATACTCTGTGCCTGAAGGTCTTTGGCACCAATTGCCCTCCAAGGAAGAATGTAGGACAGAGAATTTTTTCTCACTATACGGGGTCTACAGTACCGGCCAGTAGCGCAGTACTAGTCCTGCCCAAACCAAGGAGGACGATAATGCCTTCCCACTAGCAAACGGTATACATTTTATGGAAAACACTGTCTTTCCATTTTACTTCAAAAGGATATTTTATGTTTTAAATTAAAAAATTTATTTCCAACTCAAGAGGAGTATTTTGGAGTCATAAAAGAAACCTTGATGTTCGTGTACACACCCAGAAAATTGTAAGTACCGGTACGCAGCTTGACAAAGATACCTTGATGCGAGTTTTTTAGCATTTTAAAGTGTAAGTGAGGTACGCCTCCGTCAAACAACCTTGAAAATAAAGAAAAAGATACCCAGATATACTTATCCTCACTACATATCTATGTAAGTAAGGTGAGAACACTGAAACACTGGGACACATCTCATAATATAGAGACCCACATTAAACTTCTTTCCTGACATAACACCCTCCATATCTCTGTCTTTTCCTGCATATAAAATCCTTGAGAGAGAAAAATCCAGAAAAACAAGAAGACCGAGCGGAGAAAAGATCAGGAATATTTAAGATAAGTAGCTCCATCGCCACAATTTACGCTTGACCTCGTGTAGCGCCACACCCCAAACCCTTTCAGCAAAAATCACTTGTTTAAGAAGTTAAAAAATTTACATTTCGAAACTAAGCTTCAAATCCAAATTAGATGGGAAACTGATTTAGGTATCTCTATGACAAGGAATGGAACAGTACTTACCTTAACGTGTTCAAAATGTCTAGATGTATAAAGCATTCTGAAATGATGTTTAAGCTCTTACATGGCCTCTACCTAACTCCTGAGAGGCTCCATAAAATATGGCCTGAATCCTCTAAATACTAATGTGGGTCAGTGGGAACACTGATACACATATTCTGGTCTTGCCCATTCATTCAACAACTGTGGACAGAGATCTTTGACCTAATCAAACACACCACTAAAGTATCCTTACCGAGGTCTCCAGAAATTATATTTCTATATCAATTCCCTCCAGAACTACCGAGACACTACATCTATCTCGTTAGACATACCCTCATAGCCACCCGGGCAGCTATTGCACAATACTTGAAGAGACCCAAACCCCGCAGATTACCCAAGATCATAGCAGCTGTTCAACGCAGCTATGAAATGGAAACCATAGGCTTTAAATGCTCCATGGCCCCAAACTCTCCCCTGATTAACTGGTCCCCATGGTCTACTTATTACGAATCTCTGATAAGACCATAACTTTCTTGACTCAACTGGGTTATTACAGTTATTTCTGTTCTTTATATCTCATATGAAAATTTTAACTGAATGATTATTTATCTCACAAGGTGTCACTCTTCCCTATGTCCTTTTCCCTTTGTTTTGTTTTGCCCAGCTCTTTTCTATTTTCCCCTTTATTAGTTTTACTGTAACTTAATTGAAGCTGCCATACTATTATTATGTACTTTATATTGAAAGAAATTATCTTGTCTCTGTACTAATGCTGCTTCATACATCCAGTATTGTTTATATGTTTTGTAATGGAAAAAAAATTCTCAATAAAAATATTCTGTTAAAAAATAATATTTTACATTTCATTTTGTGTATAATATTTCTGCATTAGAATGTCTTCTGTATGCGTGCTTACGAAATACAAATACTACTTCAGATATCATTTTCTTATTCACCTACCTAGCCACATTATGCAATACCTTGCTCACAGTTATCACTTAGCTATCACATGTGCACCCTGTAACCAGCCATTGCTCTGACATCACCGTATTGTCTCATGCCATCCACTGAATGGGTGGGATAACTGTAGAAAGATAGCCGGTATGTCTATAGGACAGTTCAGATTAAAAACTTAATTTTTGTCTAATCAAATATAAAATTGTGTCTGCCCCAAAACACTTTGTTGGTAACTACTGCCAGTTTACTAACACAAAAATAAATGTGGTCAAAAAGCTTGATAAAGTTAATATTTTACATTTCTCTAGAATGCTACTGTTAGCAATGCCTGTTAGATTTCCATATATTATGCCTGTTTGGGAAATGTTAGCCATCCATTCTGCATGTATATGGTACAAGTCAATATGCCATCTGAGTCGATATACAAGTTACAGTATACAGCAATATAAAATGTTATATTGTACCCAGTTGGGTGGATGCACTTGACAGAAGCTTTATACTATAATTGGCCAGACTCCATCAAGTGTTTATGACATAAGAAATATCTAAAATGAAACAGTACATTGTACAAGAAAAGCTGTTGTCTTAAGTCATTGAGGGGCAGATGTACTAAACCAGCTGTTATGAAACTACACATGGAAAAAAAACAGTTTGTATCCCAATTGCACACTGAATGAGAAAATAACTACATATTAATCAGATAATACAGAGATCTTGGTTGCATATATCTGCAGATATAGGGCTAAGCCCCCAGGCCGTACGTCAAGGCCTCTCTGTCACTGGGGGGTCCCTAATACTGGGTGTGGGTCTGGGGTGTGGGCCCCCAACATGCCGACACAGGCTGAGTACTCCAGGGCAGCACACAAATGAAAATTAGTAAGGGTTAATAAGAAGCACATAAGTGCTATGTAGGGAAGTGAAGGTGGGATTAAAATACAAAATATATACAATGTGATAGGAAAAATAAGAGTTAATAAAGTGTTAGGGTGTGCTAACCTGGAGCAGACCAGCCCTACCAACACAGGGGGCACCACATTCCCAAACCCATCCCATAAGCAATAACATATATGTCTGGGCTTAATAGCCCAGTGTAAGGCCACATGATAATGGCTTATAACGTCTGAGAGCCAGCTTACCTGGAGATACCCCTGGCTTCTCCAATGGCACTCAGGTGTCAGCAATCCCTCCTAATGCTGACCCATCTATGCCTCTCAACTGCACAACACTTTTGTTGGTAAGCTTCTCAATCAGAGGTGTGTCATTCAGGTGCCAAAAGGGAGGGGTAAATCTGGTTAGGAAAAAAAACCGTTTGTATCCCAATTGCACACTGAATGAGAAAATAACTACATATTAATCAGATAATACAGAGATCTTGGTTGCATATATCTGCAGATATAGGGCTAAGCCCCCAGGCCGTACGTCAAGGTCTCTCTGTCACTGGGGGTCCCTATATCTGCAGATATATGCAACCAAGATCTCTGTATTATCTGATTAATATGTAGTTATTTTCTCATTCAGTGTGCAATTGGGATACAAACTGTTTTTTTTCCTTACCAGATTTACCCCTCCCTTTTGGCACCTGAATGACACACCTCTGATTGAGCAGCTTACCAACAAAAGTGTTGTGCAGTTGAGAGGCATAGATGGGTCAGCATTAGGAGGGATTGCTGACACCTGAGTGCCATTGGAGAAGCCAGGGGTATCTCCAGGTAAGCTGGCTCTCAGACGTTATAAGCCATTATCATGTGGCCTTACACTGGGCTATTAAGCCCAGACATATATGTTATTGCTTATGGGATGGGTTTGGGAATGTGGTGCCCCCTGTGTTGGTAGGGCTGGTCTGCTCCAGGTTAGCACACCCTAACACTTTATTAACTCTTATTTTTCCTATCACATTGTATATATTTTGTATTTTAATCCCACCTTCACTTCCCTACATAGCACTTATGTGCTTCTTATTAACCCTTACTAATTTTCATTTGTGTGCTGCCCTGGAGTACTCAGCCTGTGTCGGCATGTTGGGGGCCCACACCCCAGACCCACACCCAGTATTAGGGACCCCCAGTGACAGAGAGGCCTTGACGTACGGCCTGGGGGCTTAGCCCTATATCTGCAGATATATGCAACCAAGATCTCTGTATTATCTGATTAATATGTAGTTATTTTCTCATTCAGTGTGCAATTGGGATACAAACTGTTTTTTTTCCTAACCAGATTTACCCCTCCCTTTTGGCACCTGAATGACACACCTCTGATTGAGCAGCTTACCAACAAAAGTGTTATGAAACTACACATCCCAGCATGCCTTGCCATACTTTTATCATTCCCTAATAGCAAAACTGTGGCAAGGGATGATGGGACTTGTAGTTTCACAACAGCTGGAGGGCTGAAGAGATTGTGGGGGAGATTCTCTAAGCTAAAAATGCGGTAAAAACCCCCGCCGCCCCGCATCGCCCCCTCACCTGTGTCCAGGCAGCACAGAGCTGTGCTGCCCGGACCTGTGACCTCCTCCCTGCACTTCCGGGTGCAGGGAGGAGGAGAGCCCGGCGCAGCAGCAGCAGCGCCGGGTGTGGGAGGGAGGGGGGAGCCGCCGGGACCTGCTGGGACCCGGCGACTCTCACCGCAAAGGACAGCTCTTAACGCAAGAGCTGTCCTTTGCTATAATTATCGCATATGTTAGAACATATGCAATAATTATAATTGCGATGGGCGGCGAAGGGGGGCGGAGATTCTTAGATAATCTCCCCCATAGAATGATAAAGTGGAGAGAGATTAAGGGGTATATTTCTAAAGCTCGGTGAAGTGATAAAGAGTCTGTTTTTTATCAGTTGGTGACTGTACCTGTCATTTTTCAAACCAAGCCTGTAACTTCACAGTTAGGAGCTGATTGGCCTGTGATAAAAGCCAGAGGGCCAGATGTACTAAGCTTAAAAAGTGATAAAATGGAGAGTGATAAACAGCCAGCCAATCAGTTCCTACCTGCCATGTCACAGACTGTGTTTGAAAAATGTCAGGCAGGAGCTGATTGGTTGGTTGTTAATTACTCTCCATTGTTTATTACTCTCCATTTTATCACCTCACTTAAAGGTTAGTGCATCTGGCCCAGCGAGTTTATCACTTCACCAAGCTGAATAAATCTGCCCCTAAGTACCAACCAATTAGCTCCTGTTGTTTTTCAAACACAGCCTGTAATATGGCTAATTGGCTGGTCCAATGTCTCGATCTGGTTTATCACTTCTCCAAGGCTTAGTGTATCTTCCCCTAAGTATACTTATGGGTTACACAGCCACTTGCTTGGAGAAAGAGAGGTTGCTCCCCACTATGTTATATGGTTAGGCAATCTGTAGTTTTTGGTTCGGATGTCAGAGCTTAATGGTAACGCCTGGATCTTTCTATATGGCACTCAATTATTTATCAGTGGTTGAACCTATGTATATTTGCTTGTATCATTCTGTGTATTACAATTCTTCTTTTGAGACATGTAGCACAACATTTAATTGGGCATGGCGGGTTCATATTGCTAAACGGCAGAAAAAATGTAACCGGGAAAAGTGCCTATTGAACTGTATAATGTGAAAACAGTCTCCATGGCAACAGTGACATACATGCTGTTCTGCAGAAATCTCATGGCGATGTTAATTTTCATTTTTTTCCCTTTTAAGGCAGGTAAATTACCTTTTGTAGCATGCTGCTAGAGTACACATTTACTGTATCTACTGCAGATAATTATACATGATTGGAAGGGATATAAGTTATTTCCAGCGACTAAGATCAACCCTACTTACAGTAGGCATGAACTCTATAGACAAATGGAAAAATAAGGCTCCCTAGAATATTCCTTATAACCGTAGAAATACAAACACAGGTAATACATAGAAATTGAGATACCTATGAATATGAAGACACTATTATATATACAGTATATCACTATTTTATGACATGTTTTGAGTAAAAGGGAGAGATGTAACAACTTGTAATTTATCTCAGCGCTAAGACACATCCTTCATTGCCACTTATTGCAATCATGCAGGATGTCTGGGTACTGCAATGTATCAAAACCTCACATCATGTCATTTGGCCCTGCTTCTCCCGGAGAGGACACTAAAGAAGTAGGCAAGTATGCTAGCATACAGTATGTGCATCCTTTTACCTGCAGATAACAGAAACATATGTACCAGGTTTGTGATACAAGGTGTGAATCTGCACCGATTATAAAAAGTACAATAAAAGTACATCATTTATACACAATACAGTACATACCCAGACACATATCAAGTGCAATTAATAACTAATGAAATTACATACACCACATACACATTTTAAAAATAAAACACAACAAGAGGCAAATACAACTGTACAAATCAACATTATGGAAATATGTTTTACTGTGTTTGCATTGTACGAGTGCTAATTTACTGTATTAATGTGAACAGATCACAGCATCAATATGTTTATACCATTATCATCCACAGGAAGGATTTAGACACATTCAGCCTATCAAAAGCAGCAGCCGGTTTTCACCAGCATCATTACAGTAGGAATGCTACTGTACATCAGATATCAGGCACCACAAGTGAAATGGTACAAGTTGATATGCCACTTGATTCACTGCTACAAGTTGATATGCCACTTATGTCAATGGTACAAGTTGATATGCCACTTGATTCACTGGTACAAGTACTATGTCACTTGAATCAATGGTACAAGTTGATATGCCACTTGATTCACTGGTACAAGTACTAGGCCACTTGAATCAATGGTACAAGTTGATATGCCACTTATGTCAATGGTACAAGTTGATATGCCACTTGATTCACTGGTACAAGTACTATGCCACTTGAATCAATGGTACAAGTTGATATGCCACTTGATTCACTGCTACAAGTTGATATGCCACCTATGTCAATGGTACAAGTTGATATGCCACTTGATTCACTGGTACAAGTTGATATGCCACTTGATTCACTGGTACAAGTACTATGCCACTTGAATCAATGGTACAAGTTGATATGCCACTTGATTCACTGCTACAAGTTGATATGCCACTTATGTCAATGGTACAAGTTGATATGCCACTTGATTCACTGGTACAAGTACTATGCCACTTGAGTCAATGGTACAAGTTGATATGCCACTTTAGTCGATATTCCATGAGTAACATGGCGAGTAACATGACAAAGAATGCATAAGAATATTTGATGCTCATGGACAGTATGAAGAGGAATTAGTTGTGGCCAAATAAGGGTGTAAAAAAACTTTCACGCCAAACTGTACAATTATTTAAAGCACTTGTTAAAAAAAAGAGGGAGAGCAAGGCAAAGGGGACAGATTTTAATAATGGCTTTTAGGAGCACAAAATTCAAGATACCAAATTGGTTGTTCTGTATAGTTTTATGCATCCAAATAATGTCCATGATTCAGACCTGATCCTTAATCTGAGAAGGAGAAAGCAGCTGCTCAGACAGACAGAGAAAATGCCCATTGGCAAATTTTGAGTTGCAATTCCCAGAACATCGAACAGTTTTTGCTATCTGTGCAATTGTGAGTAGGTCTGAGGTTTCCACTAATCTGTAACTGAGACAGGGTGAAAGTAGTCATCGATGATGTCACAGACCCTCCTCAAAAACGCCTGGGCACATCTGCTTTTTTCAAACACATCCAGAAAATGTCAGGTTCCCACCCCCAAATGCCAGCTTCCTGTCAGTCAAACTGTGACTACTGAGATCAAGCTGTTACAATATAGCGGTAAGAAATCTTGTTGCTAATTGTGGCCATGTATGTAAAGTCGTTCGATAATCGGCTGAACTGGCAAAGTCGCTGATTAGCGATCAGGTTAGAATCAGGCCCACTATGCCAAGTTGAAAGCCAGAATTTACGACCACACACACAGAAAAGCATGTGAGAAACAGTGTTTTGTTTCTATTTATTTAACAAAGAGATGCAAAATGACAGTATTTTATCACAACAATGTGCTCTATCCCAGACTTGCAATTCCCTGTAAAATCTTCCTGCCTTCTTCACTAGGAAACGGATGGGATGCAGAAGATCTGCCAACTGGGATTGGGTTCATGGGACCAGGGGACGAAAATTAGGATTTTCGGCACCTAGGGCAAGGCAGTAATTTGGAAGAAAGAATTCCCCGTTACTGGCTAGTCTTGATATAACACTTAACCTATATAGTTAGATGTGTTAGAAATTTTGCCAGTAGGTGAAATAAATGTGAATATTTCTGATAAAAAAGGATCAATATGTGAGGAAAACAGTATTATACAACATATACTGTATCAGTCTCTTAATAGAACAATATCCTATGATCCTAGAAAAACTTCAGGAATTTACAATGTTTATACAGTACATTGCCCCACACAGAGGTTCTACTTTTTGCCTCTTAAGAGTTCTGTCCAGGAGACACCTTGCTTTGTAGTTAGAGTATTGGAACCCAAGGGAGCACCACCAATGCCGTAAATATAAAAAAATATAATATATAAAATATATATTATTTTCATCATCCGAATGACGAGTATCAGTGTCTTAAACCTCTTTCTATTTTCTGATATAGAACAGAAAGTGATTGTGTGAAGAGAAAAGCACAAAGCTGGGTACACACTAAACAACACTTAGATGTTATCAAGATGTTATCAATAATGACCATTCTTAAAACATCTAGTGTGTACTTACTAAATTGCTAGCGATGTGCACTCCAATGGTTCACTAACGAAATTGCCTATACATGCAGCTCGCTAGTGATGCATACTGACGAGTGCCGCATGGCCCCTCTTCATCATCCCACCATCACCATCATCGCTGCCAGCATCGGAAATTGAAGCCGGGTCCCGTCACTTATTTTCCAGTTTGGAACTAACAGAAAATTATGTTGCTTAATTCACAGCAGAGATGGAAATACAATTGGATTCAAAGCTGTATGACTCACACAGTATGATGTTTCTTAGTTTTTCTTAAACCATTCTGGCCACTTGACCTCCTCCTGTTATTAAGGAAACATGTAGGAGGGATGCTATGGGTATTCAGTATTACCTGGAAGTCACAAAGACATTTGCAACCTCTTCTTATAAGAGCTTAAAGATTTTTACTCTATATTTCATTATATAAGATATATATATATATATATATATATATATATGTTATTTTTTTTATGTATAATGAACAGAACGGGTTGATTTGAATTAAAATATTTAATCAAAAATGATCACAAGCTTTCACTAAAAGTGTGCCTGTGCTTATAAATCAGAGCAGGGGTCCTCAAACTATTTTACTCTGGGACCCCATCAGACAATAAAAATAATTATGGGACCCCAGCAAGTTGCTGCAGAAGGTCATCACATCACATGTGTAGTCAGCAGCAGGGGCGCAAGTACGGCGGTACGGGGTGGTACGGTGTACTGGTAAAAGATATATTGCCGGTACCCCGTACCGTCATAACAAATACCCCCCGAACTGTGTAATGCACATATGTAAGTGGCGGGGGGCGTGGCCTCTGCCACCCCGCCACAGCTGATTCCCTTCGAAGGGGAGGTGAGCACATTGCACGTCTCTCCTTCCCCTCCCTGTGTCACTGTGACTGGGCTGTCAGCCAATCAGAGCTTGCGGGCTGGCAGCCAATCAGTAGCCAGCCCGTGAGATATGATTGGCTGACGGCCCAGTCACACAGTCAGAGTCAGGGACACAGTGAAGCCTGGGAAGGAGAGACGCGCAATGCACTCCCCTCCCCAGGGAAGGGAAGCAAAAGTGGGCAGCGGTGGCGGACTGTAGGCGGGGAGAGGAGACCCGGACACATCCAGCACTGCAGTCACTCACAGAGTGTGAGTTGTGCTGCTGATTACTTGTTCTGGAACTGTGGGGGCATTTATGTGTGGCACTGTGGGCATAATTAGCACTGTGGGGGCATATGTGTGGCACTGGGGGCATATCTGTGGCACTGTGGGGGCATATCTGGCACTGTGGGGGCATATTAGTAATGGGCATCAGTTGTGCGGCAGCGGTGCAATGAGCATTATGGTGTGGGGCATAATGTGTAATGGGCATTATGGCATGGGAAATATGTAGTGGGTGTGTGACGCGTAACAGGCATTACCGTGTAAATTTTGGCCGCGTGCCGAATTCCTGTTTGTAGTTTATCTGGCTCCTACATTTTGTGTGCAGGATGCAATGCACAAGCCCAAACAAAAATGTGATCGTGCTCTAAAGTTTTGTCATTTAGCCAGTCCCCCTAGTGTCATATGACCACGCCCCTGACCAGATCTCTTGACCTCACCTCATGGGCAAGGATTATCTCACCTTAAAGGACTATGGGAACTAGACCTAGGTCCATTGTCTCAGGAAGTCTGGGACATAGCTTTTGGTGGTCCTCGCACTTCTTCCACATCAACGAGATTCCAGGAAATTCTAATCTTTAACTGTCGACCTTCCAACCTTGTTAACCTTAGCAATGTCGACCTATACAATATGTTCCCTTAACAGTATATCCATCTTTGTATATGTTCAGGTTCCAAACATCATGAAACATTTATAAAATAGTGCAAGTACAGATAGCGCAGGGCTTGTCTTTGCTGGGGATGGCGGAGGACTCGCCACCCGCCATCCCCCGCCCCGCGCCATCTGTATGTCGGAAGGGGACGCGCGTGCACGAGGTGCACGCGCGTCCCGTTCCGACGGAGCTTTTGCCCGGGTCCCCGCCGGCTTCCCCGGGTCCCCGCCGGTCCACACCGCCCCCCCGCAGCCCCCCGCAGCCCTGCCCGTCTCCCTGAAGCTGGAGACGGGCAGGACTGCACCCGCCGCGCCGCCTCGCCGCCCGGCTATTGAGACGCTCGTGCGTGGGAGACGCACGAGCGTCTCATTCAGCCAGAGCGCCAGATTGCTGGCGGATCGCCAGGGACACGGTCCTGGCGCTCCGCCAGCAATAATAAGCCCTGCTCCATCTGTATTACATACACCACACAAATGTGCATGCAATATACCTCCCAACATCTGAGGTTCCGAAGGAGGGACTTTACGTGTGCCCAAGCTGCAAGGGCGACATTTTAGGGGCCACCATTTTTGCTGCTGTGGGGGCATGGGCAGCCCCTCTGTCTCCAGGAATAGATGCTGTGCGCATGCGTGCAGCATCTATTCCCTGCTCTGCAGCTATGTCCTGCTTATGGCACTACATATACACTGACCATCATGCTCTCCAAATGCAGGTCCCATCCATGCTTCCCCAAAATAAAACAAAAATAGAAGCTGCTCAGCAGTGGCGTAAGTTCGTCCCAATTTCCCGGAGGCAAGGTATATATTGGTGCCCCCCAAGTAGCTCAATCAGTAAGGTGTCTGTCTCCAGTAAAGAAAAGGGGTGGGTGAAACCGCGCTTTAACTAAAATATGCAACAGGTGTAGGTAAAAATACAAATATTTATTATAAAATGAATGAATGAGTGTAAAATAGCGGGATTACATATCCCATAAAAACATGGATACCATATGCGTAATGCGTGAGATAATAGTCACCCACAATATGCTGCACAGTCCTGAGTCCGTTCCTAGGTTGCCTTTGTAGTATTGTCCCGGTTCACTTGGTTAGGAGAGTGGTGATCTCCACTCCAGGGAGCTCCTTGTTGTTGGATAGGTGCTCTACCTGGGATTATTGGTGGGGACCAGGGAGCGCCGGATGTTGTTTGGTGCTCAACCTGGTATTAGATGTTGTTGCCCCAAATCGCAAGCTGATGGTCGTGGGGACCAGGGAGCGCCAGATGTTGTTTGGTGCTCTACCCGGTGTTGGATGTTGTTACCCCAAATTGTAAGAGGTGGGATGAATTTCCGAGGCTGGTCCGGTCACAGGATTAAATGATGTCTGTGGATGGGCTGTGGGTGTCCTTAGGTCTCATTCACCGACGCGTTTCGCTGTGTAAGCTTTATCAAGGTGATGCTTCTGGTATCATAGGGTAGTGTTTTTATACCCTCTCCATTAGAGATAATAATTACCACCTGTTGCATATTGATTATTGTGAGCTAATCTCATAACCATTTTCTACATACAAAGTTATCCTCAAGAATAGGAGACAAAACTATAGCTAGCTATAGCTAGTCTGTCTCCAGTAAGATAGGTCATGGGTTCTAATACAGGGTGTGACATGCAAAAATGATGTTAGGAAGGGGAGTCAGCCACAGAATAACTATGGCTTTCAATTAACTGATTCAAACTGGCAGGGGTGGAGGGGTGCCCACTTGGGAGCAGGAGCCCGGCGGCAGGTGACCCCATTGTCCCCCAGCGTTACGCCTCTGGCGCTTAACTTTAGCTATACATGTTGAATTTTAGCTATACATGTGTGCTATTATAATGTAGCTTTACAGTAGACCATTAAACGACCCAATGTGGTTACTGTGGACATGCAAATTAGGGACTTCCAGAATCAGAGTAACCTTGAGATTGGCCTGGAAGCTCACCACAAGTATATGTAGCTAACATCTCTGAATTATGTACTACCATGTGGTTTTTCAAATGCTACTGCTAATGCCCCTTGGTGCTGGGGAAAACCTGTTTTGTGACATTGTGAATGTTGACATTTTTTACCACACTCATTATTAAGTATACTTTCACAATGTAATTTATTATTATTTTCTATGCAAATTTAAAAAAAAAATATTTGTAGTAGATTCTGATATCTAGATTGATAGAACAAACAAATTATTGGTGACTACTATGACATGATCATCACCAGGTATAAAAAGCTGAGGAGGCATTGGCTAATACCAGAGCCAGATTTACACACAATGGACCTTACTCTGGTCCGTTCATAGGTCTGTGTGCGATCGCTTTGCGCATTTCTGCGCATGTGCCCAATATGTGAGCCCAATGGTGCATATGGGCATTTCACACAGGCTTACTATTGGAAGTCTGACCTGCCAGTCACAAAAGGCAGTCACATTGGAAGGTGTTCCCTCCCTCCTGGATGCCTCTAGGGCTGCTTCGGCTGCAGCCCATAGAATCTGGGGTATGCACATGTGCAGTACCAAGGCCGATACTGATGTGCCAGGGGACTAGCAGGGACCAGCAGAGGCTGTGGCAGCAGGCACCAACAGCGGCAGCACTCCTTATCTGTTTATAATATATAATTTTAATATATTTTCTGTATTTTTCGTATAAAACTCTGGCTCATACTGGAGTATAATAGGAAAGGCTCTCCCTCACCTTCCTCACCGCATGTCACTGATTACCGCTGAATTTAAGTGTCTCACTATATTTTGAGTGTTAGCTTATAATAGCTTCTGGTGCATGACAGTCAATATATCATCTACCCAAACTTGCCAACTTTAAATGTATCCTCTCTGGGAGAAGTCAGGAGGAGACTATGTGGCATTTCCAGGGGCGGAGCAGGAGCATGATGTCATCAAGCCCTGCCCCATTACAGTAAATGCAGCAATTTGTGGCTCTTCAGGGAGGGGCTAAAATGATGCAATGTGCGTATTTTAGCCCAGCCCCCTTGTCAAAGACCCAAAAATGAGGGTATTTGACCAGCGGAGGAGGGGGAGGGGGCGACAACAGATAAATGCGGGAGGCTTGCCCACCCTTCTGATTTTTGGAGCCTCACAGCCATTCCAAGAGGGTAGGCAAGTATGCTGTAAATGTTCAAAGTTTTTACACATTTGAAAATGCCGTGTCTGTTATACCAAGAAAGGCATTAATACAGCTCTGCTTTAAAATATAAGTGTAAAAACACAAAAACACACATAATGTCTGTCTATAACCAAACATGGTAATGGGACACAAAAGATCACTTTGTGCTTTTACACACGAATACGTTCTGTTGAATTTGTACTGCTCCATGTAAATGAACAGTTTTAAAATTCCCATCTCCTAATACCCAGCAGCTGAAGTTTCATTTCACCATGTACAGTAATTACCAATAATGTTTTTGCTGTCCTATATAATGGTAGATGTTTTAAGATTAAGAATGTGTTGTCAACTGAAGCTAGGCCACTCAGTTGCCTGTGCGCTACAGTGCCTTATTGATATGTTCATCTACTAGTTTCAATTAGATAAATGCACCTTTAGCTGAGGACAGAGGCCAATCTTACACTAATGGATATATTATCTGATATAACCTTACCTACTGCACAGTCGGTAAAATTGCAACAGGCTTTAGTGGTTTAAAGAGCTTAAATATTGGTCTATTCCCTACAAAGATTAATCTGGTCTGCTTCTGCATTCAAGTGTAGTAATAACGCAAAGTGATGCTGTAATATTATCCACTGGCACTTTACCACTGTCCATTATGTTCATTCAGTTAATGGTGGTTAACTGCTCCTTTTCTAGATAACCCATGTTACTTACAACAGAGAAAACAGTTTGACTATAATTAGTGAACATGTTGTCCTCGCACAGGATATTACTGACATTTGGCTCTTCAGTCATTCTATCTGATTATTTGTCTGGCATCTATACGTGTTCCAACCATATTACAATCTATGTAGCAATGATATTTGTTTTTTTGGAAACATAAGTTGAAAGTATACAGTCGGTTTAAAGTTCTAGATTAACAGAACTGAGGAGTTGTGTTACACATACAATAGTAATTATATTTATTTTTTAAAAAGACCTACAATGATAGCCTAGGGGCAAATTTATTAATTATTGCAGCAATATAAAATTGTATTCTGCATGGATTCATTACGAAATACATCCAGGGAGAGGGACCCCGATAGGATTTGTTCCTGTGATATGTAAAGTAATTGGTGATACAGGTTGAGTATCCCGTATCCAAAATGCTCGGGACCAGGAGAATTTTGGATAACGGATTATTCCGTATTTCGGAATATTTTAATATTTCAATGATGTATTTTGAAGTATCTTGCATTTATGCTGTATAAACACATAATATACACACAAATATATTTTATTACCACATAAAATACACACAAATATATTTTAATTGTTCAAAAAACAAGGTTTCAAAACGTGAAACAAAATGTGTGTACTATCTCAGCAGTGAATTTGAATGCCAAGCAATCATTGTCTTGCACATATATAGTGCCAGTTACATATCATGCCCCCAGTGATGCTGTTACATATGTCCCCAGTGAGTTTTTAGCAAAAAAAAAAAAAAAATTTCACTTTCTGGAATGTCCGTATTTCGGAATAATTCGGATAACGGATATTCGGATACGGGATACTCGACCTGTACTTTCTTCTGCAAATCCCTGGTATGCTGCTGAGTATGTGCAGTCACCCCTCTACTGGTAATTTGTAAGATATGTACAATAACTAATGCCATATATAGAAGGCATTCGCACCTGAGGCCAATCTCCGGGACACTTCTTTTTTTTTATTTTTTTAACATGTTTTATTGAAACACCGAAAGTCACAATATTACAAATTGAATGTAAATGTAACAATTTCAATATAAGTAACATGGACATCCGAAAATGATATCGTTGTTCAATGTTATCGATTTAACCAAACATTGTCCGCTATAAATAAAGGTCTTGGCAAAGTAGAATATGTATCTATGTCATTTTTTCACGTAAGATATGTAACCTATCTATGAACCCTCAATGGCCCAGGGCTGTCAATCGAATAACAAAAGCACCACACTTTTAGGTGTCTAAAACTATCGGGGGGTCCCCTGAGATAAGTCTCATCAAATACCACTGGGTATCCTTGAATGAATTATGGAGTTTGGTTCTAATTTCCAGTGAGAGCACGGTTATATAGCTTTCCCATGTGTCAAATAGTTTCTTAGTGTGGCGTTCTTTGTTTAAAAGGCCTTCAATCCACTCCATGTTGAATACATGGAACAGTTTTGTCCTGAATAACTGCATAGAAGGGGGAGCAGCGTCGATCCATGTCTGCAGAATGGCCTTACGTGCGACTGCACTAACAATCACCAGAAGTCGCCTACACCCTCTAGTTATTCTTTGGTCCTCTGGGAGTATGCCAAAGATAGCCCAGTGATCTGTTAAAGGGACATAGTTCACTAAGTAGTCTTGTGTAAACTTCCTAACCTGAAGCCAAAACAATTTAATTATGGGGCAATCCCAGAAATAATGGTACAGATTCGCCGCATCAGCCTGGCACCTCGGGCACGCTGCCGAGGGAGCCATCCCGGCGAGGAATTGTCTGTGGGGAGAGAAGTATGCTTTGTGGAAAATGTTGAGGAACATTTCCTGGTATTGGATTGCGGGCAACAGTTTCCTGGAGCGCCACAGTGCCTTGGTTAGCTGCGGGCATGTTAGATCTGGCATCGCCTGTGTCCAGGCTTTCATTCCAGTGGTAATGGCGTCATGATCTATAATTTGCCGGAGGAAATTATAGTGTATGGATATAGCCCGCCGTTCTGCCACCCCAGTTAGGAGCATCGTGTCCAGGGTATTTGCCCAGTCCGCCTCTGAGAAAGAACGTATCACCTGTGATGCATAATGCTTAGCTTGCATGTATGCCAGAGGGTGTCTTCCAAAAGTTGGAAAGGTCTCTGACGCCTTGACATAGGACATAGGTTTTTTCAGATCCATGTCTATCAGGGCTCTGACGGAAGACAAACCCTCAGACCGGAGACTCCCAAATGGTTGGCCAGCCAAACCTCCCTGAAATTCTGGGTTGTGCATAAAGGGTAGGAATAGGGATTTATGAGCATCTAAATTTAGTCTATGTCTGAGAATGTGCCATACCCTGCGCGTTGACCATAGAAGTGGGTTGAGTTGGATCTGTTCGTCCAGCTCCCCATCTTGCATATGGAGAAAGCCCACCAATCCACAGTTGGCTAAGAACTCCCCTTCAATTTTTGTATTAGCGTAAACTTCTTGACCATGCAGCCAATCCCTTAGAAAGCGGAGTATGGAAGAGTGATTATAGTGTAAAATATTCGGGAAGTTAATGCCCCCATTGAAAACTGGTTGTTGCAGTTTGTATAGTCCTATACGGGGACGTTTTGCTCCCCAAATGAATTTCCTAAATAGAGAGTCCAGCAGTCGCAGGTCTCTCTGTGTCAGTAACAATGGCAGGGCTTGAAGCAGGTACAGCAGGCGTGGAAAAGTTACCATCTTAATGAGATTGGCCTTGCCCACATAGGAAAGTTTCAAATGTTTCCACCCCTCTAGTTCTCTAGTGGTCGTCTGAATCGCCTCTGTTATATTAATTCTATATAAATCCGCGCCACGTTTTGGGAGGTGTATGCCCAGATAATCAATATAGGCCTTTTCCCAGCGGATTGGGAAGCCCCTACCCCAGGAGGGCGTGTGAATCTGAGGATGTAAAAACAGCCCAGAGGATTTTGAAACGTTTATTGTGTAACCTGATATTTCTCCATAGTCATCCGATTTTTTCAAAATTTTGCCCAGCGATTGCCCTGGGTTTCCGGGACACTTCTAGAGTATAGCAGCCAGCCCCCATAGGAACCTAAGGGGGCAGCTATTGCAACAGGAAATGGGGAAACTGACATTTTGCATCCAGAGCATACTTGCCTACTTTTGAAAACTAGTTTCTGGGAGATTATAATTGGTAATAGAATTTGACACGCCCCTCATTGAGGTGGCGTGCCATGCTCCTCCCAAAGGACATGTCTAGTTCCATATATGGAGAGATTGTAAAAAGAGATTGTGAACGTGGCACCTAAAAGCCTGGGGGTGTACTACTACATCTGAGAGTAATCTTTTAAAATGACTTAGATCCAAATGTAGATGAGCCCCAAAGCAGCTAGTAAGAGATACTATACTTGGTAAAGTGCTGGGAAATGGCGCTGATGATTCAATGTAAATGTATCTATCTCTCATTCCTTTTTTTACCCAAAAATGTAACAGTGTAATGTGGGCTAGGTGACATGAGGGAGATTGCTAGACTAATGAGGGAGAGAGGGAGATTTCTGTTATTTCAGGGAGTCTCCTGCAGCATGCAAGAGGGTAGGCAGCTATGATCCAGAGGTTTTTTTAAACTTTGTTGGTGTAAAATAGTTTGTGCGCAGATGCAGATAAACACAGGACTCTGAAAGACTGCAGAATTGTGTCTTTAGTCACTGCATCATGCGCAAGTGCATCTTCCTGCCCTCCACACTAATGCAACATAAGATACTGCACGTGTACAGTACAAAGGGCACCCCCTGAAAATGGATTTTCAAAGTAAATTGATTAACATGCTGTTCCTCGATATAGACTTCACAATTATGAACCAGATTAAGTATTAACTTTACTAAATATAGTAAAGTCAATCCTTTATGATCTATAATGTATGGTATATTGCATTGTATTTTTTATATTTTGAATGTTATAATATAAATAAATATTTCTAAGGATCACACAAGATTTCCATTCATTCTGTGAGAGCAAGCAATTCTCCACAATATTATATTAATATAAAATTATATTAAATATATTAATATATATGCCTTCTCTAGCATCCTTAATAACCATCTGCTGTGAGGGGTAAGTGACATTCTAACAGGAGGAGTGCCTGGACTGCAGACATGAAACTCTGCTGGTCCCAGCATCAACAGATTTGGCGGCTGCATTAACAATAGCTTCCGCAGTATAGCCAGTATACATACACTTATTACTGTGAGAAGTCATATATTTATTTGTGTGATGGAGGAGTCAGGACTGGGAAGGGGAGGAGTTGGTATTGGAGAGAGGAGGGTCAATAAACCACTCTCCCTAGAATAAAAGTCTAGATCCGCCCCTGCTAACAGAGCCTACGAGGAGAAGTTCAAGCGAATCATCCCACCAGAGGTCCTTCCCGGCCTACACATTGCTGACAAAGACAGACAGGCATCACCACCACAACCTGTGATGGTCATATTTACACAAACAAATAACCATTGTAATGTAAAATATATTTTATGCTGTGTTGGTATGTTTTATACAATATAGAAATCTTCTGAGGAAACCGTCAGATGCTAATGACGGAGAAACACGTCAAGAGTGAGAGCTGATCATATACTCTTGTGACCGACCAAGCGATTCTCTCTTAAAAAACACTTGGTTATCCCCTTTCTGTCATACCTCACAGTGGCAACTGGGGATGCCCCATGTTTGTGGTGGCACCGCTGTATCATCAACCAGGACAGGAGGGACTCTGGAATAACCCCGCTCCGGTGCCCGTCAGGGAACTGATGTACGATGCCTGAGACTAGCCTGGTGAGTTAATCCACCAGTTAAATAGCAACCAAGTGCCCAGCGTGGGGCCGGGCTCATAAGGATTGATGGCAGGAGAACTAAATGTAGAATACTGACGTACTGCATTGCTGAGAGTGATTGACAGTACCTGCATATACAGACTTTATTGTGAGCACAAGTCCCCCTAAAATCAATGGATCGATACAACATGGTCACATATCAGAAAAATAATACAAAGTCCCAAACAATTTAAGTTTACCCTGGAATGGATACAAATGAATATACAAATTGATGGACACAGACTATTCGATATAAACAGAGAGGTGAATTTATCGCTTGTGAGTATTAACTCTGGACGTTAACATCAATAAAATCTATCTTTTATGTATGTACACATTTTTTATGGTTTATATAGAAAATGTATTTTTTTATAGAGATTTGAATAATTTGTTTTAATTATACGATATAGTGTTGTTGTGGCACTACAGATCCCAGCAAGGTGGCCTCAGATAATGTTCAAAATAGAAATTTTGTGGCCATGCTGGGTCATGTAGTTCCACAACTGCTGTTATTGTAAAAAACATTACATACTGTTGTAAATGTAGGAATTAGAATTATTTGTAATATATTTATAACACCATCATCTAATAAGAAACTAGTGTTTTTTTGTATAATATTTTTTTTTTTGTGACAAAACAATAAAATAAGTGATGGTTTCCCATTATTTTTTAGTATCCATATTTTTGAGGAATAGACAAAATTAATGTTTGGCCATGGAGTCAATTACCATATATACTCGAGTATAAGCCTACTTTTTCAGAACATTTTTTATGCTGAAAAAGCCCCCCTCGGCTTATACTCGAGTGAGGGTCCCACTTGAGTCAATACGTTTTCCCAGTTTTTTGTTGTAAAATTAGGTGCCTCGGCTTATATTCGGGTCGACTTATACTCGAGTATATGAGTGCACCCTTGGAAGGAAATGGGTGCACCGCATCACAACCTCATTAACATGTGAGCGCCCAGCTATCCCATGAAACGCTATCCCATATGGTAATGGGGCTGCCCGCCACCCCATGCCCCTCTCTGGCCCCGCCTGCTGTCCTGGGAGCGTGCACCCAGCGATCCCACATGTGCAGAAATGCACACAACGTGACCATCGGTAGGGCTGCGAACGTATTTACCCCCCTAAGCCTGGATTCACAAGCTGCTGGTAATTCCTAGAAAAATGTACAAAAACACAATTACTATGTACACATGCATGCAACACCTATGCTAAACTCTAGCACAGCCAACCCCTCTCCTCCCCCCTCAGTAAAATATCAGAGGCAAATTCCGATTTCACATCCAATTAAATTGTCGATTGTGTACTTTTCAATGGGAAAACATCTGGATGATGATTACAGAAAAATTTGCAATTTCGACCGTTTTTTTTACAAAAAATCGCGAAATTCGAAATATCTCATCCTGTTAAATGTCACCCTAAATGTTCAATTTAAGCCATTTTCATTCCACGGCTAACACGCATGAACCCATCTATTCTGGGTTAAGTACCCAGAGCTTTGGGTTAAAATTCTCATGGTGGTAAGGACAAAAAGTGCTACTTACAGTAACACTGATTTCTGTTTGCACCTCAGGGCTTACCTTGCGCTGCAGCTGAATAGTTCCGGTGCACTGTTACAAATCCGCAGTAAGCCCTGCGGCCGATTGAGTATGATCCATGTTTAGAGAGTAATGATACATGCTAAGGATGACTTCTAAGAAAAATGAAAATTATTTGATGCAGATGATCAATGATGAAGACATTTAAAGGGACAAATCTTAAAAACATGACAATGACCCTTTACATGGGGCACAGTTTCCAAGTCTGCTACAGTAGGATATCATTAATCTTCATTTATTAGCCACAAACCTGCACACTGAGTATTGATAACTAAATAAATAAAAATGCATTTAGCTTTTATTTTCTGACTCACTGTTCAAATTGTGGCTGTTCATCTGCTCTCTCATTATACAGAAATGCAGCAGAGTGTTGATAAAGATCAGTGGCCAGCAGCCGGGGTTGTCGAGCTTGTTCCTGTTAACCCATTGGAGTGGGTGGAGCTACAAGTCCAGGAGGTTTGCAGAGCAATAGAGTGTTATTGAAATCATAAGTAAGTGCTGCTGCCTTGGCTAATTTGCAGATGTGGGTGGTTGTATCTATGAGTGCAGGGGGTGTCCAACTGGCATCTCAGCAGAGATACTCTTCACCTTCTCACCTTGCTCTCTTGTACAAAGCTTTAACTACTACTCTACCCCCTACATCTCTAATCTCTACACTACCTCCTTCTCTGTGCCTAGTCAGAGCAACCCTTCTCATCCACCCTGATCACAACCTCTCATTCTCCCCTAAAAGATTGTGCTGCAGCAGCCCCTCCCCCCATAGAGGTGAGTGGCATCGGCGACCGCCGCAACTCCCCCCCCCCTCCGGATTGATTAGGTGGCCGCCGCATCACCCGATCCCCCTCCCTACCCCTGAAGATACTTAGAGGCGGTCGCCGCATCCCCGCCCCCCCCCCCCCCCCCCGGGAAATTACACGGTGGCCTGCCAACATCACCCGACACCCCCTGCCAACCCCCCCCCCCCCCCGGAACGCCGCATCGGTACCGCCCCCTTCCTGGAGTTACCCCATCCCATGGAACTTATTTCCTTACCTAGTCATTCCTAGCATTCAGTGAACCATTAAAACAAATCATTTTATCAAAGCATACTAGTCTTCTAGATTACTCTTCACCAGGGGTTAAAGTGGTCCAGAACAGGGCAGTACTGTGTTGAGTCAGTTGTATATGGAATTAGAACATTTTCCATCTCAGCTGGCCAAAGCCCCTTGCAGCAGAGCCTCATACCCTTTTGGAAAGTGGGCACCAGAAACCCGTCCACCCAATTCCCTCACAAATGCTGGAGTGAAAGATGGTGCTGACAGCATGGGACTTATATTGAGTCCGGATCTCGCGAGACCCGACGCAGGATGATGTTGTTTTACCTCGTTCTGGGATCCAAGTCTGGGCAGGAATACCCGAGCAGTGATCGGGTCCGAGCTCAGATTGGGGGTGCTCAGCAGTGTACGGATTCCCTGAAATCCGAACCCACTCACCCCTAATAATAGGAAGCCAAACCTTGATCAGATCAGTTTAGGAAAACTGGACTGGATCTAATTTTCCTGCTGCTGCTGCTGCTCTATTACCTGAACTGGAACTTCTACATTGCCCCTCATGTGGAAATATGCTGTCCCTACCACAATATATGTGTGTGTGCAAGACAAAGGTAAGCATTGGACTACTCTTGTCGTGTTGTGGTTGCTCAGTAACAGATGTCTTACTTACATCTTCTAGGTGTTCAGTATTGTGGTTTCAATACACAGGTAATGGGAAAAAAGTGAAACAACATAGAATATATCCTGCAAACCCAGAGATGGATGCAATGCTCCTAGTGACTGCACTCCTTTAGTGAATATTTATGGAGCTTTCATTTATCTACCCCAATGTCCCTCTGCGTGATAACAATGTTTACTATTACCAGCCCATAAATCTAGATCTTTAATAAATCCCAATCAATAAAAAATAAAAATAAAAGACGGGTGTGATGGGTATTAACCGGACATTTTCTGGGAGTGCCAGAATCAACACAGACGTGCCCAGGCATTTTCAGGGAGGGTCAGCCAGCTTTAGCCTCGATTTAGCCTGTCCCTGTCGTAGAGTTGAGGAAGGATCAGAATTACACTTACAGACTGGGGAAATCATTTGAAGATAAGTGAGCTGCGTATGGATTTGCAGATCACTGCAAGTAGTGGGGGCGGGCAGCGGCAGTAGTGGGGACGGGCAGCGGTGGTGGGGGCGGCCAGCGGCGGTAGTGGGGGCGGGCAGCGGCGGCGGGGACGGGCGGCGTTTGCGGTGAGCGCAGTGTACTTACACATAGCAGCAGCTGCGGGGACGGGACGCGCAGTGGCGGCTATTATATTTTTAAAATACTTGTCAAATGACCGGCCGCTCTCTGAATGGCCGGAGAGCTCTCAGCCAATCAGAGAGCGGCCGGTCATTTGACAAGTATTTTAAAAATATAATAGCCGCCACTGCGCGTCCCGTCCCCGCCGCTGCTGCTATGTGTAAGTACACTGCGCTCACCGCACACGCCGCCCGTCCCCACCGCCGCTGCCCGCCCCCACCACTGCTGCCGCTGGCCGCCCCCACCACCGCTGCCGCTGGCCGCCCCCACTACTCCCCCGGTGTCTGTATGCATATGCCTGTCAGGTGGCAGGCATATGCATACAGGGAGGTCGGACGTGATCGTATGTACAGACCGTCCGACCTCCCTGATCCGGTCCGATGCGCACGGGACCGCGCATCGGATCGGATCAAATGTCACATACCTACGATTTTGGGCCGATTTCATCCGATTATCGGCACAAAGTGCAGAAATCGGATGAAATCGTCACAAAATCGCATAGTGTATGGGGGCCTTTACTCTGTCTGGGTGGTTCTATCTAATCGCAGGCCACAGCTATTTTGCACAGCAGCGATCAGGTCTGAATCAGGCCCTGCGGCCCTCATTTAGGTTGGATAGCATAAGTGATAAATAAATGGGACCCACTCTGCGCATGTGCAGGACAGGTCATGCAATCCCAGTATTGTGAATGTCTACAGCTTATTGGGGTTGGGATCATTTGGTCTACAGCATGAAGGGCGACATGGGAAAAAATACCACCTGTCGGCACATGTCAGCTAATAAGACAGTGAAAAACCCCACGTCGACCTTTTTACTGTCAACCTAATGACCTGTCGAACTAATGACCTTTCGACCTAGAACCATGTCGACATTTTCCCATGTCGACCTAGACCCATGTTGACCTTTTCCCATGTCGACCTAATGGTGTCGACCTAATGACTGTTGACCCTCTTGCTGTAGACCAAATTACTGCATCCCTCCTAATTGACAGGCAGATATGTCCGTGGGGAGGGATGGGTGCAGAGGAGGCTGGCATTTGGGAAAATGGGGGCATTTTGCCCCAGTTTCCTTGATGTGGCAAGGACAACTGCAAGTCTGAATGAGGTCAGATTTACCGATGAACATCACGACCATTGATCGTGATATTCATCCCGAACTGCAATCACATTACAGTTCTAGCAATTGAAAAGGCAGACAGGGGGTGGTATGCCCCTCCTCCTCCATTTGCATTGCTAAGGATCGCACGTGATAAACCAGTGTTAATACACAAAAATAAAAATATGGATAAGGCGCTCCCACTTGGGATATAATGATGTGAATGTCCCTCTTTTCCTTTTTGGATGTTGAAGAATCCTTCAGGGGTTCAAATACCTCAAAGAAAACACAAGAACAATACACTTCTCATAGTGTAGACCATCTAGAAAGGGTATACAATCTTTTTCTTTTTTAGAATTTACTCTGTACCGTAGATGAGCCTTCACTTAGGCCACAAGATATCTCGCATATATTAATCTGATGCTTCTACCACAGTGAATCCTCTTCAAATTCTTAGGTATACCTTGGATTAAAGATTAAAATGCTCCACATAGTGTGAATATGTAAACATTTATTATATAAAATCAAAACATATAAAAGCCAACTGGCATAGTACCATATCCGGCCTTCTGATCAAGGCTATTTATGTCACATGAACAGAAAGGAAGTGTATCCTGGAGAGATCCCGGGTCTCTGCAGAAGGTCCACCTCCCAACATTAGCTCAAAGGTATAAATACCAGAAGGTCCAGGTTCAAGGTCACTATGTCCTGTTAGGTGAGCATGATATTTCAAACAGGATAATCTACATTTGTACTACTAGAACACATTTTTGGAGTTTCATAAATTACCTTTACTGTGTAATCTACCCTCCAGATATATAGCTACAAATAACAAAACCATCACACAATGCAACATTTCTGAAATACATTTCTATTTTTCTCACCTTACATTCTCAGCGTGTTCTTTCAGGCAGTGATAAAGCAGAGTAATGTCACCATCTAAAGGCTGAACAAGTGTATGGCACTTACTATTCTAATGTCATTCTAATATGCTGCAGCCATTGCTGACTATCAATGAAGTTTGCTATGCAGGGTTGGTTCTAGACCAAGTGGTAGTATATATACATTTTTACCCAATAGAGAACTTTTTCAAAGAGTAGAATATCAGCAGCACTTTGGGGTGGTGGTGGTGGTGTGTTTCTGATGTAGATGTCATCAACCCCCCGATTTGGCGGGTCCTCGAGGAGGGCGTGGGGCTAAAATGCTGCTCTTTGCATATTTTGCAAAGGCCGGCAAATACAGAAATTTAAGGAGGTGGCCGGGGAGATGCAGGGGGTCTTATGGAATCCATGAGTATTGTCCACCTTTCCGGGGGGCCGGGAGGGGGTCCAGGATATCGAGGAGGGTAGGCAACCCTGACTTTAGGACTTTAGGTCTGATTCAGAATGAATCCGAGAAGTGTGAATATCGCATCACAGGAAGATTGAACAGTTTGAGTGACAGCGGGGGTGGTGATGCAGAGTTAGGATATTTTGGGGCAGTTTGGGCAGCTGTGTGATATCAAAACATGCAAGCCAACACATGGCAGCTCTTCGCTTCTCTTTGTAACCAAGCTGCAGAGGCAAAGGCTACCATAAAAGAGAAATCACATTTCTGCGATGCAATTGCGGGGTGGTACTTGACATTTTGCCCTGTTCTGGGAAGCCCCAAGCATGCGGGAGACTGCATAAAATGCAAAACTGCGACTGCTACTACATCAGGTCCATTAGCTATTACTAAGATGGGAGTTCTATTGAAGATGGGATGTTGCTATGGGCAACCAATCAGATTGCATCTATTATCTTCTAAAAGGTTCTAAATAAATAAGATGTAGATTCTAATTGGTTGCTATGGGCAGGAAGATGCAAAACGACCGCACAAGTACTAATTCACAAAATTGTTAAAAAATAACCCCTATATATAGAATATTACTAATTTCCCTGTATCTTTTTCTTTCAGAGGGTGCAGCTTTATTCTGGGTACACACCAGAACGATTTGGGCTCAATTCCCCCAATTTCGATGTGATTTCAACTGATTGTATGTAAAAAGAGCAGAAATGTACATCTTTTCAATGTGATTCTGGTCATCGCCAGTTGTTTGGTGGCATTGGAGATTTCGCCTGCTGCAATAAAGATTTGTCATCTACACTGGATTGGGTATAGACGGTGTGCAGATCATGTGATCCATCTGATCGTGGTTCAAGGAAACCATTGCATACCTCCCAACGTCTGTGCTGATGAAATAGGGACACCGCGCGAGCGTCCGGAAAGGGGGCGGGGCATATGCTAATGAGTGTGCGGCTTATGCTAATTAGCCGCAACCTCATTTTCATACGAGAATAGACGCTGTGCGCATGCGCACAGCGTCTATTCTATTAGATTGGGGGGTCTCCCAACTGCCACCCCCTGCAGCGGGACAATGCCTGCCGCGGGTGGGACAGCGGGACAGGACCCGAAAATCGGGACTGTCCCGCTGTAATCGTGACAGTTGGGAGGTATGCCATTGCACGATTATGGTCCTTCTGGTGTGTGCCCTACATTAGAGTAATGAACTGGATATATTGGCAAAGAAGAGGAAAAGAGTCTGATATCCATCTTCCACAATCAACGTGACACAATAAGAAATAAGAAAGCTTCCAGTAAGTCTATTACACATTAATGGAGTTTATGACATACAGTATAAATAACATTGAAATACTTTCATTTAACTGTAGACATCAGTATCATAGCCATCATTTCATAATGCTGCAGAATAATCTTAGTATGGTAATGTCCCGTGAGGTCTAAAATGTATACACCAGCATTGAGTGTAAGATGTAAATAAAGACAAGTGTATGAAATATTATCCATGCACTGGAAACACACATGACATGCCTACAACAATGTTCCCGATACCTATAAGTCAAACAAAGTGCAATTTATAGGTGGTGAATCAACCATTCGGCAGCAACCAGATAATATACTCATGCTGTAATTTCCGCTGGTAAAATTTGTATCAGAGGCAACCCTAAAAGTAAGAAAAAATAGATAAATGATAGATGTTTTTTCTGTTTTGCATGTTTACTGAAGAAATATGCATACATGTATTTTTGGCAGGTATAAAACATTGGCTAATAATCCATCTAAAGTTTTTTCTCTGCAAACTCCAAGTTAATGTACAATGACAAAGTTTGTCTAATGTGGATTTCATATTGGGGAGATTCAGACCTGTTGTGATGGGCTGCGAATTTGCAGCCTGTCCGATTATCGAACGACCACGTGTGTGAACCGTCCGGCAGAAGGCTGGCCCACTCAGTGCTGTAAGCAGGGGGAAAATCATTTGATGGTGAATCATTTCCACCCTGTGTGCACAGCTACATACGCATTTGTAGCCGTGCACAGAGGTGGGGCTTTGAATACTCGCAGCCCTGCGATCAGGTCTGAATCAGGCCCCTTGTGCGCAGCGCTTTGCAAAGCCGCCCACAAAGCCGCTCATCTGCTGGTAATACCAGCAGATGAACGGCTTTCCTGGCGATGATGCGGGGGCATGCGGCAGCGCTCATTGTTCATAGCCGCTGAAAGCCGCTCAAATTTGGTGTTTTGAGCGGATTTCAGCTCAAAATCGTCCAGTGTGTATGGGCCTTAATGATCACATATTGTACCTCATAGGCAGAGAATCACATTGTGTGCCTTATACCTGGTGGATATCATATTATGCTTTATATAGATGTATTTGCTGCACATCAGTCATCAGAGTAAATCCTATTGTCTGCGATGATCCTATTGTCTGCAATGAGACATCGCAGCAGTGGCAGCACTTTATGGCAGCCTGTATTTGCCCAAAGTGCTCGCTGCCTCACAGAGCTTCAAACGTTTTGTGCTGGTTTCAGCCTGCGAAGAGTTGAGTTTGGGTGCCATTGATGGCATTAAATTGTACCACACCATTCGAGTACAATAGGATTGTCTCCAACATCAGTAGCATCTTGAAGACAATGTCTGGCTGCCACATATTATTATATAATTTAAGTAATTTACAAAAAAAAAGGTGTGGTACTTCTTCCCAAATGTACCAACACTCATAGCTGCAAAAGTTTACACCTATAGGTTCTGTCCAGCCAGTATCATCCGTGACCTTAGGCCAGGGATAATAGATGTGTGCAAAAGAGGAGACAAAGGGGTCTAACTGGATCCCCCTTTGATCTCCGAGCCACTTCCAACAGGAAGATGGTGTTATTTATTGGATTTATTGGATTCAAGCTCTCGGCTGCTCTGTTTATGCCTGTGAATAGTAGAGTTGTGTTCTGCTTTGTTCCTTGTCTGAGGGTTTTAAAGTAAAAGAGTCACAGACACAGATTCTAATCAAGGTGATTACATCAGACACAGAGAAAACCTGTCTGGTCAGCTTAGGACCACTACACATAGCTGGGTCTTCTGTGGTTTGGGCACACAAAGATATCTTTTGTTGAACAATAAACAGAAGGGACAATGGCACTATACATCACTTAACCTTTGTGAATAATAATAGAAATCTTAACGGGGCCTACACACGGCGAGATTTCAGGGCATTTTCTAAGCGATCTCACTAGATACTGTAACTTAGAAAATGCCCCGCGTGTAGGGGCCATAGCTACAGCTCAGCAAATCTCCCCATGTGTAGGCCCCTTAAGGCTAACATGAATAAATTAAGACTAGTTTATACTATGCTTGCCAAGACTTGCCGGGGTAGTGAGCTAAAAAGATGATAAAAGTCTTCCTTTTTGGTGCCCCAACAGGACTATTCTCGTCGCACCTATTAATTTGGTCGGGTTTAGGTGCTTTGCAAGCCTAAACCCGACCTTAATGTGCCTCAAATGCTTGTGAAAATTCACTATATCAATATCAACCCGTGCTCTGACCTCACATTAGATGGGAGATCAGGTGCGATAAAACATTTGTATGTGTTTGTATGCAAAGTTGCATCAGGCATCTCACACCATATGGCTTCTGTATGCCTGGTGTATGAGGACACAACTATATGCTGATGTTAGGGGGGGTACACACCAGAACGATTAGGGCTCAATTCCATCAATCTGGATCCAATTCCGACCGATTGGATGCAGATTGTGTGTAGATTGTGCATGTTTAGGTCCAATTCCGATCCGATTCCGATCCGATGCGCGTCCCCGCTGTCGTTTGGTCGTTTTACAGATCCTACCTGCTGCAGTGAGGATCTGTAAAAGATCCATTCAACTGGATACAGACTCAGATCGGATTGGGATCAGATTGGATGCAGATCGTTAGCAGATTGTGTGGCTCCAACAGATCGTGCGAGCATCACACAATCTGCTAACAATCTACTAACAATCAGGATCGTTCTGGTGTGTACCTGGCCTAAGTGTTGCCTGTAACAAATCAGGCCTATATCTCATTCACTGATGACCTGCATAAGGAAGTCAATCTTATTTTTTCTGTAATGTTTGAGTCTGAATAACATACTTTTCTTAACTTCCTGTTATTTCACCATGAGTAATAGATATGGTCCATCTTGCATATTATACATTTATATACAAATAACATTCTCAGACATGCTGTACAGTGGTGTACAAATCAGCTATTATCTAAATGATTCATATTTACCTTTGCATGTACGTTAAACAGCAGTCACGTATTTCCTGTGAGCTAATAGGCAAACCCGTTGAGTTAAGAAAGGAATTATCTAACAAGTCTCCACATAGACTTTGTTCAATTGGTGGAGTTAATATACCTGTAAATAAATAAATTAGATTTTAGATAGATCTTTATATACATTACTGTGTATACAATTATATGTTCATTAACAGATACTTATATAGCACCAGCATATTCCATTGTGCTTTACAAATGGCAACCAAACAGGAAATTCACAACTTCAAGGTGAAATCTGGACTACAGGACATAGCCGGATACAAGGCTAATTCAATCAACCCCGATGTGTTTTTGCTATTAGTAGCTTATTTGTAAAATCTACCTTGTGGTGTTTGAAGGAGGATAATTCAGCAATGTGCTATATATATATATATATATATTATATATATATATAGACAGAGAATAGATCCGGCACAGCAGGACTTAGGGTAGCCAGAGGGTGTTGAACGTGCCCAGGTGCCAACGATAGGGACCTTCCAGCCCCTTGTAGATAAGCAAAGAAAGAACGGGCACTCAGGGTCTTGTTAGTGGTTAAAGCAGAGACTGTTTATTCAGTCAGAACGTCCGTCCGACGGACGTTCTGACTGAATAAACAGTCTCTGACCCTGAGTGCACGTTCTTTCTTTGCTTATATATATATATATATATATATATATATATATATATATATATATATATATATATATATTCTAAGAGAAAAACCGCACACCACTTTTTGAACACTGTGGGGTGCTAGATCACATAAGTGCTCATATATGGTGTATTCCCAAACTTCAACAATTCAGGAAATAGAGATCCGCACACCAGGTATAGATGAAAAAATTTTATGAAAAATATGCAAAAAAGTGTATCAAACACATGGCAACATATTGCAAGTATAAATTCAAACAGCAGGGTTACTTATCCAGCCCGGACAAAACATCATGTCTACAGGTGCCTGCTATCCGGCTCAACAGCCTGTTTCGGTCCTCCTTTCTCAAGAGCCTATTTACTACTGGTCAAAGTTGCCATTAAATAGGGAAAAACACCCACCAAATACAAATCAAATGAGTCTCACCTGTGTCCAATGCACGGACGTACACGCTGTCACACAAACCAGCAGTTCCGGATCTTAGCTCAGTTGGAACGCATAGACATTGCACAGATAGCGTATTTCCGCTTCCGGGTCCAGCGCCAATATCATGTGATATACTACCAACACGTAGTAGCTGTTACTGGGGGGGTGTGGCAGACAAGCAGCCTATGGGAGCTACTCGCGTCATGGGTGCAAAAAGAACCCGAGGCGCTGTGCTCTACCAATCCCGGCCTGCTGTCCAAAGTCCGGTGTGTGAAACCCCTAGGAGCTGGCCGTGGAACGCACAGCCATGTTCCCTGCATCACTCGGATCAACCCCATTGGTCAATAGCCTCAGAGCTGCCGTAACACTGCTGGAGAATATTAAAAACTCAATTTGATTCCTCTTAGACTATAATAGCGGAGACTCATGTTGATCGCATATGGTAGGTGTCATTTTACCCCAATGTGCAGCAAACAATCAAAGCAATAACATATATACAAGAAAAAATTGCACATAAACAATACAATAAGCATAAACAAATAAACTGACATTAGATACTGGTTGCTCGTTCAAAAATAGAACAACAGTACATTATGCATAGCAGGTATAGAAAAATTACTACTTTCTCAAACAACATAGAGATCCATCCACCCGATTTATCAGGCGGATATCATCACAGATCAATAATATGGAGTGAGAATTAAGGGCCTCTATCCAATAATCCACTCAGGATAGAGATTATCAGATTAATGTCCCCATCCGGAGTGACAATATACAGTGCATCCAATACCACATGATAATCGCAAGCAAACTATATAATCAAAATAAAGTATCCACATGTGAGCAATCCCTTTATAGAAAAACATTAAGGTTAATTTCCTCATTTAATCCTGTCGGGCTGAGTGAACCTAAGTTGTATATAAATTCACTCTCCTTCTGTAGGAGTGTCAGATGGCGGTCTCCACCCCTTTTCCACGCCTTGACCTGATAGAGTGGCATAAATTTAAAGTACTTCATAGAATGACCTGCCTCAAAAAAATGTCTGGCCACAGGTGGCGTAGTATGATCTCGAGTAGTCATCGCCTTTTTAATCGATGATCGGTGCATGCCAATTCGCTCCTTGAGCATGTGAATTGTTTTGCTATTTAATGGCAACTTTGACCAATAGTAAATAGGCTCTTGAGAAAGGAGGACCGAAACAGGCTGTTGAGCCGGATAGCTATGAAGCTGATAGCAGGCACCTGTAGACATGATGTTTTGTCCGGGCTGGATAAGTAACCCTGCTGTTTGAATTTATACTTGCAATATGTTGCCATGTGTTTGATACTTTTTTGCATATTTTTCATAATTTTTTTAATCTATACCTGGTGTGCGGATCTCTATTTCCTGAATTGTTGAAGTTTGGGAATACACTATATATATATATATATATATATATATATATATATATATATATATATATATATATATATATATATATATATATATATATATATATATATATATATATATATGGCTCGGCTTGAAGACAGACGGAGGCACTCCAGCGGACTTGTGATAAACGATTTTAATGCAAAGAGGTTGCCGACGTTTCGGGGTTAACAATCCCCGTTTTCAAGGTGTACACCTTGAAAACGGGGATTGTTAACCCCAAAATGTTGGCAACCTCTTTGCATTAAAATCGTTTATCACAAGTCTGCTGGAGTGCCTCCGTCTGTCTTCAAGCCGAGCCATACATCTTCTCAAGTACGGGAGTGGAGTGCCGGGCTGATACATTTGATATTTTTTTTTTTTGGGGGGGGGGGGGGGGGGGGGGGGGTTCTGCTATAATATAGGCATACTTGCCTACTTTTGAAAACTAGTTTCAGGGAGATTATAGTTGGTAATAGAGTTTTTGGCGTGTCATGCTCCTCCCAAAGGGCGTGTCTAGTTCCATATATGGAGAATTTGTGAAAAGAGATTGTGAAAGTGGCACATAGAAGCATGGGTGTGTACTGCTACATCTGAGAGGAATCTTGTAAAATGACTTATATCCAAATGTAGATGATCCCCAAAGCAGTTAGTAAGAGTCACTGTACTTGGTAAAGTGCTGGGAAATGGTGCTGATGATTCAATGTAAATGTATATATCTCTCGTTCCTTTTTTCCCCCAAAAATGTAACAGTGTAATGTGGGCTAGGTGAAATAAGGGAGATTGCTTGACTAATGAGGGAGAGAGGGAGATTGCTGCTATTTCAGGGAGTCTCCTGCAGAATGCAGGAGGGTAGGCAGCTATGAATATAGGTAACCAAACTATATTGATAGCAGTAATTGATGCACATGTTGACATCCTGAATGTTGACATTTAGAACATATTGAAATTATACTGTGGACATTCTGAGCATTAACAAAATATACAATATCCCCTTAAAACACACTTCACTGTGTGATTAACAGTAAAATGTGTTCTTTATAGAATATGCCAACAGACTCCTCTACATACTCCCTTTGTGCCACCAGACTCTTTCATATGCACCTTTATATGGAATTAGACCCCTACATATGCAGAGCCCACCATGCCCCTTCATATAGTATTAGAGTCTTCATGCCACTATATGCCCTAGTGCACCAAAATTCCTTGATACTCAAAAAACATGGAGCACTTTGTTGTATGTCTATAAATATACAGTAGTACCTGCAATGCAAGCAGTCATGAAGCAAGCCACAGTACCAGCAATCAGAGCTCTGATGGCACCTGCGGCAATGTCACTTTTTCTGCTGGGGGCCATGGAACCTGAACAAACAAAATAAAATGTAAAGCAAATAAAACAAACAAACAAACAATTTGTACTACCAAAATCATATAATCTCAGTAATTTGCAACTTATAGGGTGACATTCTATGGGTTGAGATTTGTGTTTTTGGGCGATTATTAGTAAAAAAAAGGCAACATCGCATTTTTCCTTGAAATCGCATATTTAATAGGATGCGCTAAGGGCCGGATATCGCATAATCTGTGCGATAACTCATGCGTACTGAAAGTGTAGAAAAAAATCGCATTTTTAGCGCATCCAGATGTTTTCATACATAAAAGTATACAAATCGCTTATTTAATGGGATGCGTTTTCGGAAATCACACTTTTAAGGTGTCTAATAATCACACTTTTTTCAGACCCGGTTCTGTTGGGCGATTTGGCCCAGAACTCACTTTGGTCAAGTGCACAAATGGTTAATTTCAACACAGGTGGCCTCAATTTCACTCAGAAACACCCCTACATATACCCCAACATCATTAAGGACACCTGTGAGGGTTTGAGACATAGAGATTTTGCAGAGTGGTTTGGAGTTGCTTATCTGTGATATGGCCCATTTGGAGGAGCTGCGCAGGAGGGAGGAAGCTGCACACCAGATCCATGTACCCCTCCTCCTCCATGCCAGTGTCTTCCTCCTCTTCCTCCTCACGTCCATCTTCCTCCACCTCTGACGTGACTCTCCTGCAGCTGCTCTGGGGTATGGAATAGGTCCTAGGTATAGGATGGGGATGCCAGCGGATCCTCCACCTCCTCCTGCTGGGGCTGGTCCGCCAGGGCCTGGTCTGGTGCTGGCCTTGCTGTGGCCATGCTGCCTGCCACACTGCTGCCACTACCTGTAATGGAGGACGACCTCAGCAGTCCTCTGCTGCCTCTCCCACTGGCCCCTCTTGGCTGGCTGCTGCCACTGCTCCCTCTGCCACTGCTCCCCCTGCCACTCCTCACTCTGCCACTAACACGTCTTCCTCTGCTCACACTGCCACTGCTCCTCTCCATGCTCCTTACTTCCTATCAAAGAGTGAAATGGTGCCAGTGCCCCTTTTATATAGGGGGTGTGATGCATAATGGAGGGGACCGAGGTGGGCCAATAGGTTAGGCGGTTCTTAGTCATGCGGAGACAGTCTTGTAAATCGCACTCCGGTCGGTCCAAAACTCGCACATGACCGGCGGAAGAAATCGCACTTTTATGTGTCATAAAATCGCACCACTTCGCCGCAAATCGCACTACATCGCACTTTTCAGCCTCCAAAGTGCATCCCATTAAATATGCGATTTATTACAAAAAAATGCGATTTCAGAAAGTGCGAAGAGCGGCGATGTGGAGCGAGATTAAAAAATGCGCTTTTATCTCATCCCATAGAATGTCACCCATGGTTTTTGATATTTTTTAAGGAAAACATTTTAAAAGTTATCTGGCACGCCTGCATTTTTCTTAGCACATCCACTAAAAGGCCGGTTTTAAACCCCAGACACCTACTTCCTGTCAGACACCTTGCACACGACACGCAAATGGAAATAGCAGGATTTCAATGCAAAACGGTCTTGTGCATGCATACTGCAAACAGTGTATCGATAATATGCGCTGCGTATAGATTATGGGCACAGTGTTTCAATAATCAGTTGCCGTTTGAATTCACAATCGTGCAAACAGGTCTGGCCAATGTTCCACTCTCAGATGCCATTTTTAACAAAGAGGTGTTGGGAGAGCTTGTGTTATGAGAATCAGGGGTAGATGTATGAAGCAGCGATAAGGGAGAAGTGAGCCTGAGTTGAAGAGGCCCATGGCCACCAATTATCACTGCAGTAACATCTATAATTTGCATAATATAATAGTATACAGAGCAGCTGATTGGTTGCCATGTGCCACTTCTCCTATGGCTCACTTCTACCTTTTTTCGCTGCTTCATACATCTACACCTCAGTGAGTTACTGAGAGAGTGAGACAGAGTGAGGCAGGGCCAGGTCCAGAAGAATATAACAGGGTGGGAAGTGTAGTACAATCCAAAACATTCCATTCTTGTAAAAATCCAAGTGGTTATCACATTTCTAACAGCAACAAGCTTTGTAGACAGTATATCATCAAAGTGGAAAAAACCCACAAAAATTATTTTAGGTACTTTTTTTTTTTTTTCGAAATCCAAATGGTTATGTATGAGTATTCATGCGTAAGAGGTGGTATCATCACATCTCCGATAGCAAAAGGTTGCTGTGGATATGTGACTTTACAGAAGTGTCCAGAAAATAGTTTAGCAGTTACTTTATGGATTTTTACAATATCACTGTAAAATTGGAATCAAATCAAATAATCAAATCATTTCTATTGTCACTACAACATTAACAGAAATGCATACAGTAAGTGAAATTCCAGAAGAAAAAGGAAAGAAGTACTCACAATTCACACACTACAATTCAGACTTGAAACAACAGAAGGAAAAAAACTGTTATGCAACCGACTAGTGCGGCAACCTAAACACTTATAACCTTTTCCAGAGGATAACAGGGAGAAAAGAGAATAACAAGGGTGGCTAGGATCTGAAATCATTTTATTAGCCTTAATTTTACTACTTTTGGCAAAAATATCTGCCATCCTAGGCAAGGGTTGGTCAATTTATTTATTTATTAACAGTTTCTTATATAGCGCAAACAGTTTCTTATATAGCGCATACATATTACGCAGCGCTTTACAGAGATTTTTGTAAATCTTGGTCAATGATTTTTTTCTGCGGGCCTTAACTACTCTAAGGAAGAGATCAGTTTTCATATCAACAGAAGTGTAAAGCTTGATACACACTAAGCGATTCTTGGCACCTTGGCGGTGCTACCGGACGAATGACATCGGGCATACACACTGAACGATATTGTTAATCATATCTCTCAGTGAAGTCACCCGGTCTCCCACTGAATGACGACCTGTGGCAATGGACATCGGTATTGATGTAGTGCATACATACTATACGATATGCGCGATAATATCATTATCATGCATATTGTTTTAAAAAAATTGCATAGTGTGCAAAGGCTTTATGCAAATTTCTATAATGAAGACAATAGTTTCCATCATTTAGCAGATGTAGATTAGCATCCTCTTCGTTTGTGGTGCAAAGGTGCCCATACACGTACCATTTACCCGGTACTTTCTGTGCTAAAATAGCATCATTGTGCATGTGTTGTGCATGCGATGCAATGCTATTTTAGCACAAAAAGTACCGGGTAATTGGTACATGTATGGGCACCTTTAGGCCTTAATTTAGTTTTCTTTTCACATGGGCCATCAATGGGTACTTTTGAAAACTGAAGAGTATATAAAGGGGAAAAAATGTATCTGAAAGCATTGTACTTCTGGCCATGTGCACTATAATAGCATATAATTACCTACCTCATCAAATCGATAAAAACACTAAGGTGTTTTAATACAGTATTAACCTAATATTTTGAGGGTTTAATTACTAGTGATAAAATGAATTTGTGTCCATTTTCTTAAATTCTTTTTTTAATTTGTTAAATTCAACCGCGTATGTTACGTACACTCCTAGTTGAAGTTTATAACATTTTGGAGAAAGACAAGGTACCAACCAATCAGCATTAGATATACTAAGCTTGAAAAGTGATAAAATGGAGAGTAATAAACCACCAGCCAATCAGCTCCTAACTGCCACATCAAACGCTGTGTTTAAAAAAATGAAAGATAGGAGCTGATTCGTTGGTGGCTTATCACTCTCCATTTTTATCACTTTTCAGGGCTTAGTACATCTCACCCCCTCTTTCTGACATCACCGTCTACTCCTCTTTAATTGCCTCTCTGGTCACTCATTGGCAGGTATTCAATGCGGCCGGCGAGGGGGTTAAACAGCGAGGATTGCAGAAAACCAGAGATCCTCGCTGTTTAACCCCTGCGCTGGCCGCTCGCTCTATTCAATGTTCTGGGGAATTCCTCGCCGTCCTGAGACGGATTCCCCCAAACAGCGAGACCCACAGCTAATGCAGAAAACTCGCTGTATTTAGCCGCGAGTCTCGCTGGTTCAGGAGCCGCATACGCCAATTCCTCCTCACTCAAAAAATGGAGCGAGGGGGAATTGGCATATGAGGAGGGCTGGTGGTGACAGGGTGAGTGGTGACAGCGAGCAGGAAGCTCTGCTCGCTGTCACCGCTCGCCCACAGCATTGAATACCCCCCATAGCCTGTCACCTCTCCCTGTCAAACACTCCCTCTTACCCACTGCCATTCTCCAGCATCATCTATTGACTGTTATATTGCCCATTGCACCACCATCAGAATTACCCACTGCCTCCGCCCTGTGTCATCCACTACCAGTGCCCAGTGTCATCTTTTTCCTGTCTATCAATGCCTTTCCCCCCAATCACCACAATTTGTCCCCAATGCAAAATACTGAAATTTCAAAACTGACCATTACAATGGGCCTAATGTGTCTGTTGTTAATCATCCAGCTGTGTTTTTCCATATCTTGCAATTGGGTTCCGAGGAGGCGATGTGCTAGTATTCATTGGGTCTATAATGCACTGTATTAATCATTATGTCAGTATTTTTAGAATGGGTCTGAAGTTCTTTCTGGAAATAAATGGCATTCTCTTCGTTTGTACACTTTTTTTCACAAAACAAAGTGTGCCAATGTACTAAATAAAAAAAAAGCACGACTACCCTTAGCAGAACCCAGATACTAAATAAAAAAAAAAACTTTTTTTTTTTTTTAAGAAAAAAAGGAATCTGGTCATTGTATTTATAAATGTATCCATAAATAAGGTGAGAGTCTCCCTCATAAAACAGAGCTGGTCACATTACCCTTGCTTACTAGTTAGCCCAATCATTTATTGATGTTTTCATTATCAAACAAAATAGATCATTTAAATATTATACATACTTAGCCCTCCAATAGTAATTCCCAAGGAGCCAAAATTTGCAAATCCACACAAGGCATATGTTGCAATAACTTCAGACCGTACCTATGTAACGTAATAAAATATATGTTAAAGATAATTACAATATCTTAAAATGACTGCTATTCCATTAAGACTACTTTTCAAAACAAGGAACCAACATTTACTGCCAAATGTAATAGGTCAGTAATGCTAAACCTAAATGTTTTTATGTACAGTATTACACAAGTTTTGGGGTGGCCAAACCTGTCCTCAAGATCTACTGTACCAACAGCTCATGTTTTTGATCTATAGTAGGAATGAATGCAGCATGTTTGAAAATGTGACAGTAATGGACAATTTTTTTAAGCGAATAAAGAACATTTTTGCGAAATCCTACTTACTGACATATATTGCTTTATTCCATTTATAAACATTGGGCCGTTGTGCTTCCTCTTTGTAATCAACCCAGCAAGGTATTCATATGCAACAAATTCATTAAAAAATGTCTTGTATCCAATAAGTTTTCCAACGATGAAGCTATCCTCCCAGTCCACACCCATCATGTATGAGAACGGCATGAAGACATAAGAGCAGATCACCTACTCACAGAAAAACAGATTAACAATGATCCCTCTTTCCCTATAAAATAGAATACTACAAAGCAATAGAGTATTATATGTTAATTAAGAGCATGCAGAGAGTGCTTTTGGATCTTCACAAATGATAATAAATGACAATAGATAAGTTGCAACTGTAAATGTTTAGCTACAGCGGTAATTTGAAGTTCCTGACTGAGCTTATGTCAAATCACAAACACTATAAACCCACAATTTGCACAAGTGCACCAACATGTCTAACTTGCTTTGTGGACATATGTAAATGGTGGGAGCATTAGAAATATTTTTCCTACTACCTTTTTAGAAATTATTTTGTATTATAATTACCCCACTGACCACTGGGGTGAACTTACTAATTGAACTGTGATGTACTACACTATTGTGCTCTCTTTCCTTACTTGTATGTTTACTCTGGATATGTGGAATGTACAAACAAGAACTGTAAAAATAATAGGAACATTAGGAAGATGTCCTTGGGAGAAGGACCCTCTATATGGAAGGGAAGTTTTGGTGTTTTGTTATATTTAAGTAGAGCTTCTAAATCTATCCCACTATATCCAGGGCCTGATTCAGACCTGCACACTGGGCTGTGAGTGTCCGGAGCCAGCAAGCAGGTAAACACCATCCTGCCGAATATACGCCCCCTGCACTCCCCCTGCCCCATGCAAGGCTGCAAACGCATACGCGACGATGCACACAGGGGGGAAATCAATCGCCATCACATGATTTTGGCATTTGCAGCACTCATGCCCACTGAGGATAACTCATTCACTTGTTCAGCAATGCTAACCTTGTCCACCTTTGAATCCTCCTCAATGTACAATCAAACATTTTTAGCTTAATTTCAACAAGTTACTACATGTAGCATACCGCCCAACTGTCCTGCTTATCGCGGGAACGTCCCGATATTTTGGGACATTCCCGCGTCCCTCCCGCCACCGGCAGTGTCCCACGGCGGGGGGGGGGGAACAGTTGGGAGTCCCCCCTGTCATCAGACAGCGGGGTTCCGGGGACTGGTGTAGCCGCTGTAGTGACAGCTTGACTCCGTCCGTCTCTCCTACTAGCCGCGGCGGTGGGAAGCACTGGTGATGACTTTGAAAAGACTTGCTGGACGCTGATTGGCTGAATTCAGCCAATCAGCGTCCGGCAAGTCTTTTCAAAGTCATCACCTGCGCTTCCTGCCGCTGTGCTAGTAGGAGAGAGTAGAGATCGACGGAGTCAAGCTGCCGCTACAGAGGCTACCCGGAACCCTGCTGCCTGTCACCGGACCTCCGCTGGCTGTCCCCGGACCTGACAGTGCCCCCCCCTCTCCAGCGCCCGGTGCACATGACCCCCCAGCCCCCCCTAGTTACGGCCCTGCATAGCCAAACATATTACCTGTATATGGTCATCAAAATTGACCATAATACAGGTATATGAAATGATGCCTACCTCAAAGCTTAACTGTGGATAGTCAAACATATTTCCCAGCCAGGAGAGGGCAGCATTGAAGAAAGCTAAGAGCGAGAGAAAGGCCATCAGGTTAACGGCTATGTTCGCTACCAGGGGAATGGAAGCAGACGCTCCTTGACTTGCAGCTTCCAGTATGTTTCTAGCATCCCTGATTCAAGGCAAGCAAAACAATTCAGTTATACATTTTCAAGCTAACATCAATGAAGAATACAGGCTTATTTTTATCCTATTCTAAATCAATCATACAATAATTTTAGATATGAATAAATCTGCAGGCTTATCAATCAGAATCAGCTTTATTGGCCACGTATATGATTTAACTTGATTAACTATAAGTCCTGTTTGTACTGTCTTTGCCTTTACTACACCTGCTTTTCATATTCATTCATTTTTAAGAGAGAAATGCAAGGGGGATAAGGAGAGATAAACGTCCAGCCAATCAGCTCCTTACTGACTTTTTTCAAACACAGCCTGTAACATGGAAGTCAGGAGGTGATTGGCTGGACATTTATCTCTCCTTATCACCCTTGCATGTATCTCTTGTTAAAGCTTAATACATCTGCCCCATGTTACAAAATGAGTGTACATGATTATACTGTATTGTATAACCTTATGCACAATCTACTATAAATTATAAGACTATTACAATGTTTGGCAGAAATCTCTGACAATTAATGCCAACAAGCACAGAAATGCTTTTTAATGAACTAAATCTCTTTATCTCTATACGAGCAATGTTTGTGATATGTAAGGTAACAGGTTATATACTGCTTACCCCTTCTCCAGTTTAAGTCCATGTTTCATAGTTACTTTCACTGGTTCAGTCTCTGGCCAGAATAACTTAGCCACGGCTAATGCCGCTGGGGCTGACATGACAGAAGCTGTCAGCAAGTGTGAAGAAGACACCTATAATTAAACAGGGGAATAAAATAGTATTTTAACCTAATAATGTTTTGTTATCCGATGGAGACACCACGCTATTATATGGTACAAATGATGATTATAGGCTTCTAATCGGCTGATTTTGTGTTAACAACCCCAGCAAATAGTACTTAAATCATTAACGCCACCACTATATTACATCCAGTCTTACACTAGGGTGATTCACATGCAATTTGGTCACTTTTCATGTGATTGTGGCGATAAATCACATGAAAAGTGTACAAATCGCATGTGATTGACATCAGGTCAAATGCAATGCATGGTCTCATGCGCATTGCGTCGGAGCCTGCGAGTCCACTAACTGCAGCAGATATATATCGGATCGCAGCCAAGCCAGGCGATATATCATATGCACAAAGATCGCGGACAATATATCTAATGCAATCCTACCGCCCAGGAAGGTTCCGTGCGGCTCATGCGGGGATCTCGTGCGACTTCCCTGAGGGGACCCAATGCAAAGTTGATGGCAAACCCAACCAAATAATGGACCCAAAGAATAATGCTGATGCCGGGGTACTTCACAAATGGCGCCCGTTATTCTTCTTTGCTTATGGCTTGCTTAGCATGCGGAGGAGGGCAACCAGACTAGTTACTTCAACCTCATACAGTGGAGTGCTGGATCAGAAGTGATGTTACACAAAACTGGTGTCACATGGCTCCAAATTGTATTCTCTCCTTTCATCTTTGTTTTGTCTTACCGTCTGTGTATTCCTTGCTCCTGCTTAGCTGTAATTTCTTACATGGCCTCTACTGTTTGTTTGCTGTCCATCTTTGGGCTATCACCCAGTTTTTATTGAAATGTTACCTCCCACCTTAGTTTGCTACAAAGTGTGAGCAACATGTGGCTGCTCGGGAATATAAACCAAGCATACCGAGGCAAAAATACAAGCATAACTAAATGTTTAGCTCTATTACAGGCTGCTGACATCTCCTTAATTTCTACCAAATTGAGCCACATCTTGAACACAACAGCAGCAAAGAGCCACTTTGTAATGGCATATTTACACAACACTCTACAGTACATCCTTCTTCTAATATCTCTATTCCTCTCACACATTCTCCTATGCTGTATGCCTCCCCCTTTCTTTTTCTGTCTCTTCCCTCTTTCCTTGCCTCTACACATATCCCCCACGTCTCTCTCTCTTCTCCACTACTCTTGTCTCTCTTTAGCCCTTCTTTTTTTTGCTGTCCTCCTCTGCCTCTTCTCTCCTTTAACCTCTTTCTCTTGCCGCGTTTTGTTCCCACCTCTTCTTTTTTTTCCCCCAAAAATTTGTCTGTAACCCAGTTTTTTCTCTACCACTTTGCTCTCTCTGTACCCTACTTTTCTTTCTTCACCCCCTTTCCCTTTCCCTCTGTTTTTACATCCCTTTTAACCTTTTCTTTGACCCACCTATTTTTTCTCTTTTCTTTCTATAGTGAATGGCCATGTGTGTTGAATGTAATCGCACTGGTGCACACTTAGTGGCTGTACAGAGGTGTGACCAACCTGCTGTGGTAATCAGGTAAGTTAGTGAGGAGGTAGGTGTTAGGGCTGCCTGAGCTAGCTCAGGATGGCGGTGGCAATGTACGATGTATGCTTGTGTCAATGTGAATTTCATAGACGAACAATTATTTGCATTCTAGATGATGCTGCAAATGGTTCTTATATTGATTGAACAGGTTGCTTTGTCAGTAGCCTTTCTTTCCTCTGAACTTTGCATAATCTCATAATATTTTTCTAAATGCAGGGTGAAGATTTTCTGTTCCACAACTGTTTTTCCTTAAATACTGTATGCACCATTAAGCCCAAACTCAAATATTGTTTTAAAGGGGCAATCATTTACAAGGCAAAGCCATGCCATGTAAAGGATTGCCTATTTAAAACAAATCTCCAGAGAATCCTGCAAGGCCGCCGGACTCACACATCTTTATATTTTTTTTATCATTTTCTTTGGGGAAGATCTCCCTTCAGCAATCACAGTAAAACTCATATTCAAACCAATGCAATTGTATTCTAAGGCCACCCTTATTAATCGCTCTTGTCAGGTTTCTTTACTCACGCCAAATGAAATGTATGCCCCCAGGACACTCCCTGCAATGGTGGCAAAGCCCGCAGTCATCACTGCATGGATCTCAGATTTTGTTAAATTTTCGAGATATGGTCTTATCAAAAGGGGAGATTCAGTCTACAAAAAAACAAAAGACAAAAATATATATATATATATTAAACATTTAACAAACTCTCAAGTAGCAACATCAAATTGTAATACACCAAAGAGAATAAAAGAAAAATATATATTGCCGTTCCTTTACTGATTATATTAGTCAGTCACCACAGTCAACTTCAGTAAAGTACAGTAATATCTCTTTAAAGAAGTTCTTTTTCTTAAGAAGGTATACCTTAGGCCCTATATAAACTATAAAAAAAAAAAAGATATCGCTCAGAAGGGCCCGACTGAACGCGCAGTTCAATTTTGGTCATATAGCCAATGCATTTTCAGTGGGTCCCGATGATGTCGCTGAATGATATAGTTTATCGATATTGTTCAGTGTGTATGCTGAATTAGTTGGCTGATATTGTCAATGACATTGTCTGCATTGCGGGTCGTCTAGTGTGTACAGGGCTTTATGCTGGGAGTAATTCATATTTGAGGAATATGGGTTAGATGCACTAAGCTTCAAAAAGTGATAAAATGTAGAGTGATAAACAACCAACCAATCAGCTCCTACCTGACATTGGCTGGTTGTTTATCACTCTCCATTTTATCACTTTTGAAGCTTCGTGCACCTGGCCCTATAAATGTTGATAGGGTATGCACGTTTTTTCCCCCAGAAATAAATGCACCAAACATAAATAACATTTGTAAAAACTATAGCACATATGATGGTTAGAAGAGCTCAATTAATCATTACGTTTTGCAATTTCAACAAGAATATGAGTACAATACCTGGCCCACAAATATGTTCCCTGCTGCGACCAAGGACTCTGTTGGACTTGTTGCCATGGTAATTTGCATTACCCAGCCAACCTTTGAAAAATATGACAGTATAGTTATAAATTATATTTTGTGATTTTCAACATTGGCAAATATAAAGATTAAATAATATAACATGTAGAAGCTGATCTCAGTTTATTTGCATGCCCCAGACAAAGCAACACTATCTCATATCTCCTCGGTATAAACCCTATCTAGGTAAAATAGAAATATTTATTCTAGTTAAAATGCGTGCAAGGAAAATCTGGATGTAGTGCTATGCATGTGTATTTAGTAAAAGGAATACCCTATATACATACCTCCCATCTGTCCCGACTTTCACAGGACCATCACGTTTTTTTTGGGACGGTCCCGAATACCGCCTGGGCAGTTTCCCGAGGTGGCGATGGTGGGATTTGGGCAATTGGGAGCCCCCCTTCTACCCGCTATCCTACCTTGTAGGAGTATTATTGTATTAAGGTGGCCATACACAGCCAGGGCCGGCGCCACCACTAGGCAGTGTTAGGCATTTGCGGTAGTTGGGAGCAGGGCAGGAGGGAGAGCTGGAGGTCTGGCTTAGCGGGCAAGAGGGAGGGCTCGCTGCGCTGTGTGCAGTTCAGTCATGGTGCATGTTAACTGACATCTTCCTCCACCCGCACCGCGTACAGCCGCTTAGCCGGGCAGCGTCTGAGGGTGAGCCAAGTGCTCAGCGCTGCCCGGCTGAGCAGCTGTACACGGTGCGGGTGGAGGAAGATGTCAGTCACACTGCGCCGGGACTGAACTGTGAGGCCTCCCTCCTGCCCGCTAAGCCAGACCTCCAGCTCTCCCTCCCGCCCGCTGAACTAGACCCGACCTCCTCTGAAGGGTGAGTAATTATATATCGGAACAGCAGCACGGCGGCCGTATCCCTCTCCCCCTCAGATCAGCGTGCCGGCCGCATCACCCCCCCCCCCAGGAGCAGCACGGCGGCCGTATTCCTCCCCACCCCCCACCCGTGGAGCGGGTGAGCGCCGGGGCGCCCCCCCCCCCCGCCTGGGGCGCTCCGGCGCCTTGCACTGGCACTGTACACAGCGCTTTTTTAGACTTAAAATATCAAAGACTAAGCTGACCCCTTCCCACCCTCCTGCATAAAACCTGACCATCTCTCATCCTAACCTACTGTTTATGCCCACTTCTTTCCCTTCTGTGTCACCCCTGTCTGTCTAACCCTCCCCTTTAGAATGTAAGCTCTCACGAGCAGGGCCCTCTCTCCTCATGTGCCTTTCTTAGAATATATAAACCACTGCCACCCTGATGATTGCTTCAGTGTTCTGTCCCCTGATGCAACTATCCATATTAACCATGTACTTGTCCTAAACTGTCTTGTACTGTAATTTGTTATGTGTTTTTAATTATAACTATGCTCTGTAAAGCGCTGCGTAATTTGTGTGCGCTATATAAGAAACTGTTAATAAATAAATAAATACACGATGCGATAGCAGAATGCAATGCGATGCGATATGCGCTCCCACGGGCATCGCATCAAACAGAAAAATAGTATGTACTGCACATACTTTTTGTACTGCATTCGGATTGCATCAAACGCACATTGCATGCAAAACACATGCCGTTCGATGCAATGCGATCTAGCCCGTAACGCATGCGATTCTTGCAACATGTATGGGCACCTTCACTAGTAAGACAAGATTAGTGTGTACCCAGCACTGGACTGAGTAGCAGCTGGTCTATTGTAACGGGCTAACACCCTAACCCAAATGGATACACAGAACAAAAAAAGTTTAACAATAGACTAGCGCTGTAATAGACAACAACTATAGGTTATCTTTAATGTAGGATCTTTAATCCCTGCAACACAAATCTTCCTGATGCCGTATGGAATTGAACTTACAATTAAATTCAATCAGGTGTGCCCTTAATGGTTTCTTTATACCGACTTCAAATAGCAGGGAATACCGACATGAAATGGACTTACATTAAATTTCTGTCTCACGTACACATCAAAGGTTTCTTTGCCAATAGATGACCATGGACGTCAGGAGGCAGGTAAGAAGAAATTTATTCACAATGATCCAAGGATCCAAACGATAAAAAAGTTTAAAAAGTGTCCAATGTGAAGCAGAAGCAAGTGGGCAGACGTCCGGCGGCTTTCCCCTTAATATTCGGCGTGCTGCAGATAACGCCGGGAGAGGAGATCCGTGTAGCGCCGCTGTGATCCGTCCCACTGGTGCTGCTGAATGCGGCCTGATCAACGCGTTTCGGATATTTAAATATATCCTTTTTCAAGATGTGCCGCCATGGAGACCGGGAGGTGCTTTTAAGGGTGGCCTGCTTGGTCACATGATGTCGAGTCGGCCACTCATATTTAACCTATGCACGGCTTCAATATTTCAGCTACATACTAACTAATTAAAGTACATAGTAGTGCTAAAAACATTTAAAAATACTTAAAATATACAATAAAATTTATACAATAAAAGAAAATAATTATTCAATAAAATTTGAAAATATTGCACATTTATACAATAAAAAATTGCACATTTATCTAATGGAATTGCATACCACAGTAAGCTTCAATTAATATAGCAGCATATATAGACATGATTACATGATTAACTGACTGACAGTGCAACTCATAAGAAGCCGGACATTTGTTGGGAGAAAAACAACAAGAGGGGAATATAGTTAGTATTGTACATTAAGCACCATATCCCACCTCCCTCCCCTTTATCCTTCATATAAGTCATTTGTACTCATAGTCTGCATTGAGTCCTTTAGGGACCATGGTATTCAGTGTGAAAATGCATTTCATTTCCATCTTAGCTAGACATTCCTCAATGTCATTTTTTCTCCAGTCAGACTTACAGAGTTTAATTCCACAAAAGGATTTCAGTCCCCTTATGTCACAACTATGTTTCTCCTTAAAATGTAAAGAGACGCTGTGCAATTCATAGCCTTTTTTAACATTGCGGGCATGTTCTGCTAAGTGGTCTTTAAGGTGTCTACTGGTCCGCCCAACATACTGCTCACCGCAATGACATTCTAGTAGGTACACAACGTTCTTGGAGTTACATGTAATAAACTCATTAATGGTGAAGCTTTCATTATATCTAAAAGAAAAACTTATCCCTAGGGGATTAAAAATAGACAAAACCCCCTCTTTTCTGATAGAATCAGAATCTTTCAAAATAGAGTGGCAAACAATTTTAGATGCCTGCTCGGTTTCTCTTATGGAACATTTTGTCCAGGAGAAACAGAAAACATTGAAAAAAACATTGAAAAAAAACAGAACAGGAAATAGAAGTTCTATACAGTCTAGCTCAACCTTTTAAAAATTCTGAAGAATATAAAGAACTAGAAAAACGTATAACATACAAGGTAGAAAAGAATGAGAAAGATTTAAAAAGTAAGAAACATAAAAAATATAATAGGGATAGGAGAGATAAAATGAATGATAAAGAGGAACCAGAAAAGTCCACGCTTAATAAAGAAAAACCCCAAATCACCTACAGTAAAGGAAATAAAAAAAACAAATATTAAGAAAATAACATCTAATACCCCCCAAAAAAGGAGGGAAAATAGAAATATCCAGGATAAAAAAGAAGCTTTCCATGAAAGGGGCAATCCCAACACCCCCAGATCTAATAGATTCAGGTCAAATTACCATTCTGAGGAATATAGGGCAGGTCCCTATTCTTCATGGAGAGAGAGGGAATATAATCGCCATGAGCCTATACAGAAAAATCAAAAAGTAGATGATTTGGAAGAGGACCAATGGTATGATTCCCCTGAAATTAGGACAAATAGGAAACAATGGAGAAATAAAGACACAAATAGAGATTATTTTTTAGAGAAGCGCCCCCAAAGAAACTATCGCACCTAAGACACTGTCCCAATAAAAGGGGAAAAAGAGCAGGATGCAAATTAGGAATGTCTAAAAGTAAAAGGAACAAATTAAAAAGACAGGAACCTAATAAGTCCCAATTAGACCAAACAGAGAAGAGCGCTGAAAATCTAGGAGAAAATAGCACAAAAAGCACTTCCACGATATATAATCTTAGTGACTACACCCTTACTGCAGATGAGAAAGACCTTCTGGAGAAGGGATTGAAATTTTCTCCCTCAAACAGGATAGATATATTTGAGGTTTTTACAGATCTACAAAGATTTGTTAGAAAATTAGCGTTAAAAAGATTCTTTATTGAAAATAATAAAGAAATGGATCAGACCCCAACAGGTGAAATAAATGTCTTTAAACGTAAATCAAAGTTCTTCCCACGACAAAACGAGGTAGCTATGTGGATGTCTTTGAGAATCTGGTAAAGGAGGATTTAAATAAGATGTGCTTTAAAAGTAAAGAAAAGAACAATTTAACGTTGGACCAAAGAAAGGCTATAAAAACACTAAAAAATAATAAGGACATAGTGATAAAGCCGGCGGATAAGGGTGGTGGGGTTGTGATCCTCAATAAAATAGATTACCATAGGGAAATCGCCAATCAATTGGCGGATAAATACACCTATAAAAAATTGAGAGGAGACCCCACCGCCCAAATCCAGAAAAAGATGGATGTATTTATAAATTTGTATCTATCTCAAAACAGTATTACAGAGGAGGAGGCAAAATACCTCAAAATAGAGAACCCATCTGTGCCGGTAATATACATTTTACCTAAAGTGCACAAAAGCACCGTGAACCCCCCCCGGCCGTCCGATTGTGGCAGGGGTGGGATCAATTACCTCCAACTTGTCCCACTTCTTAGACCACAAAATACTGCCAATGGTTAAAGTCACAAAATCTTATACCAAAGATACCGCAGCTGTGATAGAAAGGTTATCAGGATTGGTATGGGAGGAGGGTGACCTACTTGTCACCGCTGATGTAAGAGCCCTCTACACCATTATTCAGCATCATCATGGCATTGCAGCTACGGAACACCATCTTACAAAAGCAAAAATAGATGGTAAAGAAAAAGATCTTATTCTAGAGGGCATTGCCATGATTTTAAATAACAATTTTTTCTGGTATGAGGGTGACTTTTACCTCCAGATGGCAGGAACAGCGATGGGCACCAGGCTGGCACCCAGCTATGCTAATTTATTTATGGCAAGGTGGGAGGACCAACAAGTTTGGTCCGATCACCCCTGGAGTGCCAGCCTGGTGCTATGGGTCAGATATATCGATGACCTCCTGTTCGTCTGGAGGGGGGTCAAGATACTCTTAATGACTTTTGTGTGTATTTAAACAACAATGATCAAAACATCAAATTGACATATACCATCAGTCCCTCTACTGTAAACTTTCTTGACCTAACCATTTTTGTTGATCATCTAAAAATTTGCACAAAAAATTACACCAAGCCTACTGACTGTTGTTCTTATATAAGCAGCATGAGTAACCACCATGCCAACTGGATAAAGAGCATCCCCTCCAGTCAGTTCTATAGACTTAGGAGGAATTGTACCACCACCAGAGATTATGAGACTCAAGCTGATATAATGAGAGAGAATTTTTGTCAGAAAGGGTACAATCCAATTTGGGTAGATAAGGCATATAATAAAAACTATAATGCTGTCCCCATTAATAAAGACAAAATTGCTAAACCAGAAAGAAAAGAAGTACGGTTTATTACCAAATATACCAACCAACATACACAACTTGAGAAACTCATAATCAAACATTGGGGAGTCCTTACAAAGGATCCCATTTTGAAAGAATATATAGGACATCGTCCCAAATTTGTATACCGCAGGGCAGATAATCTCAGCAATATTCTGGTTAGGAGCGCCCAAACCGTCCCTAAAAGAACAACCAGGGTATTGTCTAAAGGTTTCTACCGCTGCGGTATTTGCTCTATGTGTAAAGTATGTAAAACTCCACCTAAGATCACGGAGTATATGTCAAATACAAATAATGAAAGCTTCACCATTAATGAGTTTATTACATGTAACTCCAAGAACGTTGTGTACCTACTAGAATGTCATTGCGGTGAGCAGTATGTTGGGCGGACCAGCAGACACCTTAAAGACCGCTTAGCAGAACATGCCCGCAATGTTAAAAAAGGCTATGAATTGCACAGCGTCTCTTTACATTTTAAGGAGAAACATAGTTGTGACATAAGGGGACTGAAATCCTTTTGTGGAATTAAACTCTGTAAGTCTGACTGGAGAAAAAATGACATTGAGGAACGTCTAGCTAAGATGGAAATGAAATGCATTTTCACACTGAATACCATGGTCCCTAAAGGACTCAATGCAGACTATGAGTACAAATGGCTTATATGAAGGATAAAGGGGAGGGAGGTGGGATATGGTGCTTAATGTACAATACTAACTATATTCCCCTCTTGTTGTTTTTCTCCCCACAAATGTCCGGCTTCTTATGAGTTGCACTGTCAGTCAGTTAATCATGTAATCATGTCTATATATGCTGCTATATTAATTGAAGCTTGCTGTGGTATGCAATTATTCCATTAGATAAATGTGCAATTTTTCATTGTATAAATGTGCATTATTTTTAAATTTTATAGTATAATTATTTTCTTTTATTGTATAAATTTTATTGTATATTTTAAAGTATTTTTAAATGTATTTAGCACTACTATGCACTTTAATTAGTTAGTATGTAGCTGAAATATTTAAGCCGGGCATAGGTTAAATATGAGTGGCCGACTCAACATCATGTGACCAAGCAGGCCACCCTTAAAAGCACCTCCCGGTCTCCATGGCGGCACATCTTGAAAAAGGATATATTTAAATATCCGAAACGCGTTGATCAGGCCGCATCCAGCAGCACCAGTGGGACGGATCACAGCGGCGCTACACGGATCTCCTCTCCCGGCGTTATCTGCAGCACACCGAATAGTAAGGGGAAAGCCGCCGGACGTCTGCCCACTTGCTTCTGCTTCACATTGGACACTTTTTAAACTTTTACATCGTTTGGATCCTTGGATCATTGTGAATAAATTTCTTCTTACCTGCCTCCTGACGTCCATGGTCATCTATTGGCAAAGAAACCTTTGATGTGTACGCGAGACAGAAATTTCATGTAAGTCCATTTCATGTCGGTATTCCCTGCTATTTGAAGTCGGTATAAAGAAACCATTAAGGGCACACCTGATTGAATTTAATTGTAAGTTCAATTCCATACGGCATCAGGAAGATTTCTGTTGCAGGGATTAAAGATCCTACATTAAAGATAACCTTCACTAGTAAGCCTGCTCAAAGCAAATGCTTCGAAAGCTAGTCTGCTACCTTGTGATTGCCTGTGATTTGTGCATGTGAGAGAGAGAGAAAGAGATAGTTTCACTCACTGCCAACAGATGGCAGTGTTTCAGACACACAATCAGACACTAGACATATATATATATATATATATATATATATATATACAAGGAAAAAAGTCTCACCCTTAGGTAAGACAAAAGCACTCTCCACAAATTAATGATCAGGAGCAAGAAACTCCGGAAAAATACATAAGCCAGCTATAACAATAAACAGTTTCCTAGCTGTATGCTCCAACGTTTCGGTCACTAACCGTGACCTTTGTCAAGGAGTCTGTCAAAAACCAGCAGCAAATTGGGGTGGTCACCAATGTCAAAAACCAAGTCAACGGGGAATCACAACCAGGATCAGGGCCTGGAGCTGCTGCTGCTGTTGTTTCTGAACACGGGTGGAGGGCTTCCTCCATACAATGCGAACGGCGCCATACACCTAACCGAGGATATTATGTGCTAGACGCCGGCACAACAGGAACATATGAAACAGCTGATAGAACTGCATTGTGAAGTAGTGATCAAACCATGCACTAGCCATTCAGAACCATTGTAGCATAGATCCACTATACAAGTGCCTTCACAGCAACGCCTGTCTGTGCGGAATCAGTTCCATCCTTACCACCGCATCCACCCTAGATAACTTCTGGAAGAACCTCAGTAGCCTAAAGGCACTGTATTAGTGCCATTTACAGTGGTATCTATCGGTGCGGATTGAGTTCCATCACTATCATCATATCTATCCCAGATACCATCAGGAAGAAATTTAGGTCATCTGACCCCGGTTGACCCTGCTGAACGTTCATCTTTATTTAGTCCAGTCCTAATCAGACTTTCTATTCACGGCCAGCGCTGTTCTGACCACTTTGTGAAGATTCTTCATATCTAGAAAAGTATGGGACCTACAACAGCCCCATCATATATGGATGTTTAAAATTCCTAATCCTGGTATAACACCTATTTAAGATTGCGACTTCTATCTTTTTATTGAATTCCACCATATAATGTGAAAATATTTGAGGCATCTTCATATATTCCTGATCGTGTCTTTTTTAAAACCCCTGATGAAGTCTTTTTAAAGACGAAACGCGTTGGGTTGTTACTGTCTTCAAAAGAACTGAGACACCACACGTTTTTCTACAAATGTTTTAATAAAATTTGTCATCTTTTCAAAAATGTTCTGATTATTTGTACATTTGACACATTCACTGCACTAAAGGTGGTGGAAACCTCTGGCGCTCTCTATTTTTCTCTGCTATCCTACCTATTGTCTCCCACTAACAGGGGAGTCTCTTTAGAGTAGCAGCCTATTGTGTGGCGCGACTAGAGTCATTCCTAGTTGTGATATATATATATATATATATATATATATATCTTGACAAAGGTTTATTAAAACCGAAACGTTGATCGTTCATTCTTCTTGCCGTGGGCTATTATTTGTGATTACCCAAGACTCGTGCGTGCCGCTCACCCTCCCCCCACCTGTCGGGCCACACGTGTATATTGTTGCTGCATGGCATCGCAGAGGAGGCACCGGGGCATTGCACAACCTCGAGATTGGAGTGCTGGGTCACTGTTGATGTGTATGTGTATATATATATATATATATATATATATATATATATATATATATACATACATACATTAGCACTCTATGTAACACATAGATTTGCTGAATTCTAAATACCCCTTTTTATATTATCATACCATCTGTTTAATCCCATTTGCTTTCTTCTTGAAAAAATATTTAGTCATAAAGGGGGTTATTCTAGTTCATTCTTTCTGACAAAATCCTTCTTAGATGGACAAAACCATGTGCACTGCGGGTGGGGCAGATGTAACTTGTGCAGAGAGAATTCGATTTGGGTGGGGTTTTTCTTCATATTGCAGTGTAAAATAAAGCAGTCAGTATTTTCCCTGCACAGAAACAAAATTACTCACCCAAATCTAATTCTATCTGCACATGTTACATCTGCCCCCCCTGCAGTGCACATGGTTTTGTCCATCTAAGAAGGATTTTGTCAGAAAGAATGAACTAGAATAAACCCCCTAGTGTTATTTATACTCAGGATATATACATATAGTGGAAAATACATATTTACAGTACCTTTTTAATGAGCCACTGCATGAATCCAGTATAATAAAGCATTGACATAATTGTGCTGAAGAATATCACAATAGGTAGAACCTGAGTCACGATAGTAACAAAAGACAATAGTTTAAATTCAGAAGTTTCAAAGGCTACAATCTAAATTCTAAACATGCATAAGATATACAGTATAAAACATCATGTAGGTAAAGGTATCATTGTATAAAAGATCAGATGATTATTAGTCAATACTAAACATTATTGCAAGCTTAAGAAGCTAAAAAGAATACCATTTCTTTAGAAAAAGAAAAAAGTTGAAACTTATTCATTACTCTAATTATCTCACCTTAAAAGCAAAAAAGTGATCAATATATTTATCTCCAAACACAAACTTTGACCCTGTGTCACTATACTCCAGGAAAGTCTGTAAAAAAGAAGCACATTGTAATTTATTTGTTTGGCAGAATTTGTTAATACATTATTTGCAGGAACGTTTTAACAGTGGAGGAATCTTATAGGTCACACCTCTCTACTGTGCAAAAGGCTCTGGCAATGTGCCAGAGTCTACTGCGCATGTCTCTGGAAAAATGGCGTGGTGACCATTTTGGCTGTGACTTTTTTTCCTGGCTGCAGTGCAAGGTAAGTGTAACACATAGGTGGAGTGTGTGCGGTGTGTGCCCCCTGGACCCAGGGGCCCATATTCACTGCACACATTGCACCCAATGATTATCTGTATTACTTTGTAATCCTATTGTAAACTTATAGTACTGTATGCATATATAAATATAAATAAATTTACAAAATGCATTATGGCTTTATATAGCAGTCTAAGCCTATATGCTATGTGTTGTTGACACTGAGGCAGATTCAGATGCTCATGCAAATAGTACGCTATACTGAAGTTCACCTTGTTGAGTGATTGTGAATGGTGAATGAGAAGTGGCCTAAAGTGAACAGATAAAAAAAGATGTCTTTCGGGCGTGCTATGGGAGTGTCTTGGGAAGGTCAGTGAAAGTAGCTATGTTCCCTGGTGCAACTACTCAGGGCAGGTAGGGTTTTCCAATCTATCTTGTGGTTCTTGCAATGCATTCTGGACACACGCTCTTTCAGTTGTTAATGCTGTAAGTAATGAAAGGACAGAGGGTGGTCAATGTCACACTGCAGCTCCCATTTGTAAATATTAGGATGGAAACAAGTTTCACTTTTACCAAATGCATAGTCTAATACAGTGGGGGAAATTAACTAAGATGGGAATAAGATTTCACATGTGATGTTGCTATGGTCAACCAAACAGAATCTATTTCTTATTTAGCACCCTCTAGAACATAGGTGTCAAACTCAAGGCCCGCGGGCCGAATCCGGCCCGCCAGACCAACTCTACTGGCCCGCGCCGCCAGACCAAGTCTATTGGCCTGCGCTGCGCTGCCAGTCTATAAAGCCGGCTGCCTCCTGAGAACGCTGTGGTGCTGAGCGTTCCCAGGAGTCCATTGCGCTGCCCGGCGACGTGCGCGATTGCGTCATGCCGTCATGCCCGCGCAGTATGCTTTGCCTCTGGCAAAGGAGCGTGGGGTGCGGCTGCGGTGACGGCTGTCCTGTCCTGCCCTGCCCTGGCGCGCGACGGAGGGGGGATCTTTTTGCCTGCTGCCACATCCTTGCAGTAAGTGGCTCTCCCTCAAAAAAAAAAAATATATAATAAAAATGCACGAATGCTGGCTATGGTGTGACTCACCTGCTGCACGCTGCAGCACAGAGTCTTGTCACATGGTGGCTTGGTGGGCTGCTGGTGGCATATTGAAATAAGTATATTTAATGTACTTATTTAATAAATAAGTATTTGAAATATGCTTATTTCAATATGCCACCAGCAATACAGCCCACCAAGCCACCATGTGACAAGACTCTGTGCTGCAGCTTGCAGTAGGTGTGTTATATATTAATAAATACATGAATGATGCTGGCTATGCAGTGACACACCTGCTGTAAGCTGCAGCACAGAGTCTTGTCACATGGTGGCTTGGTGGGCTGCTGGTGGCATATTGAAATAAGTATATTTCATATACTTATTTATTAAATAAGTACATTAAATATACTTATTTCATATACCAGCAATACAGCCCAGCCCAGAGTCTTGTCACATGGTGACATGGTGGGCTGTATTGCTGGTGTATGAAATAAGTATATTATTTATATATATATATATATATATATATATATATATATATATATATAGTTATTTATTAAATAAGTACATTAAATATACTTATTTTAATATGCCACCAGCACCTAGTTATTACTTACAAAACAGTAATAATTGAATGCAGTGACAATAATTTATTACGATAATAAAGAGTGGACGCATAGTCCTATACAACCGGCCCTTTGAGGGTGACCAAACTGCTGATGCGGCCCCCGATGAATTTGAGTTTGACACCCCTGCTCTAGAAGATAGTAGACAGAATCTGATTGGTTGCCCATAGCAACATTACATTCCCAACTTAGTAAATTTCCCCCAGTATGAGCTATGGGCTAGATCAGGGCTGGGCAACACCGGCCCTCCAGATGTTAATGAACTACACATCCCAGGATGCTTTGCATTAGTTTTGCTATGTGGCCATGCTGAAACTGATGCAAGGCATGCTGGGATGTGTAGTTCATCAACATCTGGAGGGCCGGTGTTGCCCAGCCCTGGGCTAGATTATGGGTCTTCAAACTGTGGCCCTCCAGATGTTGTGAAACTACAATTCCCAGCATACCTTGCCACAGTTTTAACACTCCCTCATAGCGAAACTGTGGCAAGGCATGCTGGGATTTGTAGTTTCACAACATCTGGAGGGCCGCAGTTTGAAGACCCATGGGCCAGATTCTCTAAGCTTCAAAAGTGATAAAATGGAGAGTGATAAACAGCCAACCAATCACCTCCTACCTGCCATGTCACAGACTGTGTTTGAAAAATGTCAGACAGGAGCTGATTGGCTGGCTGTTTATCACTCTCCATTTTATCACTTTTTAAGCTTAGAGAATCTGGCCCTGTGTCTTTTTCCATCTTTTAAATGTGTTTAAGACAGTGGGATCATTTTATGGTTTTGTTTTTGCTGGTAAAAAGTTAGACACTGACACAACAGGTATTTCTTGTGCATACAGCATTATATTGGATTCAGTTTACTTTTCTCCTGCCAGGAATTAATGCGTGACTCATGTACCCCAGTGGAACTTAAAACTCAACAGTTCTTTTTTTCCAGAATTACAACTAGTGCTATTTTTCAGCAGGCTCCAGCAGGAACTGAGGCCCTTATTCTAGTTTACTCTTTCTGACAAAATCCTTCTTAGATGGACAAAACCATGTGCACTGCAGGGGGCAGATTTAAAATGTGCAGAGAGAATTAGATTTGGGTGAGTCATTTTGTTTCTGTGCAGGGTAAATACTAGCTGCTTTATTTTTACACTGCAATATAGATCTCACTTTGAAGTAAAACCCCACCAAAATCTAATTATCTCTGCACAAGTAACACCTGCCCCACCTGCAGTGCACATGGTTTTGTCCATCTAAGAAGGATTTGTCAGAAAGAGTGAACTAGAATAAGGGCCTCAGTTCCTGCTGGAGCCTGCTGAAAAATAGGCTCCTGGATAAACCTGAATAGTGGAAACTGCTACATTTGAGTAAATTACATGTGACACACATTTAGCCTGACTCATATTTGTAAGTACACTAAGAAGGAAGCAACTGAGCAAAACAATATTGCACTGCATGTGGGGCAGGTGGTGTGCTGTGATTTGGTTGGGGTGTGAACAAACTGAGAACCAACTATTATGCAAAAATAAAGCTGTCTCACATCTGTGGGATACATGCAAAAGTAGCAACTTTTCACCATGCATGGTAAAATTATAGCTAAAGACGCAAAGGTGCAACCTTTTAAAGTGAGAAAGTGGCGATAGTGGTAAAGTGGAAGGTGATAACACACCAGCCAATCATCTCCAAACTGTCATTTTTAAAAACACAGCTGATTGGCTGGTGTATTATGTCACCTTCCACTTCATTACCACTTTATCAATTTACCAGGCTTACTACATCTTCCCCAAAGTTACTTGACTTTTTTTTTTGCTTTACTTCTATGCCGCCAGCCCCTAGCAGTACGCTGATTACTCCTTCACTACTTATATCTAAGCTGTAGTGCAGGGGTTCTCAAACTCGGTCCTCAGGACCCAACACAGTTCACGTTTTCGAGGTCACCCAGCAGGTACACAGGAGCATTCATTACTCACTGACACATTTTAAAAGATCCACAGGTGGAACTAATTATTTCACTTGTGATTCTGTGAGGAGACCTGGAAAACGTGCACTGTGTTGGGTCCTGGGGACCGTGTTTGAGAACCAGTGCTGTAGTGTGTCTTGAATTGTGGTGCTCTTTGTTACCTGTACTCTATTTTTGTTATTTATTTACTGTAATGTTAAGTTCTGTCTCCCTGTACTGTTTTGTTGCATGACCCTTGTAAGGTGCTGTGAAACACTTATGGAGACTATAAATAAAAAATAGATACTTGGGTATTATCACGGCGCCCATCGCATCACATCGCATACCACTAATTAAGGTATGTGATGGCATGCAATGGACCCGATTTCAGTGTTTTCCCGGGGCTGTGTATACAATTTTAATATCGCGTCGCATCGCATGCCATTATAATGGCATGCGATGCGATGGACGCGATTTTCCATTGATTCCCATGTTAAATGGGCCCCCCACACCCAATTTTTAATTGTATACCCACACTGATGGGTTATGAGTATGTGAAATGCCCCCCCCCCCATTGTTAACGCCACCCCACTATCAACGCCAACCCGAAGCCTGGCGAGTGCAGCGAGCCCGCGAGGGGCGGCGGTACGCGTCCTACGACCTTTTCATACCCCCACTATCCACGTTGGCATGGAGTTGATTTTATAAAGTGTGACGAGCGCAGCGAGCCACCGAGCCCAAAGCGTGGTGAGCGCAGCGAGCCCCGCGAGTGGACACATATACCTGAGAAGTTATGCGCGTCCCCTCGCGGGGCTCGCTGCACTCGCCACACTTTATAAAATCAACTCCATGCCGACGTGGATAGTGGGGGTATGAAAAGGTCGTAGGATGCATACCGCCACCCCTCGCGGGCTCGCTGCGCTTGCAACGCTTCAGGTTGGCGTTGATAGTGGGGTGGCGTTAACAATGGGGGGGCCATTTCACATAGTCATGGCCCATGAGGGTGGGTATACAATTAAAAATCGGGTCTGGGGGGGGGGGGCATTTAACATGGTCAGAAGGCGTACAATTAAAAATCGGGTAAAATCGCGTTGCATCGCATCGCATGCGATCATATCGCATGCGATCATATCGCATGCGATGTGATGCAACGTGATTTTTCATTGTACAATGCCCTGCGATGGAAATCGTGGGTGCCGTGATAATACACAAGTACCAAAAAATATATAATAATAATAATAATAAGTATAATAATAATATGTGAATCAAGTGCATTGTAGGAACAAAATCTAGACTTTTGACCTAGTTTTTCGACACATTTTTTCTTAGCGTTCTATTATGATTTTCCGTGTCATAAATTATATGAATAAAGATTGGTCCTGCCAAAATTATTTATACATTTATTTTGATAATTTCCAAAAATTATTACCTCCCATTAAAATCCATCAATTTCAATTGCAACATATTTATATTATATCAAGGGTGCAAAATATTTATTCTTGTATGCATGCCACTAACACTTTCACTTAATGCTGATTTTAATTTGGCATAAACATTGCAGAATGTGTGTATCTTTACATCAGAAAGCATCTAATATTAATGGATTAGATCAGTTGTAGCCAACCCTAGCCCTCGAGAGCTACCAACAGTTCACATTTTCCAGACAACCTAGCTGCTGCACAGCTGCACTCATTAATCACTGACACATTTTAAAAGATACACAGATGGAGCTAATTAGCTCACTTGTGATTCTGTGAGGAGACCTGCAAAACATGCACTGTTGGTAGCTCGAGGACTAGGGTTGGCTACCCCAGGATTAGATGTACAAGCACACCAGTGGGCTACTTATACCCCTTTTCCAATTGGAAGCCGGGTCGCACCTGGCATTTTGTACTCTGGCGCGAAACGACTTGCAAACCCTTTCCCACTGGTGCCCTGAGCCAGCATAAAGCCGGATGGGTGACTAGGGTGACCAACTCATCCCTTTAATCCGGGACACATATTAATTACACAGGTTCTGTGGCAGTTTAAAACCAGGTGAAATGGAGTCTTGAGGTGTGGCAGTTTAAAACCAGGTGAAAGCCAGCCACAGAACTTGTGTAATTAATATGTGTCCCGGATTAAAGGGATGAGTTGGTCACCCTATGGGTGACGTCATTGGAAGGCGGGACCAGGGCGGTGCTGGGAGATCAGAGTATCTCAGCATCTCCCACCAGTGGCTTCTGTATTGCAGTGAACGGGGCCTGGGCCGCAACAAACTGTTTTACCTATTTCCGCTGCCCCTCGTCCCCGGGTCCAACCCAGGTTATATCAACATATCAGCGTCCCTTTAAAGGTATATGACATATAGAAGAATCTATTTAATATAATGGGGCAAAGGACAGAGCTAAATCTCCTGATGATGACAAGTGCATATTTGCCAGGGAGACTCTCTAACATTTCCCTGACTCCCTTAAGATTCTAGCAATCTCCTTGATTGCTCCTAACCACTATTATGTAGCTGTGATAGAATTGTGTTTTTGACACTAAAGGTGCATACACACGGGGCAATATGATCGCTGGCAATATATTGCTAGCAATATATTGCTCAGCAATCATATTGCCTCGTGTCCTGTTTTTATCTGCGACCAGAGATGGTCGCAGATGAAAATTTAAACACTGCTGGGTGAAGAGGCAGGGGATGTCGCTGGTCGGAGGAGCATGTTCCTCCGACCAGCGACCATTCAGGGGCTGAAAACGGGAGCGCGCACCCGGCGATTTATCGCTGGTGCACACTCCAATCACTGGCAATATGGTCGCTCAGCGACCATATTCCCAGCGATTTCAGCCCCTATTGCTGCCGTGTGTACACAGCATTAGTCTATTTATAAAATTTGCCTCCACAGCTCATATCAATGAGCCAGATGCGGTCCGTGACACTGCACAGGTGCACTGTGACTGGCAGTGACTTCCTACTGGAAGTCCTACCTGCCAGTCACCCTCAGGAAAGGCAGTCCCATTAGGAGGTGTTTCCTCCCCCTGGCAATGTAGGAAGCCACTCACTATCCTAGCTGGCTTCAATGGGCTGCAGCTGATGCATGCGCAGTACCATCACGCTACTGCACATGCCTCTGTAGTGCCTGTTAGTTACATTGTGTAGGTGCCAAGACCCAGATGGCAGTGGGGACAAGGTGGCAAGGATCTTCTGTCTCAAGTCAATGAAATGTTGATTAAAAGCACATTGATGTACATATTCTTCCCAGCCCCTAATATTAGATTATTTACTATTACTATATAATAGCCTGCGAAAAGGAAGCATGAGTATAAGTAATATCAGGACATGAGTTAAGCAAGAGAAGGTTCATTAAAAAGGCACGTATACTATTGTGTAACCAAATGTCTTCTTAATTTCTCTCACAGTAATCAGAGTCTGTATAATTACATAGAACCACTCCTTCTTCCCAATAAATCATTACTCATGTCTTTAAATAGTGGTATGAGACACCGGTATGATTTCCACAAACACATTAAGTTTCACATTTTAATGAGCAAATGCCTGATAATATTATTCTGGTGTGGTAGAATAGATGGCCGCAGCTAAAGGGATCTAAGAGGACACATGGCCCCGGTGCTGGATATCAGTGGGTGCTGAAGGGTCACAGTGGAGCAGGAGGAGATTGACGACTGCGCTGTGTCTGTGAGAAGAGCAGCAGCGGCTGATAGAGGTTGTGGCTGGATGGTATAACAGTGGCCGGCAGCACTGGTCCAGCTAGCAGCAGTCACCACTACAGGTCACTGTGACAGTTTACACTAGGGATGCACATCACATTGCAATGTTTTACAACCATCATGTTATTTTTTGATGGTAGTAGTTTTACCATTCGATGGCGGCATTCTGATGTTTTCCGCCATCAAAGAAAGAAAGCCCCTCCAGTCAGCCGCACTGAAGATATTGGTGGATGCGCAAAAAAAGAGCTTTCTTGCGCATTCGAGAATCATATGAATATTTTTTTTTATCAAATTCTGCTCATACTGTATGTAACCCATTGTTAGCTGCATTAGGTGGCGGTACTGTCAGCATTTACCACAGTGGGCTGGTAGCTGTGGGCAACTGGCCATTCTCAGACATCATACATGTTTAATCTCATGTCACTCTGCAGCTCCCTGTGATCCTCCCATATCCGGCACTCACCAGTGGTGACTAAGCCGGTGGTGCGATAGGAGGCTGCTGCTAGATCTCCATCCCTTCCTCTACCTGTACAGCACTTAAACATAGAAACATAGAATTTTACGGCAGATAAGAACCACTTGGCCCATCTAGTCTGCCCCTTTTTTTAAACATGTTACCTCAAACCATATTTGATCCTTATTTTTTTGTAAGGATATCAATATGCTTATCCCAAGCATGTTTAAATTGTACTACTGTATTTGCGTCTACCACCTCTGTTGGGAGGCTATTCCACTTATCTACTACTCTTTCTGTGAAAAAATTCTTCCTCGCATTTCCCCTGAATCTTCCTCCCTCTAGTTTCAGTGCATGTCCTCGTGTTCTGTTGCTCCTCTTCCTGTGAAGAATGTCTCCCACCTGTACCTTGTTAAAGCCCTTGATATATTTGAAAGTTTCTATCATGTCCCCCCTTTCCCTTCTCTGCTCTAAAGTATACATATTAAGATCTTTTAGTCTTTCTTGGTACGTTTTGTGATGTAGGCCATGCACCATTTTAGTTGCTCTTCTTTGTACAGTCTCTAATGTATTTATATCCTTTTGGAGATATGGCCTCCAGAACTGAACACAATACTCTAGGTGAGGTCGTACCAATGACCTATACAGTGGCATTATTACTTCTTTCTTTCTACTGCTGATACCTCTCCCTATGCAACCAAGCATCTGACTTGCCTTCTTCATTGCTTTGTTACATTGCCTACCTGCTTTTAAGTCCCCTGAAATAGTGACACCTAGATCCCTCTCTTCCTCAGTAGTTTCCATTATAGTGCCATTTATACTATATTGAGTCTTTGGATTTCTGAGACCCAAGTGCATTATTTTGCATTTTTTGGCATTAAACTGTAGTTGCCATTCTCTTGACCATTTCTCTAATCTGCCTAGATCCTCAATCATTTGTTTTACCCCTCCTGGTGTGTCTACCCTGTTGCATACCTTTGTGTCATCTGCAAAAAGGCACATTTTACCCTCAATTCCATTTGCAATATCACCAATAAAGATATTAAAAAGCACCGGTCCAAGTACAGATCCCTGGGGTACTCCACTTGTAACCTGGAGTACCCCAGGGATCTGTACTTGGACCGGTGCTTTTTAATATCTTTATTGGTGATATTGCAAATGGAAATGAGGGTAAAATGTGACTTCTCCTGGGTGAGTCACCACCATTAAGCACAGTGTAGTGGTAAAGTGCAGGGTATGTAGTGTAGCATATAGGGAATGTAGTATGTGTATAGGGGCATGTAGTGTAGCAAAGAGGGTATGTAGTGCAGCATATCGGGTGGTGTAGTCTAGCGATATAGTCCAGCATATAGGGTCATGTAGTGATGTTGTGGAACATGCTGCTGGGGATATGTGATAGAAGTTTAAGGTATTTGGGGCACACAGGGTCATGAGGGGAACATGTTGCTGGGGGGGGGGGGGGGAGTGATAGAGATGCTAAGGGCATTTGGGGCACACAGGGATATATCGTCCAATAGTATAGTAGGAGGGGTGCCGAATTACTGCATTGCGCTGGGTGACAGAAATCCTAGTATCGGCCCTGTGGTATACATTAGTGTTCAGAATGTTGACATTGTCTGAATGTTGACATTCAATATTTAAAAATGGACAAGACATTTGGCATGTGGTTTTAAAAAGGGCTATTAACAAACCCGAACTGAAGCCTAACCCAAACCTTATGTGTAGTCTAACACTAACAGCTGGCTATCCCTAAATGCCACCTAAGAGGAACCCTAGTCAACATTGCACATTTGACATATTTAATGTGGACCTATCCATATTGACATTCTGTCAACATTAACTCCATGTTAACATTCTGAACGTATAGTATTTTGTTTAACATCTCTAAAGTAACATGGTGGTAAACGTATGCATGGTTGTTATGTGGCAGAAGCGGTATCAGCTATGTTCGGTGATCCCAATTCTCTACCATTTATGAAGAAGTGTGACACTATGCCCCACTGTCAGTATGGACAATGCTATCTACAAGTAAGCATGCCGATATGCTGGCCAGTCTATGAATGGTCAGTAGCACTGACTGTTCTGACACCTGCAGCTATTGATTTTGACAGCTGTAGCTGACATTGCCCGTACATCATGACAATACTGTTCCTGTCTGCTGGCTTGGGGCTACATAGAAGATCTTGCGTTAGTAGCAGGATCTCCCACATGCATAGTGACCCAGTTGGGAAGTGAGACATAGTCAGCACTAGGCTGATGCGCTGTAGGGGGTCTGGTAATACCCCTTTCCCTCCAATGAGGAATCCAATACGCACAGGACCGCACATCCGATCGGATCTAATGGCAAACATTTGCAATTGGCCACTTTCACCTGATTTCTCACGATACATCAGAATCAGGTGAAAAGTGGCCAAATTGCACTAGCTTATGGCCAGCATTACTTCTACACATCTGGTTTAAGAGATATGTTTAAGGTAGGAGATAAGGTGGAAAATAAATCCTTTATCCTTTAGAAATAAATAACAGGAAATAAAAAGGTGTTTTGTGTTGTCTGTATGTGTATGTGTATAGATTTTGTAATATGTTGGTGCAACAAATTAATAATAATATAAATGGTGAAAAGTTCTTGTAAAAATCCTGATTCAGTCTGTGCTGTCTGTGATTTACCAGTGTGAGAATTACATGTTCCCATATTACCACGCAAATTGGCCAGTAGGATGCAAAATTAGCATCGGTTGTAATTTATGACATTTTCCACAAAAGATCCACAGTCATTTTAATGTTGATGTTAATTTGGAATAGGCATTTATTTACTTAGAATTTTACCACATGGGATGAAGGATCTTACCTGCACTTGTATCCCAAGCCAGTCAAATGCGTCAAATCCCGGCTTTGTTCTCAGGATTAGCAGTCCTAGAAGAAATTGTAGTCCAATCCCCCAAAATACTTGCCGCCAATGAACCTTAAAAACAAACAATTATGTAGATGTATAGTTATCACTGCAATCTGACATGATATCCTTAGAAATGTTTGCTTAATCGCTTTTAATTGCCTTACAAAATGTCAAGTTCCTTCTTGGGGAGGCAAAGCCTAATAAGATGATACTGCAGGTAGAGTAGCACTGTACAGTCAGGACTGTGAATATGTATGTGCAAGCAATGACAGAACACAGAGCTCAGGGCACTAAAGGTGATGCTGTCACTAGCCCAATAGCTAGCATGGAGCCAAGAACAGCACCTTGCAGCCAGTATTACTGCAGTCTGCAGCAGTGCTGCTCAGTGTCCTTTGGATGCTCCAGGCAAACATCCTACAGTGTTTGCAGCTGTTCAACACATTCTCAGGCTGCTCCGGACAGCACTGCCATGTACCTCTGCATGACGTCACGTCAAGTGTTTATTATTATTATTATTATTATTAATAACAGTTTCTTATATAGCAGCTCTTTGCAGAGAATATTTTACCGTTCACATCAGTCCCTGCCCCAGTGGAGCTTACAATCTATATTCCCTACCACATATACAAGCACACAAATTCACAATAGGGTTAATTTTGTTGGGAAATAATTAACCTACAGTAACAGTATATTTTTGGATTGTAGGAGGAACCTGGAGTACCTTGAGGAAATCAAAACAAGCGCGAGGAGAATATACAAACGGCACACAATTAGGGCCATGGTGGGAATGGAACTCATGACCTCAGTGCTGTGAGGCGGCCCAGGGCTCTCCTGAGTCCTCTAACGCCTCTTCTTCCGGTGTCCATGTAATACACAATGGGTCAGCTTCCCCGTGGCTGTGCAATACCATCCAGCTAATATGCTCTGCAGGAGGCAATGGCTGAAAATAGGCTCCTCCTGCCTGCTTCTGTCATCCACCATTGCCTCCTAAAAGGCCTTCAGGTCACTCAGATCTCTGTCTCAGATCTGCAGCCTAGTGGGGTTATTTAGAAAGCAATGCTGCCCCCTGAAAATCTGCGAATGGTTGTGAAAATATCGCCAACCATTGTCCAGCAGCAAATCAATTCGCAACCGACCCTCTCCACAACTCTGAGCTAACATCACACACTCTCCATGAAAATGCTTGGGCACCCCTGCATTTTTTGTGACAAACCTCCCGGATACGGCTGGAAATACCCACAAATGGCAAATTCCTGTCAAACAGTGGCCGGGTTGCGACTAAAAAAGTTGCTGATTTTTTATGCCTTTCATACGCGCATACTGTGACCCCGACGCATGTGTAGTCATTCAATTATCCATTGGTTTGTGATATCACACAATAGCGATCAGGTCTGAATAACCCTTTAGATCAGTAAATCGGTGTCTCAGATGCAGGCACTTACGTTGACACTCCCGCAAAAAAAAGGTGACACATCTCCATTTTGTGGAAGAGACCCAGTCACTGCCCCTTTCCTGTCCCCAAACACCTGTCAATCAGGGTGGGTCTCAGAGGCACGGCATGAGAGGTACTGCGCCCCCCCCCCACCCACCCACCATCAGGCCTGTCTGAATCAGGCCCTTAGTCCATTTAAGTGCTCAGTTTAAGACATCACCATGAGTCATACTGGACATGATTACATTTGTGCTCATCACATTGCAACATCAATATATTTATATTTGGTACTTGTTTAGTTTCACGGCGGCCAATATATTGGTCGATACGATGCGATCCGATGCAATTTTTTACCTGATCATAACCCCACTATCCACTACGCATGGAGTTGGTTTTATATAGTGTGGCGAGTGCAGTAATCTGCGTCTGCTCGCCACGCTTCGGGCTCGGTGGCTCGCTGCACTTGCCACACTATGGGGGAGATTCTCTAAGGTAAAAATGCGGTAAAAACCCTGTTATCTGGGTTTTTACCACATTTCGGGATGCTCTAAGTATCCCCCGCCGGGTTACCGCGGTGGTGGGCATCGGCAAAAAAATCTGGCGATGCCCCATAGAAGCCAATGGGCTTCTAACGCGAACCCACCGCCGCCCCGCACGGACCCCCGCCGCCCCCTCCCCTGTGTCCACCTGTGAGCTCATCCCTGCACTGATCCTCTCCTGGGTGCAGGGAGGAGGAGAGCCTGGCGCAGCAGCAGCAGCGCCGGGTGTGTGAGGGAGGGGGGAGCCACCGGGACCTGCTGGGACCCGGCGACTCTCACCACAAAGGACAGCTCTTAACGCAAGAGCTGTCCTTTGCTATAATTATCGCATATGTTACTGCATATGCGATAATTATGTATGCGAAGAGAGGCGAAGGGGGGCGGAGCTGAGCGGCAAATATTAGAGAATCTCGCCCTATATAAATTCAACTCCATGCGTAGTGGATAGTGGGATTATGAACAGGTAAAAAATCGCATTGGATCAGCCGATATATACGGGCCGATATCGCATCCGATATATCGGCCGCCGTGAAACTAAACAGGTACCTTATATTTTCAGAAAATACCATAAGTGTTTTACTTATTCTAACACATCAAACAGTATATATTACCAAAATTGTTTAATATAGTTCTTAATGATATTGAGCCTACATGCTAAGCAATGTTTTTAAAACTATATCAATCAGAAGGGGGCCAAAATGAGTGATATCTTTTAAAAAGTCGGTACTTGTGTAATATCTGGGCGCCTGATTTTTTCATTGTATTGCATCGCATTGCATGCAATATAGTGGCATACAATTCATGCAATGCGATTTTTTATTGTAAAGACCCAATTTTTAATTGTATAGTCACCCATTGGTAATTTCATACCCCCACTATCCAACTACATATGGAGTTGATCTTATATAGTGTGGCGAGCGCAGCGAGCCACCGAGCCCGAAGCGTGGCGAGCGCACGCAGAATACATGTAAAGTAATCCGCGTCCCCTTGCGGGGCTCACTGCGCTCGCCACGCTTCGGGCTCGGTGGCTCGCTGCGCTTACCATACTATATAAAATCAACTCCATGCGTAGTTGGATAGTGGGGTATGAAATCACCCATGGGTGACTATACAATTAAAAATCTGGTCTTTACAATGAAAAATCGCATCGCATCACATCGCATGCCTTAAGTAGTGGCATGCAATGATAAAATCGGGCGCCCAGATAATACACAAGTACCAAAAAGTCATCAAGTGTGTATGGGACTTCACAGTTAGGGTTTCAAAGATATCTATGCACAATTCACTCAGTCAGTACCTCAGTCAGTTTGATTTTACCAAGTTTGCACATAGATATCCATAAAACTCGAAATACAGTAATGTGCCTTGAATTCTGAGCTTAGGAAACGCTGCAATAGGGAAATGAGGGCCGGAAAAATTTAGTATTGGTAGTGATGGGGGTCATCGGAGTAATAAGTTCAATTACTAAAAATAATGATTTGAAAGTAGATATGATTATATCTTCTGGGCAAACAGGTTAAAATATATGAACCCAACTGTATAAGAAGGATATGGTGTTACCCTAGCAGACCTATCACACATCCCCCAACAGGGAGCGTAAATAAGGTATGAACCAGGTTGAATCAGGATGGATTAAATTGTAGATATACAGAACTAAGAAGGTTAGCTATGTTGGATGTGCCCGTGCAAAAGGCCCCGCCGTACGTCCCCTATGTGCAGGATTGAAAAAAATTGTAAAACTGGCGCCTCACTGTCCCCCTATTGTCTATGTCTATTTGTATGGTTAATGTAAATGTAATTGTCCAGATGTCATCTTTTACCCATATAACACAAAAATGTATAAGGTTAAAAAATAACTAACTGTTGGCCAAAGGCAGAAGATGTTCATACTCTGTCAATGTTTCTGTCAGTAAGAAAACAATAAAAATCACTTAAATTTTTTTAAGTGGCTATTCCAGGCACTTGATGATGTGATTCATCCATGCTGCACTATGTTGCAAACCTAGGTTTTGTAGAGCTGGAAGCTTTATGTTGTCATTGGTTATACGCTGCCCTCCATTCCCTCTCACCCTGTTCACACAGGAGACAACATTATAAAGGTCAGCTAGGAGGGGTCATTGCATGATTAAATAGTAAATGGTAATAACAACAAGTGCAGAAATAAATAGTTGACTTTGTTTTGTTATCTCTTTATAATTGATATCTGTCGCACAGAATATAATTGTTATACCGGTATCAAAGATTACTGGTTACTTAAAACATACAGGGGGAAATTTACTAAGATGGGAATAAGACTTCACATGTGATGTTGCTATGGGCAATCAGAATCTACTTCTTATAAATTTAGCACCCTCTAGAAGATAGTAGACAGGATCTTATTGGTTGCCCATAGCAACATCACATGTCCAGTCTTATTCCCATCTTAGTAAATTTCCCCCACAGAAGCTGCTTTTTCCTTACAGTCCAACATGTAAACAACTTAGTATGACATAGATTATGATGCCCTATAAGAACGACCCGGCACATCTAGTCTGCTCTTTTCGGGTTAGTGTAAGGGGTTAGGGTTGGGTTATGGTCAGAGGCAGAACTACCATTGGTGCAGCAAGTGCACCAGGGCCCTTGACAACTAAGGGTCCCACTGCTGCCCAAACCAGCAATGAGTTATTGTGAACTTGGGTTTGCTGGAAGGGGTCCTAAATTATATTTTTGCACATGAGCCCACAATCCACCACTGGTTATGGTATCAGGATTTTGGTAATATGATAAGGGGTTAGGGTATAGATTTAAGGTTATGGCCAATGGCTGCTTCAATATAAGTGGTCATAAAGCTTCAATGGTACAGTGACCACAAATAATTTATATATACTGTATCAAGTGTTCCCCACACCTTTATTGTAAGTTCCCTTGGCCAAGGCAATATCTTTGCACGTACAGTAATTGTTTGCATTGTGATTATTTCAATGATACATCCTGTATAATATGTTACACCTTTATAATGCTAGAATAACAATAAGACAGACAGTAATAATCTGCCTCCATAGGAGTGGAACGCATTCTGCTTTGGAATCTGTCCCTGCAAAATCATACTGTATCTACGTATGTGGGATTGTGGACACAGCAGGGTTTCTGCCTAGATACCTTAGTTGGATGTTTGGAGAATATGAGCATCAGCAGAATGTACATCACCAGGCCTCCAAACGAAATGAGCTGATTGCTTCCCATTCTTGCTGTGTCAAATATAAGAAATAGTATAACTCCAGCAATAAGACTGATCCAAATGACCCTATGGAGAAAGCACAATTATGTTGTAAATTAATAGCTCTAAAATTCAAAGTACATCATTTTAAATGTTAAACCAATGTTTGATGGGTATTGTATTTCTGTGACATGTACATTCTGTGTCCGTACCAACATATATCACAATAAAAAAAAAAAATTAAACGTTAAGTTTTAAGAAAATATTCATTAAGTGGTGCCCCCCTAAAAAGAGAGTACTTCTCACTGTCTCCATAGTTACCAGCTGCCTAAATCTGCCTAATGGTAGGTCTGGCCCTGTATATAATGCTGCAAGTGTCCAATTGGTGAGAAATATAGATTGTTTTACACTTACCATTTCAGCCAAAACCATTGTTTACTGAAGAATGTTCCGACAGGGGAGAAGAATTTGACAATTTTGATCTCATATCTGTCCATGAATAAGTCCCAGCATACAAAGAAGATGGCCAACACAGTCAGTACAAAGAGTGCCAGCGCTCTTCTAAAGTTCAAAGCACAGGCTGCGACCACCATCACTAAGAAACCTTGGAAAGACATATGATCTTATTTGTTAAGTTACAAAGGCATTTGTAGAAGTTCAAGTGCATTCAGTGCTGCAACAATAATATATGTGCCAAGCATAAGTCAGACAAACATACACAGAGATACACCAAAAGACAAGCAGAGATAATACACATTTGTTTGATTACCAGTAACTTACTCAGATTTTGTTTCAGTCGGATAAAAAATCTACTATAATAAAGCAAAAATAATGTGCCTGATTCAGCCCAGATCACACGACCCTGCATGCGGACAAGCCTACACTGGCCATTTGCAAGTTGAGTGACAAGAGCTAGGTTTTTCGTGACACCCCACAGCCTGGTCATTGGGACAGAAGGCCGCTGACATCAGCAGCCTTCTTCTCCCCATGGCCATCGCAGTGTCTAGACTTGGCACTGCGGACAGGGGGAAAACCATTGGATGGTGAGTGACTGTGAATGCTTTTCCCCCTGTGTGCACGGCTGCAAACATATTCGCTGTTGTACACAGGGGCGGAGGGTACTGGCCGGACAGCGTTTACGTGATCACTGAGCTCTGAATATTCACAGCCCAGCGATCAGGTCAGATTTAGGCACAATGGGTGAGATTTAATAGGATGAGAGATTCAGAAAGTGAGAGATTTTGTGAGAATTCTCCAGTTTTTTTAAAGAGGCAATCATTTACACTGCAAAATCAAACAGGTTTTGCAGTGTAAATGATTTCCGCTTTAAAAAAACTGGAGATTTCTTACCAAATCTCTCTCTTTCTGAATCTCTCATCCTATTAAATCTCACCCTATATTACTTATCACATCCAAATAAAAGCAGTAATACATTTCAAAAGAAATAAATCATTAACTATGTATGCAAAAGCACCTATCAGCTTCATATGTCAATCAGCCAATAAAAAGTGTCTGTCTTCTGTGTGTGTTTGTACTAGCTAGCTCTGGGGAACCTGCAATTGAGCTTCCGGAAGGCTAGATCGCCCATACACACGTAGCAATGTGTGTATGGGCTATCTGTGCTACTGTAACTCAGTGTTCTGGGTGCATATGCAGGAAATCTCTCTATATCTTGACTGCATGTGCTAAAGATCTTAATGGGCGATGGCACATCACCATCCCTATGGGGCATACATGGAAGGCAATATGTGCTTAATGTCTAAGTGATCTTGACAGATTGCTTAGAAAATGAGGAATAACCCTGTGTGTATGCCCCTTAGTATCTGTACCGACCTGCATCTATTCCCATTTACAGGAACAAGCCCTTTGCAATAAAGTTGCAGATGTTACATGTTATATCCAATTTAGCAACATATCATAACTGTGATGTCCAATACATCTATGCATGTTACTTAATTGACACTGCATCCAACACATATATCCAACTGCTATATTGCATCCAATCTCCCATCCAAAGTGACGGGAGATTGTAGAGCGATATTCAACTTTTTTTGAGTGCCAACGCAATTTTTCAAAATTGGTGTGAAAATTGGCAAGCAAACATTTTTAATCATCATAATGACCTGTAATAATTACCTTACTGTATAGGAAATATAATCTTATTTTACACAACACTTTTGATTTGAATGTGTATAATAAATGTGAGCCACGCTGGTGTTTTTAATCTATTTTTTGCGCATCTCTCACAGAGGTTAGAGGGTTAAAGGTGCATACACACTAGATGATTTCTTAAACGATAACGACTTGTCATAATGACATTTAGCTGCATATAGTCTAGTGTGTAGGCACTATGTCGCTGATAATGTGCAGAAAGAAGAATGACCCCCCACACCATGGCTTGTCGGAGCCAATATCAGCAAGTGTGTATGAACTATGTTGCTGATGATGTGCGGAATGCAAACCATCTACCCTTGCCCCCGATACCATAGTTCATTGCCGCCGGCATTGGCAAGTGTGTATGCACTTGCTGATGCCGGCACCTCCGCTGTGCCCCGGTGCACATGACCTCGCTGGATACACATATCATCTAATGTGTAGTAAAACTGCACAATGACATGATAGTTTGTGCCAGGATAAAGGCATTTTATCAGTGATTCACTATAAATTCTTCTGACATGTTACTTTCAGTATACTGATCCTTGCTTTGTACTGCTGTTACGAAAAGAGCATCAGAAATCACCTGGCACTGATATAGTTCATGCTTACCTGCCAACAATATGCCATAGATCACATGTTTAATTAGGGATTTATGTTTGCGGCAGAAGGCACATGCGGCGTCATATCTGCTTTCCAAGCAACTGTGTAAGAAAATACATTGAGATGAAAGAGCCGACATTATGTTAGTAGTGACGATTTCATAGTGAATCCAATGTAAAATCTTTATATATATATATATATATATATATATATATATATATATATATATATATATATATATATATATATATATCACCAGTATGTTGAGTTCCGAATTTTTTTTTCAAACTTAATGGGTGAGATTTAATGGGATGAGAGATTCAGAAAATGAGAGATTTGGTGAGAAATCTCCAGTTTTTTAAAAGCGGTAATCATTTACACTTCAAAATCCAACTGGTTTTGCAGTATAAATGATTGCTGCTTTAAAAAAACTGGAGATTTCTTACCAAATCTCTCACTTTCTGAATCTCTCATCCTATTAAATCTCGCCCATCAAGTCTACAGCTATACAGGTATCTTCCATGTCCTGTGATTACATTTCACAGAATGGATTTGGTACAAAATACAGGCAGTCACTTTCCCGATGGCCGGGATGCCAACAGAGGCAGCCTATCCCTAACCCCACCTCCCCCACAGCCTAGCCCTAACCTCCCCATCTACAATTTAATCATTTCCAAACACTTTCATAAGTGCATGTCTACCAATTTAGTACAGACATTAATATATTCAGTAGTGACATATGTAGTAAAAGCAGTCTCTTCACTGTAGTGATCATTTTAATACATACATAAAGCCAAAGTCCAAAACAACAGTTTTTAAGTTGAATTACTGAAGGATGTGTTTCTGAAATTGCTCTTTAAGGACAATATGGCAGACATGGGAGGCCAACTGACCCCGGATGATGTGTACAAACAGCTATACAAACTCAAACGCAGGGAAGTGGACTTTCAAATGCACGGAATCTCCCTCTCAGATTATTATCGTGAGAAGATGATACCGAGGGGATTCCGTGTCAAAAATATGCCCACTATTGGCCGCTACAGCCCGGAATTCTGCCGGAAATGGACAAGCATTTTGAACAAATGTAGCATGGACCTCATCCTCCTCGTCATCGAGGAGTCCACTAAAGAACTCAATAAAACCAAAGAAGACGTCCAAAAATATGAACACCAAAATATCCATATCCTGCAGGAGGATACCACACAGGAGTGGCTCCCTAAACTACAATTACAGTGCGATAACTATCGCCGAGAACTGTTAAAATTTAAGAGGGCCAAGTTTCAAACAGTCCGAGAAGACTATGAACAAAATCAAGTTTATAGATGGCTCATGGGAGGGCATGAATATGCCAAAAAACAACCATACCAATCCTGGCGCAAGAGAAGAGAGGCCAGATCAAGAGCCATGTACTCTTCAAATAGCGAAACAGAAGCACCGCAAGTAGACTCCGAAGGAGCAACCATCATTGCTGAATCCCCTTTAGGGGCGTTTCCAAAAAACCAGGGCAAAAAAGGACGAGGACGAGGACGGCCACCCGTCGGGGAGGCCAGAACACGAGGATACTTAAAAAGAACCCAACAACAGGGTCAGTAGTTTATAACCTTTCTCAGAGACGTTTGACAGACATAGAGCTTCAGGTATTAAATAAGGGCCTTTCATTCGTACCAACAGTGGGCTTCAATGATTTAGACTGGAAAGTGGACTCATATAGATTCTCCAGAAAGTTGCGCCTCAGAGAATTCTATCAGGGAAAACCGCAAACGGCCCCCACAGAGCCACACCAGAACTTCATCAATCAACGACACCAGTCAAAGTTTGACCCCATATCCCAGAACCCAGCTATCAAGACCTTTTCCAGACTCCTTGATGAGAGTGTCGACAAATATACCAAAGCAGCTACAGTCCACCACTACAACCTCAATAAAACCGAGATGACAGCATTAAAAGCCCTAGCTGACTATAAAGACGTCATTATCCGCCCCGCCGATAAGGGGGGCGGGATAGTCGTCATGGACATCGAATATTATCGCAATGAAGCCCGTCAGCAATTAGATGACACATCTACATATACCAAACTAAGGGGAGATCCCACTCTCCAGTATAAAAAACAAGTGGATGCACTTCTACAAGAAGCCTATGATGCCAAACTTATTTCTGAGAAGTTAAAAAATGCCTTAACACAAGACCACCCCATGACACCTATCCTCTATACTGTACCAAAGGTACACAAAAATCAACTACGACCACCGGGAAGACCGATTATATCGGCGAACAAATCACTATTACAACCAATATCACAGTTTCTAGACGGCATTCTACAGCCCCTAGTGATGAAACAAAGTACCTTCATTAAGGATACCACCAGTTTTCTTGTAAAAATCAACCAATTGGGACCATTGCCACCGGATACCATTGTCTGTGTGTTAGATATATGTAGTCTGTACACCAGCATCCCACATGGGAGTGGATTACAAGCCATGAGACACTTCCTTATACAGGAACAGATGAACAGCATCAACATTGACCTGTTTATGGGCCTTCTAGAAATGGTACTCACCAAAAATTATTTTATATTTGACAAAGAGTTTTTTCTTCAGACAGCGGGATGCTCTATGGGGAGCAATGTCTCCCCGTCATATGCAAACGTGTTCATGTTCGCAGAGGAACAAGCGATGTTCTTTGATGATGCAGAAACAGCTAACAACATCCTCTCGTATTCTCGCTACATAGATGACCTATGCATATTCTGGACGGGGGGTGAGGCTTCATTGAAAAACCTCCTCAACAGCATCAATGAGCGAACATCCACCATCAAAGTCACATACGAGTATTCATTAGAATCCATGCATTATTTGGACGTCCTGATAACAATCAAGGATGGCATCATCTCTACCACTCCATATAGTAAACCAACGGACAAAAACACCGTGCTTAGGGCCAATAGCTTCCATCCCAGAGCCCTCAAACAAGGCCTACCACGGTCTCAAATGTACCGGATAGCACGCATAACAAGTGACCCAGATAAACTATCAGAAGAACTCGACAAAACAATTAGAAAGTTCTGGAAAAGAGGATACGACTACAAGGATCTGAGCAACACTAAAAGAGAAATAATGTTGATACCCAGGTCAGAGCTATTGACCACTAAACAGCGCTGCGCTAAGAACATCATGCCTTGGGTGTCCAACTTTACTACTACTAGCCGAATACTAAACCGAGCCACAAGAGCTCTATGGCCGATAGTTGCTACAGACAAGTCCCTTACAGATCTTAAGGAAGTAAAACCAATGACCGTGTTCCGAAAAGGCAGAAACATAAGAGACTATGTAGTCCACACGGACATATCTGGCTTTAACATTGAAAACACCAGGACACACTTCCTAAGCAAGCCAAACGGCTGTTACAAATGTCCAAAGTGTGTCACTTGTTCACACATGATTGTTGGTAACACATTCTATAATTCCGCTAAAACTCAGTCATATAAAATTAAGCACGTCCTAAACTGCATGTCCACCCACGTAGTTTACATGGCCACATGCCCATGCCAATTGATGTACGTGGGGAAGACCACCCGAAACATGAGAGATCGCATGGCCATGCATAGATCCACGATCAACAACGCACTAAAGGGCAAACCAGCTGACCAACCGCTGGCCAAACACTTCGTGGACAAAGGTCACAAACTATCTGACCTTAAATATATGGCCATAGATCAAATACCTGCATCACTAAGAGGAGGTGATAGAGCAGGCATCCTGCTTAAGCGAGAGGCAAAATGGATCCTCACACTGGACTGTTGCAAACCCAAAGGTCTCAACGAGAGACTGAACATGAACGTTTTTGGTTTCTAATAGAGGGTGTCTAACCGTTGATTCCCATATTTACCTGGCCCTTGTTGTAATATGCCACTCAGCACCCCTAGGCATATCTGTCTCATATTAAAAGTATAACCTCAGCCTCTGTTGCTGCACCACCTGCTGCAGCATCCCGACAAAGGGATTTTAAACCATCTGTCACTCCATTAGTCCACCCTGGGTGCCCACCCCTCAGGTCTCCTCCAGCAGATGGACCCAGGACCTTCATGTATCTGTCACCTACACCACGAAGGTGCCACTGCCCAAATCGCAGCATCACCTTTTTACACAGCATCAGCGGGTCTGATGCGCTTTTCAATCTGTGACTTAAATGTACAGTCTTATCATGCACAATGATCACCTGTCTTTTGTACCATGTACACTGTATTTATGTATGTATTTTTTATCAACAGTGCCTCAGTGAAGGGAAAGGTGAGCCCGGCGCGTCCTGTCCCCGCAGCGTCTCCCGGTATCCTGGCAACTAGCCAGAGAGGTGCGCCTACCTGACGCGTCATGACACGTCAGACCTGTACACACCCTCCACCTTCCGGAGCTCACCGGAAGTCACCGCAGACGCCGGGCAGCCTGAATCTCGCTGAGGCATCGTGAGTATGCACTTTTACTTTGGGTATTTAAACCGTTTTGTAAGTTACACTTGTGTTGCACTGTATCCTTGAGAACGGGGGGAATACGCCCCGAAACGTTGGAATAAATTTTTTGATCACAGTAAATCGTGGAGTGCCGCTGCTTGTTTGGAACTGACCTTTATATATATATATATATGTCTACAAAAGAAACGATAAGAGCAAGCGCACTATAGTGCATGAATCAATTTTAAACAATTTATTGAAGGGTACACAGAAGATAAAACAGGTAGCGGGGGTCACGTACCACAACAAGCGGCACTAGTCGCCGCAGTAGAATCGCATAAACTGCTTTTCCCAGCAGTGGTTTGTAGGAGAGGTTACACTCAATTGTGGCATCCACAGCAGCAGCGGTTGCAGTCTCACACCCCACAGGTTCAAAGTTCTTGGTCAGAGAAGATGCTAGGCCACGCCCCAATGCATTTCGTCATCGACTTCGAAGACGAAGTCGATGACGAAATGCATTGGGGCGTGGCCTAGCATCTTCTCTGACCAAGAACTTTGAACCTGTGGGGTGTGAGACTGCAACCGCTGCTGCTGTGGATGCCACAATTGAGTGTAACCTCTCCTACAAACCACTGCTGGGAAAAGCAGTTTATGCGATTCTACTGCGGCGACTAGTGCCGCTTGTTGTGGTACGTGACCCCCGCTACCTGTTTTATCTTCTGTGTACCCTTCAATAAATTGTTTAAAATTGATTCATGCACTATAGTGCGCTTGCTCTTATCGTTTCTTTTGTAGACAAAACACACCTGTGGATTCAGGATTACCTCCATGAGAGGAAGAGCTTAAGCTGCCGGGCTATATACACCTGAGTGCATTTGAAAGAGACTGTGTGGAGGATACACTCCTGTGGTACTATTGTTCAGATTTGGACACTGGCTTTTTTTTTCTCATAAGTTTTTGCGCACTGTTATTTTTTTCTATATATATATATATATATATATATATATATATATATATATATATATATATATATATATATATATATATATATCTATCACCAGTATGTTGAGTTCCGAATTTTTTTTTCAAACTTAATGGGTGAGATTTAATGGGATGAGAGATTCAGAAAATGAGAGATTTGGTGAGAAATCTCCAGTTTTTTAAAAGCGGTAATCATTTACACTTCAAAATCCAACTGGTTTTGCAGTATAAATGATTGCTGCTTTAAAAAAACTGGAGATTTCTTACCAAATCTCTCACTTTCTGAATCTCTCATCCTATTAAATCTCGCCCATCAAGTCTACAGCTATACAGGTATCTTCCATGTCCTGTGATTACATTTCACAGAATGGATTTGGTACAAAATACAGGCAGTCACTTTCCCGATGGCCGGGATGCCAACAGAGGCAGCCTATCCCTAACCCCACCTCCCCCACAGCCTAGCCCTAACCTCCCCATCTACAATTTAATCATTTCCAAACACTTTCATAAGTGCATGTCTACCAATTTAGTACAGACATTAATATATTCAGTAGTGACATATGTAGTAAAAGCAGTCTCTTCACTGTAGTGATCATTTTAATACATACATAAAGCCAAAGTCCAAAACAACAGTTTTTTAAGTTGAATTACTGAAGGATGTGTTTCTGAAATGTTAGCAGTAAAGACTTTGGGCCAGATTTACATATCATTCTTTCACACCGCACCTCGGACCCAGGTAATTGCTGGATCGACCCGGGTCGAGGTGTGGTGTGAAAGCACCAAAGCTTTGACCAACCCGGCAATACAGTGGGTGACCCAGGTTTAACCTTTCTTATACCCCGGGTTACCCTCTGTATAATGGGTGACCCGGGTTTAATGTGAAACAACCGGGTCCGACGCAGCATTGAGATCTGAAAGTGGTATAAGCTGCAGCTTTGGCAAGCTTATTCTATGAATTATGTCCTCAAATTTAAAATGGCATTTAATATTTTATGCCAAAATACAGAGAAAACCACAGACAAAAAGTGGCTGGTAAAAGACGCCACTTAGTAAATCTGAGTTGATTGGTTTCTATGGGCAACTTCGTCACTGGTCCACTTCTCCACTCTTTCCACTGTTTGAAACATCAACCCCCTTTTCCTTTTAAATCACACTTTTCAACTGTGAATATTTCCATGTGCACATGCAATAGACATTCCTTGTTTCTAGCATGAATATCAATTTTGTACAGATCAGTTGCTATGATACATTTTTTGTGTTGCCCCTATGCTGAAGAATCTTGTTTACTCTCAACTGTTTCCTTGAAACTGCAACAAAAGTAACGTAATGTTGAAATAATTTTTTTACACAATACAAAATTTGTGTATTGGTTTGTTTGAAGTAAATTTTTACTTTCAAATATTTAAATAATGACCTACTTTAATTAATTATGCATTGGTCTAATTTTTGCACTTTATGTCTGATGGTGCTTATAGTATTGGTGTCTTTCTAATAGGTCTTTGTAGGGACAGTTCCGTATAGCAGGGGTGGGGAACCTTTTTTGTGCCAAGGCCATTTGTATGGGGAAAAAATACTTCGGGGGCCATATGTAAAAATTTCTCTGCTGGAGCCGTCCCATGCTCTGGCGGCTGCCGCTGAATAGGACTGACATGTTCCGACTACTGTTGATTAAGAGGAATCTCGCGAGACCTACCGACCTCTCGCGAGAATTCCCCTGTACTTGACTCCCGGCAAAGCCACCGGGAGGGAGGGCGGGCCACTCAGACCGGCTACGGGGGCCGCATACGGCCCCCAGGCCTGAGGTTCCCCATTCCTGCCGTATAGCATGGGCGTAGTTGTTGCAGGGAGTGCCACTGCTTTGGGGTTAGGGATCCCAGTATCTGGTTAGTGAGTTGCACCCCCCTCCCACTGTTTTCAGTGTTTTCACAGACTTTCTAAATGTACTAAACCCTGGATGCCAGGGTTCCGACATGAAGGCACTATAGTAGGGCATAATAGGAGCAGAAGGCACTGTAATATGGCAGAGTATACACTAGGTACACTGTATATAACAATGTAAATTGGAGGCACTGTGTGGCAAAATGAAATTACACAGTTTGTCATCTTTATTTCAACATCATTACAAGCAAAATAAAAGAAAAAATAGGAAGAGGCTCTGGTGGAGGGCATTGTTCTGAGCCTTTGTGACCTGAGGGGGTATGGTTGTTTTGGATTTAAATAATAGAAAGTTTGCATGTAATTTGCTCTAAACATGGAGCACCTCTACCTGCATGTCCCTAATCATCGGATTAAAATTTGTCTATTTACTTTTCCTCTCCAGATACTCTTCGATACTTGAACTCTCGAGGATCCTATTTCACGCAAGTCATTTACATACAAAAGAAGTTGTACATCAGATAGTGGAGCTCAATGAAAAATAAATAGTAGAAAAAAATTCTACAATGAAAGGTTTGCATAATAGGTACTGTAGGTATTCCTTAATTACCATACAAATGTGTCAGTTTCGGTCTGACATGTCATTCAGTAGTTATGAGAACAGCAGAGCAAAGACCCCAGTGCCTGGAGTACATACTGTGAGATATGCACACTGCAGTTTTATTTTAACAAAGAATACTATACCTTTTCTTTTTCATGTCTCCATCATCATCTTTTGTAATAGAATTTCGACTCTCGTCATCAAGCTGAAAAGATCAGAAAGTTAAAGAGGTAGGCAACATACTGAAAAGCAATTGCACTGCTTCGTAGTGTAGTGGTTAGCATGACTGCTTCCCAGCACTGAAGTGATGGGTTAAATACCATATTAAAGTATTAGGGGTGTGGAGTTTGCGTGTGCTTCCCATGTCATACCTTGATGTTCCAGTTTTCTCGCACATTCTGAAAACATACTAGTGTGTTATCCCCACAATGGTCCCAGCTTCCAGCAACCCCCCAAACCCCCCCTTGTTGATGTGTGTGTGTGTGTGTGTGTGCGTGGGGACCAGACGACACAAATTTAGTCATTGTGGCTCTGCCCCACGCTGCGCAATGTCTATAATACTGGCCCATTCAGGCTCCTTTGATGAGCCCCGCCCTCTTTCAAATCAGGCCCGTCTCTGTAAATATGTATTTGCCATCTCTGTAAATATGTATTTGTTATTTATTAACATTTACCTATACTTTACTTACTTGGCAAATTACAGAATCTCCATTGATGTATTTCCTGTTATGTAAATCCTTTTTGATGGAATCTTCATACACAGACTCATCATTCTATATTAGTAAAATAAATAAATTATGCTTTAATAATAAGTAATAAATGAAAATAACATTAACTTGCAAACTGTGGTTTGAGTCTAGTTGAGAATTAATTATCACAAATATCTCCAGATTATTTCTTTATTATTATTATTAGTAGTAGTAGTAGTAGTAGTATTAATAATAAGAACAATCATAATAATAGTAGTAATAATAATAATAATAATAATAATAATATTATATGGCATAAACAGGGTCCCATAGCTTGCACAGAATGGATAGAACAAACAACAAGTAACCTAGGTGCAAACTGCAACCCAGAATTGAAAAAAGATCCCCACTGGAGCCATCATAAAATATTTTGCAATTGTACACACATGTGCAGCCTACATATATGCAAAATAACAAAGAACATTGAGGAACACTATGCAGACACAACAGTAGCAATGCAGAAGCCATGTTTTTTGCATCTACAAGCTCACTGATGGCAGAGGACATGCTTGTAAACTATTGGGAGGTCCAATGGTCACTTCCTGTCAATAACAGCTCTAGGAAAACCTCAGTGCATGCTAGATTGTAGCGGCATCTTGACACATGTTCATTGTGATAGCAGCACATGTATACCTCCCAGGTTTGGAGGAGGAAAAGGATGGACACATGCAACAACATTTTTGGGGAGTGCTCTTGCGACCAGGGGACATGGCCTATGCTCACAGGACCCCCTTACTGTCATTCCCCCATTTAATTGCTGTGGGTGCTTGGCCAGCACTGTGGGGGTTATTATGGTTCACTCTTTCTGACAATTTCCTTCATAGATGGACAAAACCATGTGCACTGCAGGGGGGCAGATGTAACATGTGAAGAGAGAATTTGATTTGTGTGGGGTTTTACTTCAAAGTGAGATCTATATTGCAGTGTAAAAATAAAGCAGCCAGTATTTACCCTGCACAGAAACAAAATAACTCACCCAAATCTAATTCTCTCTGCACAAGTAACATCTGCCCCCCTGCAGTGCACATGGTTTTGTCCATCTAAGAAGGATTTTGTCAGAAAGAGTGAACTAGAATAAGGCCCTGTGTTAGCTGCTGGGCATACCCTCAAAAAGTACCAGAGAATTATAAAGCCATACTACAGCCAGCCCCAGCGCACAATTACAGCAGCTCAGCCCAGCACTGGGAAAATGTAACTAGGAAGCTTGCTGTCAATCACTGCAAGTGGGCGGGGCTGGGTGGCTCATCAGCATTGGGCATCAAAAGGGGCATTGTGAAAGCGACCAGAGCCTAATACTGTTTCTCCGGTCCCCAAGAGTGCTCAGAAGACGCAATACATCCAATAGCCACGTCTCCTATATGCAGATCAGCAGTGACAGAGCTATTTCAGAACTACACCCTTACCAACCTCGGGACACTGCTGGCCGCGGGTGGGACCCGGGAACGTCCCCCAAAAATGTGACGTTTCCGTAAAAATCGGGACAGTTGGGAGATATGCACATGTGCAGTCTGCTGGTACATGCTCCATTTCATGAACATCTGCCATTGTTACAAATATGAATTAAGCTGACCGTACACTTGTGTGACTTCTCCCCTGGGAGAAGACGCACGTAATTCCCCCTTGAATTCGTAACCTTTCTGGACCGGGAACGTATGTGATATATCATATGTGGTCCTTTTGCATACCATATATCACATGCAATATATAAACTTTCTTAACTCTCACACCCTATTAGACTTGCTTCCTTCAGGCTTTCGCTCTCAACACTCCACTGAGACAGCACTGACTAAAGTGGTGAATGATCTGGTAACTGCTACGTCTAAAGGCCATTACTCACTACTTATTCTTCTAGATCTTTCTGCTGCATTTGACACTGTGGATCACACTCTTCTCTTACAAACACTACACTCCCTAGTTCTTAATGATACAGCCCTTTCCTAGTTCACATCTTACCTATCTGATCGCACTTTCAGTGTTTGCTTCTCTGACTCTTCTTCCTCTTCACTACCTCTGTCAGTCGGAGTTCCGCAGGGCTCAGTCTTAGGTCCTCAGCTTTTCTCAATCTATACTTACTCTCTTGGCAAACTCATCAGTTCGTTTGGGTTTCAGTATCACTTATATGCGGATGATACTCAAATCTATCTATCAACCCCAGAGTTGTCACCAGTGGTTTTGGGCCGAGTCTCTGAATGTCTCTCTGCCATCTCATCTTGGAAGTCTTCTCACCAACTCAAACAAATATTTCCAAAATGGAATTACTTATATTACCGCCAACTAAGAACAGTTACCATCCTGACATCTCCATCGCTCCATCCTGACATTCAATCTGTCTCCAAATCATGCTACATGCATCTAAAAAACATATCCAAAATACGACCCTATCTCACACAAGACACTACCAAATCTCTTATCCATGCACTCATTATATCCCGCATTGTCTACTGCAATAGTCTCCTAACTGGTCTTCCCAAGAACAGACTCTCGCCACTGCAATCCATTTTAAATGCTGCTGCTAGGCTGATCTTCCTTGCAAGACGCTCATCATCTGCTGTTCCGCTCCGCCAGTCCCTCCATTGGTTGCCTGTATCTTACCGTATTCAATATAAAACACTTCTACTAGCATATAAAGCTATTAACCATACTGCACCAGCATATATCTCTCTACTTATCACAAAATATATCCCATCTCGACCACTCCTCTCTGCACAAGATCTGCGTCTCTCTTCTGCACGGATCACTAGCTCCCATTCACTGTTACAGGACTTTCATCGGGCTGCTCCCATCCTATGGAATGCCCTTCCACGCACAAGACTCTCCACTAGCCTGAAGACTTTCAAGTGTTCCCTGAAAACTCACCTCTTCAGGCAAGCCTATCATATTTAAGTTCCACACGTATAACCCTCTGAGGCACTCATGTATTATATAGCTTGTAACTTGGTGGGACTGCTATGCTATTACTGATGCCTGTCCTTGTGTTTCCCTCCTATATCCCTATAGATTGTAAGCTTGCAGCAGGGCCCTCTAACCTCCAAGTCTGTCTGTTGTTACCCTGTTTGTTTTATCACTGTCTCCTTTGTAAAGCGCTATATAAGAAACTCTAAATAAATAAATAAATAAATGCGATCCCAGCCTGCCTGGCATGGCTGCAATCCAACATAGCTCTCCTGCAGCCGATGTGAGTCACAGGCTCCTATGCAATGCATACGGGACCGTGCATCGCATTGGACCTGATGTCAATCACGTGATTTGTTTGCTGTTCATGCAATGTGTATTGCCCTAGTGTATGGGCACATTAAGGTCCAATGTAATATTTTGCACTCATAGGGCCTGATTCAGCTTCCGTTGCCATTTTGCTAAAAAGCAAAACTGCAGCTGCTGTCTCTTGCATGTAAAATCCCTATCCCCCATGTGATGAAGGCACAGCAACACCATTTCTTGACTTGCGTGCGCATACACCCTGAATATGGTCCGGACTTCCCTGAAATGGGAGCCTCCAGTAGGATGGCAAATATGGATGCATTAGGATTAGTCATAGGGGCAAATTTACTAAAAGGTGTTTAGTAAAGGTGTTTATTGTTACAGGGGCTAACTTGCACATTTAGTAACATTTAAAAATTAATACAAAAAAAATCATCTGTTAGTAAATGTGCATTTAGATCCCCAACTGATTTAATGAGCCATACACAATTTCACTGAAACACAACATCAATTTAGATTGATTGAAATCAAACAAAAATCAATTAAAATCTAACTTTAGTAAATTTACCTTTAATTGTTTAGTTCTTTCACGATAGCAAAATAGATATGACACAATAAATGAAAGCACAAGTTATTTGATAGTTTCTAGCATTTTCCTAATCACAAAAATGAAATTCTAGTAAGTAAAAAAAAATTGAAAAACGTGGTAAAGAATATTTTTAATAAAGAAATGGGTGGCATTAATATATTCCTTTTTTTTTAGAATAGTTTTTATTTAATCAGTACAAATTTTGAGCATGAAGTACTAAGGCCACAACATAAATTAACAGTAGCAGGATAGAAATGGAAGGTACAAATGAGTACATATAGCATAAGACTATAAAGTACTGACGTATTTATCAGGTCAGAAGGTAAAAAACTCTGACCAATATAAACAAGGAGGGGGGGAACTAGACATAAGACAGGGATGTAAAGACATGGAGACATAGGTAGTAAGTCGCAGAGGACAGACACACAAGGGAAGAGACATGTGGGTAAGAAGGAGGTAGGGGGAAGGGAATCCAGGGCAATCATTCATACATCAACAGAGACATTTGACAGTATCGAGGCAGGGTCCACCTGGAGGGTGATTCCTAGTGGGAGGTTTCTTTTCTCTCTATAGGCACCCCACTTAAGCCACTTAGATTGTATAGAATTGGCGGAAAAGGAATATTTGTAGTCAATCGTTTCAAATAGATAATGTTTATGAATTTTACCCAAAATGAGATGGATATCAGGAGTTTCCGGGGACTTCCAGTACTGGCCAATCGCCGCTTTAGTGGCAATTAGGATCTGACCATTTAAATAGCTATCTTGTTCTGGGATGAAGGGAGATAGATGGAACAGCGCGGTAACTGGATCCATAGGTAAATGAACCCCTACAATTTCTCGCAACAGGGCAAACACTTCCCCCCATACCGGCCGTAGTTTTGGACAGTCCCAGAAGATATGCAGAAGGGACCCAACAGATCCACACCCTCTCCAACAGAGGTTAGAGACTGTCGGCCAAATTGTATGCATCCGCCGAGGGGTGAAATAAGCTCTATGGCATAGCTTGTAAAACATTTCCGAATGACTTAAACATTTTGAAATTTAAAAGCAGGAGAGTGCGATACGGTCCCATTCTTCCCTAGTAAGGGTCCTACCCAAATCGGTCTCCCATCTGACCTGGGATAATAATTTGTCCGACTGTAATCTATTGACTAGTACGTTGTACCATCTAGAGATGCCTCCTTTATTGTTCTGCGAGGTCAGGACTAGGACCAGTCTTTTTGGAAAAGAGAGTGACACTACAGGTCTACCAACCGCTGCAGTCAGCCAGTGTCTTAGTTGTAGATATTTATAGAAATCTTGTCGTGGTATATCATATTTCTCTGAAATTTCTGTAAAGGACATAAGATTACCTACTGGACAAATATCTCTGAGTGTGGCTATACCGTTTGTTACCCAGGGCCTTATTTTGGTTCATTCTTTCTGACAAAATCCTTCTTAGATGGGCAAAACCATGTGCACTGCAGGTGGGGCAGGTGTTACTTGTGCAGAGAGAATTAGATTTGGGTGGGGTTTTACTTCAAAGTGAGATCTATATTGCAGTGTAAAAATAAAGCAGTCAGTATTTTCCCTGCACAGAAACAAAATAACTCACCCAAATCTAATTCTCTCTGCACATGTTACATCTGCCCCCCCCCCCCCCTGCAGTGCACATGGTTTTTTCCATCTAAGAAGGATTTTGTCAGAAAGAATGAACCAAAATAAGGCCCCCAGTTATCTAATTTTAAATTGGGGATGAGAGATGCTATAATCATGATGGCCAAGTCCGGATCAGGCAGGGAGGCTTCCGTGTCTTTTGCTATTAAGTCATGCCAAGTTAGTAGGGTATCTCTAATAGATATTTCTGGGCCCACCCAGGAGGTAATTTCCCCCCTGGGCAGCCAGAACAACTCCGACAGGCAGACTTTAGGCAGAAAGGACTGCTCTATAGACACCCATGGTTTCACCTGCCCAATGGCGAACCAGTCCCTTGCCTGGTTCAGTACACAGGCTGAGAAGTAACACCCCAGATCCGGGTATGCCACCCCACCCAGTTGTTTGGGAAGAATAAGGACTTGTTTAGCTATGCGAAGTCTAGATCCTTTCCAGATGTATCTGGTAAATAATTTATTGAATTCTAAGAAATAGGATTTAGGGGGTATCCTTGGAATGGCCCTAAACAGATATAATATCTTCGGGAGCAGCACCATCTTGGCTGCTGCGATGCGGCCCAACCATGAGATTTCATGAAGACCCCATTCCCCTATCAGTTTATCTAACGCTCCTAGTAGAGGCTTATAGTTGCACCGAAAAATATCAGGGGCCCTAGCGATTTGGACACCTAGATATTTAATCGATGTCAATTGCCAGGCATATCGGTATTGATCTTTCAGCCGCTCAACTCTCTCTAAGGGAATGTTAATAGGGAGAGCTTCCGTCTTGGTGGTATTCAACTTGTAGTATGATACACTAGAGTAAAGGGACAGAACTTTGTGAAGCTCGCATAACGAGGCCTCCGGGTTAAGTAAGCACAGCAAGACATCGTCTGCGAATAAGCAAATTTTATGATTTATCCCTCCCAGTTCTGGTCCTTCTATGCGGGCAGAGTTCCTAATTTTCTCCGCGAGAGGCTCCATAGCTAGGGCGAATATGAGTGGAGAAAGGGGGCAACCTTGTCTGGTGCCATTTGTTATATTGAATATATTGGATAAACAACCGTTATTAAACACCCTCGCGGAGGGAAAGGAATAAAGTGCAAAAATGGCATCTAGAAATCTACCGGAGAATCCATATTTAAGCAGAACTGATTTTAGGTACCCCCAATGTAATCTGTCGAACGCTTTTTCAGCGTCCAGGGACAAAATTAACAAAGGGGTCTTTTCAAATTCACAGCTCTCGACAATATTAAGTACTCTACGGATGTTGTCCGGGGCCTGCCTGCCCGGTACAAAGCCTACCTGATCAGCTGCGATAAGGGAAGGTAAAAGGGGGCCTAGTCTATTGGCTATAAGTTTAGCATATAGTTTGAGGTCGGTGTTCAGGAGGCATTAATATATTCCTGCTAAGGTCAATATCAGTTTAAAAAAGTAATAAAATACAGGTTACTAGCTTTTAACAGCAGGAATCACACATTACTTGAAGTGCAGCAATAAGTGCATGTTCTGTGGGAAACTCTAGAATGGATGTGAAACCTGCTTCCTCAGATTGGAGACATTTAAGAAATAATAGTCTTGAAATGTGTTTTTTTTTTAGTTTCCTCTCTACAGTACATATATGTGTTTTATTTTTCTCCCTATTATATTAGTCACTAATGCCTTTTTAAATATCTATAAAGTAAATGGGGCCTGATTCTGAGTCGATTGCAAGGCTAGCAATCTGGCTAGGTCTCTCTGCTTATCTGGGTGTCAGTTGTAGGTACCTTGTGAATGCACGCAAGAGATGCATTTTGTATTAGTGTCATGGGTGTGTAGCCAGGCGTCAATGCTGTTGTGAGGCTCATGTATGCAAATGGAATCCATGGTTTTGTTGCATCTTCTGAATCCAGCATGGGTAGGTATAAGTGCCAGTACTAATGATGGCCGTCAGAAATCTGGAAGGAAAAACTGTGGGCAGTGCAGCAATGGTGTTACTATGGGGGGGGGCACCTCTCCCGGGTGTCATCTGCTAAGGGGTAGTACCAAAATGTCATTGCCTGCTCAGTGACATTCTGGGCAGTACCCATCTCCTGTCAGAGTGTAGGAACAGCACTGAGGACTGACTGTCTCCATGGGCAATCAGCATCTCCCACAAAGTGAAAAAATGGGCATCTGGATGCAATGCTATGCTTCCTCTGAAGCCGCGCCCTCTTTCCATGGCACATGGTACAGGCCTACACAGGGCATCACATAGATCAGTGACACCCCTGCGGTGGGCTATACACATGAAGCTGTACAGATACTAGCTTTAACATAGGTAGTAAATACACCCATCCAGGATAGCACACCTCCCAACATTCCTGTATGGGAGGTCGGGACTTCTGCGCTTCCCTGCAGTGCACCTGCCTGATCACGGACTTGGCCTCGGGCAAAGGGAGTATGCCTTTGCGTAATGTTCACAATCCTGAAGCCACGCCCCCATTTTGACACTATGTGGTCATGGCCATTGCACTGTCAGCTGCTTGCCATGCCCCCTGTCCCCCTGCCTCAATAAATAGAACCTGTGCCCATACACGCAGTGTCTATTCCCTGCAAAGCGGTGACAGGCAGGGGGGTCTCACAGTTGCCCCTCACACCGCAGGACATTGCCGGCCATGGGAGGGACGAGGGAGTCCCATTTTTCAGGACAGTTTCAAGGTATGGGTTAGATTGTATAAGCTGAGGTCCATATGTAGGGGTGTGACCAGTCTCCAGAGGGGGTGTGGCCAGCCATGACAGAAGATTGACTAACCATTAGAGTGCATGGTATGGGGCACTTTATAAATATGTGCAGTGATACATACTGATATTGCATGCATGATAATGTACCAGACTAGTAACAGCAATGCATCATGTATTCCAGTGCAGTATAATGTAACTGATGTACAGTATAATGTTTAATTCAAGAGTACTCTGGAACCTCTCTGGAGACAAGCTAAAGCAGGGCCTCCAGGCAGTTGGGCCCACCAGGGGTTCCCGTTCCCCTATGGGCCAGTCCAAATCTGAATGCAGATTTAATAGGAGGCGCAAACCAACTCCTTTCTTGATTGCTAACACTGTGATCGCAGTTGTAGATGAATATTGTGACCATCATTTGCGATGTTCATCTGCAACTGCAAGCCGGAGTAAGTCTCACCGTACAGGGGGATTGCAAGGCCAAGGAAACTGCTTACACAACGCAGTCCTTGGCCTTGCCATGCCTGGGGAAAAATGGGGAGGGCAGCGCGCCGCTATTTTCCTGAATGCCGGCCGCCTCTACCCCTGTCCCTCCCTTCGAACGTCACTGCCACATGTGCAGGACAGGTCCTGAGCGTGTGCGGTTTCACAATAGTCGTGGAACCAAACTGAATCCGGCTCTTATCTACTCTCACTGTAGCTGGCTAATTGTTTGTTTAAAGATGTGATATTAATATTCTATATAACTCACCAGAACCATTTCCCTGGCAGTGCCTACATATACAGAATATACATTTCTGTTTCTACAAGTATGATATAACACATTCAAGGTGGATATACTGTACTAAGGCACAAACACACAATTTATTTTTTTTACTGCATTTCCAAATGAACTAAAGAGCCACCACTGGGGTTTTGATGTGGGGGATAACACCAGCTATAGGTGGAATTGCCCTATAGTCTTTAAGGCTTATTTCCACATAGTTGTGGGAAAGGTCCCACACCGGTCCCCCTCAACAAGTCCTGCGGCCACCGGCGTCACTCTACCCATGCTTCTAGAAATAGTTATACATTCCAGAGCTTATCATGGTGAGCATGATCTTAATATGGCATTATCCAATGAGAGGGATCTGAGAGGGATCCAATCCCAGCATCCCCCGCCCTGATCGCGTCACTCCTGGGTCCTAAATCCCCTGGGCCTTCATTTGCAACGAACAGCTCTTATCGGAAGAGCTGTCATTTGCAATTTCAATCGCATTTCTAAGTGCATACCAGTGTTATTAATGCCAGTATGTGGCCATTAAGTTTCAGGATGTATTGCATTTGGTTGCAAAGCTTAGCACAGTATGTATACTTTTGTAGCACTATAATAAAGTACGGATGACTAGGAAATGAACCAGCAGCTTCCTATGGGAGGTTACGGACTGTGTCACTGCAGGATCACAAGAACTATATAAGATATTGGTATCATTTAGTGAAATTCACTCTGCTGAATCTGGCAACTGATGTAGCAATCTAGTGTGTGTATATTGTGATTTATTTCCTGCCAGTGAGTGACTAAGCCAATTCACTACTGCACACGACCTCAATTAACCTAATTACACATAGATTTTGTGCAATTGTTCTTGTTAACGCCTACAAATAAACGTACTGTATAGTAGAGTATTTACCTTCCTTCTTTATATTTGATTATGATTATCTAGTTGTAAGCCTAGTTTAAATATGTGTTACAAAATAACAACTGGGCAAATGGATAAATAACAATATGAGAAAACGAAAGGTACATTGTTAAAATTAAAAATATATATTTTCCGTTCCTGACACGGCACATGGCATGAGGCAAGGATATTAGCTGTGGGGTTTTAAAGTTTATGTTAATGAGTACCGGTCCTAGGCTAAATTTCATAATATGTTAAAGAGATTCACACAGCAACAGGTAGTCTGCATTCTGGTGGTAATTAGTGAGGTGAAACAAGGACCACATACAGTACAATGGGGCAGATGTATTAAGCTTTAACAAGAGATAAATGCAAGGGTGATAAGGAGAGATAAATGTCCAGCCAATCACCTGCTAACTGTCATGTTACAGCCTGTGTTTAAAAAAGGTCAGTGAAGAGCTGATTGGTTGGATGTTTTTCTCTCCTTATCACCCGTGCATTTATCTCTTGTTAAGGCTTAATACATCTGCCCCAATGTCAGATGTAGATATCTTCTGACAAGGGCTGCTGATGGGCATTTTGGGGCCCGGGACTGACTTTCAGTATGCCCCCCCTCCCCAATTGCTCACCCAGTGGCGGTGGCGCGGCATCACCTTCCTGCATCCCCTCGGTGCTGCTCAGCCTCTCCTCGGTCATGAGCAAACATTGCACAGTGCAAAGCGCCGAGCCTGGGACACAGAGGGGAGCGCCCGGATTATTCTGATCGGCGTTCCTCCTCTGTGTCGTGGGATGCCCTGTGTGGTGTGTGTGGCTGGCTGGGGAGCCGACGAGTGGGCGGCAGTGTGCAGGTGGGGGGGGGGGGGGGAGGGTGATGCCTTGGGCAAAATGAGCTGTCTGGGCCCTTCCAGAGGCCGGGGCCCGGGACAGCTGGACACCTGAAACCCAGGGCACCCCCCCGTTGTCGGCCCTGCTGCTGACCAGATTCCCCTTCTGTTCCAATTAGCATCTGATAGATGTCATGAATGCGATTTGTATCCAGTGTATTCTATGGTGCCCTCATGAATGACCAAAACTGCAACATGTATGATCCCATACCTTCCAACATGACCCTCTCCAGGAGCGACAGAATGCTCTATTCCTGGACATCCCGCAGGTTAATTAATAGGAAAGGTGTTTAAGCACAGGTGATGGTAATCATAAAACGTTTAAGACAGGTGATGGCAATCATAAATTAAGAGGGAAGTCCAGGAACAGAGCATTGTGTCCCTCCTGGAGAGGGTCATGTTGAGAAGTATAAGACCCAATAACATGTGGCCTACCCTCTCTCAGCACTTTGTTTGTGCTGCAGACAATAGGGGCAGGTATTTCCACTTCTATCTATAAATGTTCTTATTTTCCCATAATTAATAAATAAAATATATTTTTTTGAATAAATGTTATTTGTACATATCTAATGGGGTCAATACAGCAGGCAGCTATAATGGTCATTCCCTATTCTCCTGATGCCTCAGTAGGAGGACCAGGGAAAACCCACTCAAGTTTTCTTGTAGACAAGAAAATGATTACATTAAATAAATTGTTTTATAGATATCTTAACCATTGCCTTACAAACGAGTGATCAGAACCTATGACCACAATGACTGATCAACCGTGTGTGCTATATAGCAGCCTCACAGGCAATTTCTCTCACACAATCAGCAATGTGGTATTAGCTGCAGTATAACTTTAATCTTCTATATCCAGTTGAGTGATCTGAACATTTGATTCCTACTGATAAACTGTGTGACACTGGAAGTCCTTCCTGCACAATGTATGGTGCTGTGGTTGCTACAGAACAAAGTAATTTGAAGCTTATGTAAACAGATGAGTGAGCTGAAGCTTTGAATCCTATAGCTGATTCATGTATTACAGAGCAGCCCCACTGCCATGCCCCCCCTCCCCCCATTGGCGTCACTGCAGAGAAGCCCAGTGAGGAGACCCATGCTCCAATCAAATTCCACAATTTGTGGGTCTATGGAGAGGGGGTGGGGATAATGGACCTTATTCTGGTCCGTAAGCATCCGCCCCTTCGTTTTGCATCTGAGCAAGCGAAGACGCATTTCTGCACATGTGCAGATGCAGGGTGCGGTGAGCCACGGTGAACAAACTGTTCGCCGAGTGCACACACCCAACATTGTGGGCATGGAGGGGCGTGGGGCCAGGCTAATTACAAATGGGAACGCTCAGCGTTTCATGGGCGTTCCCATGAGAACGCTGGGCGTCCTCACGCAAATGCCCAAATGACGCAGGTGCGAGGGGCGGCCAGCTGACATCACTGGAACTTGGTGGCACAGTTATGTTACATTATATCAACTACTAGGTCATTGTTACGAAGAGGTTCTGAAGCTTGAACTGTTATAAGTAGCACACTTAGGCAGTTTTGATAGATTTATTAACGTACTGTTTATGTTACATCTTTAACAGTGCTTACAACTAAGTGATCAGAACCTTTGACCACTATGACTGATCAACCGTACGTTCCATAGCAGCCTCGCAGGTAATTTACCATACACAATTGGTAATAACCGCAATATAACTTAAAGCTTCTAGATTCAGCTGAGTAAGCTGAACTTTTGATCACTACAGTTAAACTGCGTGACACTGGAATCCTTCCTGCACAATGTATGATGCTGTGGTTGCTACAGAACAGATCCAAGTTAATTAAAGCTTATACACAGTACATAAATGATTGACCTGAAGATTTGATCAATAAAGCTGATCTGTGTATTACAGAGCAGCCCCAATGTCATGCTGGAGATTGGAATGCTATGTCCAAGTTTCCTGAATTGGAGGCACTATAGTCATACTTGCCTACATTTAAAGTCTCCTCTCTTGGAGAAGCTCGGAGAGAAGACTGTCAGCAGCAATTCCGGGGGCGGGGCCTGATCTAGACGTCATCAAGCCCCGCCCACAGTAGGCAAATCCCGCAATTTGAGGGTCTTCGGGGGGGGGGGGGCCTAAAAATGGCATGCTCTAAATAATTAGCCCCGCCCCTCCTCGAGTGTGGCGGGATGGGGTGGCATTTATCTGCTCGCTGGGCTCCGAAAACCCGCAGCACAGCGAGCAGGTCTGAATCGGGCCCGTGTATCCAAAAGAGCCCAGAATGTGCCAGTAAAAATAAAATTTCCATACATGTCATTGCTGTCTAATTTATACTCCTGATTCTGAGCTTAATCATACTTTTGAAGATTTTTATATCTGATTATATTGGGAATGGCCAGAAAACAACAGCAAACAAAAGTAGCAGTATTTTATCGCAGGATGGCCTAGCACATGTGCGCTACGATCCGTATGCATGCACAGTCTATCAATAATTGCCTGGCCTGCAAATTCGCAACCATGTGATCAGGTCTGAATAACCCCTGATATCATTAATTATATAATTCAGTGACATTTTCAGGTCCCTATACTGTACATGCAGTTATTGACGATATACAGTAGTAAAATCTAGCTGCATGTAGAACAAACGGGCTAAAGCTGGGTACACATCCCTATTTCTTGGAAGCGTTCGGCCGACTGTACTCCCGTCGGACCGTCCACAAACAACAGCCGACACGCGCGTACACACCTGTACAATTTTACTTGCGACGTCCAGGGCCGGTGCAAGGTGCCAGAGCGCCCCAGGCAGGGGGGGCGCCCCGGCGCTCACCTGCTGGGGGAGGTGCAGGAGTGTTTTGTGGCACGGCGTGGCTGGGGGCTGCCGCCGGGAGTTTTGCAGCGTGACTCAAGGGGGGGGACGACTCCCCCCACACTAATCTAAACCTGACCCCAGGAAGATGGCGGTTATTGCGGGGAGTCGGAGCTCGTCGTCCGGATTAGTCAGCCCGGAGACTGGGCAGCCGCATGCTGCTGAAGAAGCCGGGGAGTCCTGGGCAGACTGGAGACGCAAGCAGCTGCACAGAGTGCAGAGCTTGGATAAGCTGCCAGAGGTTTTATGCGGCGCGGCTCGGCTCACGGTGGGGTAGGGTGCCTGGACTGATGCTCACCTCCATGCCACAGGACCCAGGCTGCTGCTGCCCCTCCATGGGCGGCGGGGGGAGGATGGGCGATGTGGAGGTGGCCATACCATCCAGGGGGACACACACCTGCTCCATCTTCCGCCCTCCAGTGGCCGGCGCCCTAGGCAAATGCCTAAAGCTGCCTAGTGGTGGCGCCGGCCCTGGCGACGTCTGATGTACTCCCGTCCAAACAGTCGCAAGAAAAAGATTGTACCACCGTACACACTGTCTCGATTTGGGCTATTGACACGTCACATGTGACCAAAATTATCATAATGGGCTGGGTTAGGGCATAATTATAGCTGTCACCCTTTTACCTATTAAAAAAAAAGCCGTAACCATCACCAGGCTGAAAGAGCCGGGGCTGGTATTAAAAAATCAGGAAACCCGACAAATAGGGCTTCGCTGATTTTTTTAAAACCAGCCCCAGGCTCCAGGTCCGGGGCTGGTTCCCAAAATACGGGGGACAAAATGACCAGGGGTCCCCCGTATTTTAAGAACCAGCCCCAGGCCAAACCAGCCAGCAGGGTAATGCCACAGCCGGGGGGCACTTATTATATAAGGTCCCGCGGCCAAAGCATTCAGCCCTCTGACCGGTCAGCCTGGCCAGGGGTCCTGGGGGAGTGGGGACCCCCCGCAATAAAGGGCCCCCCCCTCCAGGACTTACCTGACCAGGCTGAAGCCTGGTGCTGTCCCCGGTGGCCCTGTGCGGTGGCCACCGGGCTGATCATTGTGGAAAAAAATAGAATAAAAACTATTGTTTTTTCCTGTGGAACTATGAGTCCCAGCAAGCCTCCCCCGCATGCTGGGACTTGGAGAACCACAAGTCCCAGCATGCGGGGCATTAAAGGGCCCGCTGGCACTTGTAGTTCCACAGAAAAAAAAAATAGTTAAATAAATACACATTGACACTTTAGAAAAATAACAGTTTAATACATACAGTACACAAACACACTGATACTTACCTATCTTGATCCCGTAGGTAAGTCCCAGGGTGCAGTCCGGTGGCTTGGTTCCACAAATGGGGAGCTGCAGGGCGGTGAGGAGCAGTGGGGCGGGCAGCGGCAGTAGTGGGGGCGGGCGGCGGCAGTAGTGGAGTCGGGCGGTGGCTCTCAAATGAGTTTCCGCCGGGTGCGGCGAGTGATGCTGAGTGCTGACCTGGCCGGGCATGCTGTGATCACAAATAGCAGCGCTGCCGCTGCGGGACGGGACGGGCAGTGCAGTGGCGGCTATTACATTTTCAAAATAACTGTCAAATGACCGGCCGTTCTCTGATTGGCTGAGAGAGCTCTCAGCCAATCAGAGAACGGCCGGTCATTTGACAGGTATTTTAAAAATCTAATAGCCGCCACTACTGCACTGCCCGTCCCGTCCCACAGCGGCAGCGCTGCTATTTGTATTCACATGCCCGGCCAGGTCAGTGTGTGTGCGCGCTAGTGCTCAGAGACCAGTCTGTATGCATATGCCTGTCAGGTGGGCAGGCATATGCATAGCATACAGGGAGGTCGGATGATCTTATGTGCTGACCGTCCGACCTCCCTGATCCGATCCGATGCGCACGGGACCGTGCATCGGATCGGATCAGATGTCACACAACTGCGATTTTGGCCCGATATCACCCGGTTATCGGCCCAAAGTGCCGAAATCGGATGAAATCGTCCCAAAATCGCATATGGGGGCCTTTAATTAGTCAATTTGCCTCAACTACCTGGGCTGATGTCATTAAAACTTGGAGTGTAATGGTGGAGTTTGGAAAGCTCAGTCTTAAGTAATAACAAGTAGTCTAAATTGTTTATACAAGTACAATCGAGTGCACTCTATACACTATACAATATGCGGCACCACCAATATCGTTAACAATATCGGCGATACTGCAAAATCAATGATCCCTGGGTCAAACACTGAACCATATTATTGACAATATGGTTCAGTGATGTAAACCCGGAGTCTTCCAAACATATCGTCAGATTGGACTACATGGTCAGATGATAGGGGTTATCGTTAGCCATCCGCGGGATATACTGGGTACACACTGAACATTATGCATGATGATATCTTTACTGTTTTTGTTATTATGCATATTGTTAAGGAAAATCATACAATGTTTACCCACCTTTAGGGGGTTATTCAAGTGCATTTGGTCCTCTGTGCATTCGCATCTGCGCATGCGCGGGAGTGATTCTGCGTATGTGCAGACGTAGGGTGCGTGCACCCATGGCAAACTTTCCCATGACGGCGTGCGGGGGCAGAGAAGGGTAAGAGGCACCGGGCTGCCCTATTACCATATGGGAACGCCCAGCGTTCCATGGGCATTCCCATGAGAATGCTGGGCATTCTCATGGTAATGAGGCAGTGACGTGGATGTGGGGGGGCGGGCAGCTGATGTCATTGGATGTCAGCTGCCCATCCATATCCGTGCTAGCGTGCACGCATATCTAAGTGACTTAAAAGTCAGTTTTATATGCGCCGACCATCGAAAGATGTGGGCAGTTACCCGCGGCATACAAATAGATGTTTATGCTAAACATCCATTTGCAGCCTGTGCGGGGGCGAACCCGCACTGCGAGGGGGGGGAGTTCATTCGCCGGGAGGGGTTTGGTGGACTTGCAAGGCTGCAAATTCGCAGCCTCACGAATCAACCAGAATAACCCCCTTAATGTCTAGGGATGCTGCTTATCATGTGTAGGATTGCTCTCTAAGTTCTATTAAGTTTCTCTCTTTAATAAAAGAACTCTGGTTGTTTAAAAGTCTGAACTGATCTTCCACTATACCCTGCCATGGAACAGTGCCATTGTTTTGCTTACCTTGTCCAGATTGTGTGTGCTATGTAGAAATGATTCAAGTGCTGGCTTATCATTAAGGCTAGCCTATGTTTGATTTTTATTTCAATATTGATATTAGTTTGTGTAATCAGAAACTTTTCTATCATATGCAAACTTTTGTTATAACCAATATAAACATTCAGCCTATTTCTGGGTAATCTGTGAAAGTAAAGCTAAATTCATCTTCTAGAACAGATGGGAGAGACACTGAGGGGGAAATCTTCTAGGGTGGGAGCAGGGCTGGTGCAAGGTTCCTCGGCGACCTAGGCAAACTGTCTGCCTACTTCCCACCACCACCCACCACACATTCATACACACCAACACTTACAGGTTTATGTAAGTCTATGGGGATATGGTCGACCGCATGTTGGTCGACAGTCATTAGGTCGACACCACTAGTTCAATATGGGTCTTGGCCGACATGGGACAATGTCGACAGGTCATTAGGTCAACATGAGCATTAGGTCGACATGGGCAAGGTCGACAGTCAAAATGTCGACATGGGGTTTTTCACTGTTTTCTGAGCCAAAATGTGCCGACAGGCAGTATTTCATGTCCTACCATCCCCTAGGGCATGGTGGGAGAATAAAATAGTGTGCCGAACGTAACGAGGCACTGTGCCCGAAGCATGGTGAGCTCAGAGAGCCATGCGAGGGGACGTGGTGCTACGTTTCAGTGTCGATGTCAACTGTGTCGACATTTGGGTAAAAAAAACCTGTGAAAAAACGCATGTCAACCCTTTGACTTTCGACCTTGCCCATGTTGGCCTAATGCTTGTGTTGACCTAATGACCTGTCGACCTTGACCCAGCATGTCGACCTAGGTGTGTCGACCTGATGACTGTCGACCAACACGCTGTACACCTAATGATTCACACTGTCTATGTATGTTGTTACTTAAGCCAAAATTCACTTTATGGCACACAAATTAAGTCAAAATTCAGGGAGTAGGACTGACAGGGATGCAGGGATAGAGACAGTGGAAGGCAGAGAAAGTGATGGCGAGGACGCATGGACAGTGAAAAGGACACAGAGATAGTAAAGCACTTTAGCGGGCTGTTTACTGTGCAAGTCTTCCAGGAGTCCAGCAGGGATTACACCAGCCGCACCCTACGTGGGCACCCTGCATTGCTCCAGAGGCAGCGGGGATTACAGCTGGGTGCAGTCCAAAAGGTCCAAACAACTGGCACATCACTGCAGTACTTCAAAAAAGTTTACTTTTTTACTTCATTGTTTCGGCGTTCAACCATGTCTTCAGGAGGGAACACATGGTTGAAACCCAAATGACTAAGTTATAAAATCAACTATTTTTGAATATTGCAGTGTTTTTTTTTTACCTGTGCCGGGTCCAAGACGACCATGGACTATATAATTATGGCAAAGGCACTATCCCAATAGAGCATCAGTATTATAGATATAGTACAACTGGCATTTTTATCTAAGGATAAGCAGAAAATTAATAGAGGGTATGACAATGTAGCTTTGTATCAAAGTCTGCTCTGCTCCTCCTGCCCAGCTCCCCCCACCCCCTTCAAGTCAGAAAAGTGCTGGTGGGGGGTTAGATCTCCAGTGTCAGTGTCTGGTGATCACAGCAGCAGACACTTCTGCTGGCTTCCTGCCACCTGCTGACTGGGTGGATCCGCGATTCGCTGCTAGGAGGGCGGGTGGAGGTAGGGTATCGGCTGGGCAGGTGGGGAGCAGAGAGAGGCTAGAACTGGCATCTAGACTGTATACAGTGAAAACTGTGTGCCAGGTGATGCAGGTCATACAGCAGCACAGCCCCCTGCATGGGCTCCTGATGCTTGTCCCCATCAGACCGCCAGGCAACAGCCGCACTACATCTGCCATTTCCCCAGTAAGGCTTCCATCCTCCTCCAGGTCAACTTCCAGGCTAGGCGTCCATTCTCGTACAGAATGTCCTCTTCCACCTCCATAACCTGCTCATCATTTGCCCATGCATATCGCACCCATTTCTTCCTAATGCTGTCTGTCATGTCCCCCAGCCATCCACTGCCACTCAGAGCCGCAGCCCACATATGCAGCAGACTCAAGCAGGTGGCTAGAGCCTGGTGCACCTGTGGCAAGTGTTGCAGCAGCCGCCACTGTCTTTTTTTAACACCAGGCAGTGACAGCAGACCGTCCCTCAGCTTCCGGTGCCCATAGGTAGCTGCTTAAAGCTAATGGATGCACCGGCCCTAGGTGGGAGTTCTATTTCACATGGCATGTTGCTAATCAGATACTGGGCTGGATGTATTAAAATTCATCGCTGCCCCTAGTCACGACGCCGCAGTGATGCTAGTGCATATGTAACATATGCGCCTAGCATCGCAAAGCGGTGACGGAGGCCCCCTACCCCCAATACCTGTGATGTGGTGTGCGGGGGTCTCCATCTCATCCCTGGCCCAGCAGCTGTACCCGGCGCCTCCTCCCCCCCCCCCCCCTGCAGCCAGAAGGACATCCGGCTGTGACATACTGCTAAGGAAGTTTGATGGAGGACGGGGAGGGGGGTAGGCATCTACGGCTTGCGGCGATAGCAGCCCAAAGGTGGCGATACCCTGCCCTGCAAAGACACGGCGACCAGGTATTAGTACATTTGAAAATGTAGTTAAACCCCAGAAACCGGGGGTGTTACCGCATTTTTCCCTAGTACATCCCGCACTCCATTTTTTATATTCTAGAAAATGCTAAATAAATAAGAAGTAGATTCTGATTGGTTGCCTAAAGCAACATTCTATCTGAAAAGAACTCATGTCTCAGTACATTCTCCCCTCTGAGTGCCCATTTTGATCCTATCAGAATAGCATCGAAGAAGAGCCAAGAGAGTGTGCTCATTGGGCTAGAGGCGCAAAGCTTAAAAAATTGATAAAATGGAGAAACTACCGTCTGCAGTCATTTTTTAAACACAGCCTGTAACAAGGCAGTCCAGAGATGATTGGCGGCTGCTTTATCAGACATCATTCAGAAGGGCTAAAATGAGCATTATCTTTAGAAAAAAAATCATCTAATGTGCATGAGGCTCAATACTGAGGGGCAGATTTATTAAGCTTGGCAAAGTGATAAAGTGTCTAGTTTTTATCACCATCCATCAGCTCCTAACTGTGAAGTTACAGGCTTAGTTTGGAAAATAACAGTTAGGAGCTGATTGGCCGGTGATAAAAACCAGACACTTTATCACTTTGCCAAGCTTAATAAATCTGCCCTTCAGTGCAGCAACAGGAAATATTGCCACAATAAAAGACTAGATCACCTAGACAACTGTGCCATAGTGTCTGATAGCAAGAGGACCCTCCTTTAATGCAAACTTTCCCATGCATTCTCAGTGGAATTTAAAGCCCAGCCTCAGGCTTCCACTTCTATAGTCAAATGAGAAAGAAATGTTTCCTGTAATAATATTTGTATACAGCAATGGCATCATTTGTCCTTTCCTTTACCAACACTGATATCAGCATCATGAAATGATGATAGATAAAGAAGGAATTTGGCTGTACATTGCCACAATCCTTGTTACACAGGTGGGAAGGATAACATCAGAGGTAGCCAGTGAAGGCTATTTTTGACCAGTATGGCTTTTCAATAGGGAGAAACCACATTAGAAGGTCTCTAAGCAGAGCCGGCATAGGCAAACTAGGCAATTGCCTAGGACATTTGGAATGCTTAGGGGCATCAGCAGCTTCTGCTGATTAAAATGATATGCAGCATGCCTATCTTCTGTGTGTGAGTGAGGCTGTATCTGCATATGAAATAGTGTATTCATGGAAATCACTGTAACATAGCATTCCGTATGCAGGTACAGCCACATTCGCACACAGAATGTAGGCATACCACATATCATTTTAATCATTGGAAGCACCTTGTGTGTCCTGGTCACATAACAATGCAAATAAGATGAATTTTCAGCAAAAAAGGCACCCAACGTTAGCAGAACTGGCCAGGAGCTGCATAGCCTATTGAGGCAAGATGTATGAGGAAACATCTGTATCCAAGCCGAGGCAGAGGTCACAGTGTTAGTGGCTGTGCGAGTGCTGTCTGCGGGTGGGTTGGTTGTGCAATAGTGTTCGTATCATGTGTGTCATGTATAAATGCATTAATAATGTGCAACATATGTGTAAGGGGCATTATGTGTGTCATGTGTATAAGGGCATTAATAATGTGCAACATATGTGTAATGGGCATTATGTGTGTCATGTGTATAAGAGCATTAATAATGTGCAACAAATGTGTAAGGGGCATTATGTGTGTCATGCATAAATGCATTTATAATGTGCGACATATGTATAACAGGCATTATGTGTGTTATGTGTATAAGGGCATTAATAATGTGCAACATATGTGTAACAGGCATTATGTGTGTCATGTGTATAAGGGCATTAATAATGTGCAACATATGTGTAATGGGCATTATGTGTGTCATGTGTATAAGAGCATTAATAATGTGCAACAAATGTGTAAGGGGCATTATGTGTGTCATGCATAAATGCATTAATAATGTGCAACATATGTGTAACAGGCATTATGTGTGTCATGTGTATAAGGGCATTAATAATGTGCGACATATGTTTAACAGGCATTATGTGTGTCATGTGTATAAGGGCATTAATAATGTGCAACATATGTGTAATGGGCATTATGTGTGTCATGTGTATAAGAGCATTAATAATGTGCAACAAATGTGTAAGGGGCATTATGTGTGTCATGCATAAATGCATTAATAATGTGCAACATATGTGTAACAGGCATTATGTGTGTCATGTGTATAAGGGCATTAATAATGTGCGACATATGTGTAACAGGCATTATGTGTGTCATGTGTATAAGGGCATTAATAATGTGCAACATATGTGTAATGGGCATTATGTGTGTCTTTATGTGTATGAAGGGCATTAATAAAGGTTGGCATAATGTGTAAGGGGCATTATGTTTATATGGACATTAATAATGTGTGTCATGTGTAAGGGGCATTACTGTGTGGTATCAGGGGTGCCGAGAGAAAGGGGTAGGGGGTACAAATTACCCAGGCCAAAGTCTGATGGAAGGGCCCAGTGGGGGCCCCGGGCCCCCTCCCCTTAGGTGACAGCAGCAGCTGCAGCTCTTCTCCTCTGCCCAGCACACACTGCTTTGTGCTGGGTTGCAGTGTGGCCATGGAGGTGCTTAAAATACAATATTTTCTCAGGATTTTTTTCTAAGGGTATAATGTGAATAATGTGAGGAGTAATGTATATACACAGTGCAATCTGGTCAATGCCGGGACCTGGCGGGGTGCCAGCATCGGCTGGCAGGGAGTGTGTGCTGGAGCGATGGGGTGCATGGGGGGAATCGGCGGCCATGATACATTGTGCAGCATGGCCTTCCTTTCAATCTAGAAGTAATAGACATTAAGGGCTAAAATTGATCATGAAAATGTTAATTGTCATGATCTATTGCATTCCCAAGTCATTACCATATTTTATGTGCAGCTAGAAAGTGTTTTAAAATGTTGTCAACTGTGACAAGTGAGGACTCGGTGTTTGAACTCTGTGGTCACTATTTAACTATTCTGTATTTGTACTTTAGAATGGGTCACTAGTCATAAATAGCAAAACCTGACAGCATTACAAAATACAGAGATAATGCACCTGAACATCTTTTGAAGTTATGCTGCTTGCTTATTCTTACATCCATTTCCTTTGTGATCTCTTTGCAGGTAGAGGGCAAGAATACTTTACATGATACTGCATTGGAAATAGGAGCCTGGAGGTGTAGTTTATGGTAGTGACTGACTAACGTAAAAACCAAATACTAAGATTTTCTTGTAGTCTATGTGCCTTTGGTGGATCCTTACTAAGATATCTCAAATGTAAAATCAGTTGTATTTACCAAGTATCAAGTCTCTTCTTCTGTTTACTAGAAGTAATGCTCGCTATTAGTTTTGTTTGGACAGCTGAACAGTTCCACATCTTCTGTGCTACCTGTTGCTGCTCCTACAGTATCTATATATGTGCATGGTAGCAGTCCATACTAGCCTAGCATAGCATGTGTTCTTCTCCTCTGTAAATGATGCTGTTTATTTTCACTAAGAGTTTTTCAGTGTGTTGTGTCTAATATGCTATTAACCAGGGCCGGCGCTACCCACTCAGCAGCTCCTGCAAAGCAGGGAGGCGCCATGCTGAAAAGGTGCTGTCTCCCTCCCTGCTCTGCTAAAGCTGCCTCAGCCCTCACTGTCACTGCCTCCTGCATGCCACCCACAGCGCCTGCCTGACAGCGGGCGGCAGTATGGAGAGGCTGAGCAGCTCCCTGCACCACGCACACACTGTCCTCCTCCTGCGACCTGCCCCCTCTTCCTCACGGACACTTGCGCTGAGGCATGTAGCGCTGTCTGTGAATGCCTGGATGTCATGTCCGGATCCGCCCCCTACCTATTGCTCCCTGCGCCTGTCAGCTGTCAATCAAATGACGAACAGGTAGCAGCACCGCCTCCCCTTCCTTCCCTCTTCTCAGTGTGCTGTGCCAGTGCCACTGCCAGTCCTCAACACTCCGCCCCCTCTATCTCCTCCCCTCTTCTTCCATCTCCTCCTTCTCTCCCCTCCTTTCCCCCTCAGTCACGAGTGCTGCACATACTTTTTGTACTGCTTTCGGATCGCATCGCACACACATTGCATGCATGCCGTGCGATGCGATCTTGCCCATAACGTATGCGATTCTCGCAGCGTGTATGTACACCTTTAGTGCCTGCAACATTTTGTGGACACAGCACTGAGATGGTGTATGCATACATGTACATGCACCCGAGATCCTCCATAGGATCGCATGTTGTATACACTCCCACAATCGGGCTGCAGCTTGTTGCAATGGCAATGTGAAAGGGCGCAAAATGTATGGTTTGCAGGAGGGCGCCGGACACCCTAGCACCGGCCCTGCTATTAACAGTACACTTCTGATGATTTTTGATTACTAGATTACTTTCCATAGGCACAATCTAGTCATTTGGGGGAGATGTACTAAGCCTTGAAAAGTGATAAAATGCAGAGTGATAAACCACCAGCGAATCAGTTTCTAACTGAAATGTAACAGGCTGTGTTTGAAAAAAGACAAGTAGGAGCTGATTGGCTGGTGCGTTATCACTCTCTATTTTATCACTTATTACATCTGGCCCTTGATCTGTGAAGCTATGAAGTAATATTTCATTTATGCCTGTTTACAATGATCATGGAAGGATCCTAGTGGGGGACCAGGGGCCTAGTGTGAATTGACAGGTAGATTTATTAAGCTCGGTGAAGGGATAAAGTGTCTGGATTTTATCACCGGCCAATCAGCTCCTACCTGTAATTTTTCAAACCAATCCTGTAACTTCATAGTTAGGAGCTGATTGGCTGGTGATAAAATCCAGACACTTTATCTCTTCACCGAGCTTAATAAATCTACCCCTGAATCCTGTATTTTATTTTTATTTTAACAACCAATGAGGAGGAATCAGTGTGTTTTCTAGGTCATTGTGAGGTCTAAATCCAGCTCTGATGGTGAAGACATAGGGATATATTCAATGCCCCATGATGAGTTGTGACAGCGAGCAGTGCCTATTGCTTTCCGTTACAGCATGCGGGTCAGTATTCAACTGACCCCCCTGCACTCGCCGCCTGGGTTTTTCCAGCGAGTTGGAAATTGCGAGTGCGGTTGTCAAAACGGCGAAGGTCACCACTATATGCTTAGGGATTCTGGGGGAATCCTGATGGAGAGGCTTCCCCAGGAACATAGAATAGGGTGAGCAGATGAAGAGGGGGTTAGACAATGAAAATGGCTTGTTTTCTGCAATCCTCGCCGAAAAAAAGCTACCCTCGCCACAGAAACCCCTCGCCGGCAGCATTGAATACCGTCCTTAGTTGCATACATTTCTCGAAGAAGAGATAGAAGAAAAAGTGATGGGATGTGATGCTGCGAATCGAACCTTGTGAACAAGTAAAGGTACTGTACCTGATAAAATGTCTGCCCAGACAGTAAACTAATCTCTATTGTTGCTGTACATAGTAAAGGACTATACTATCATACTAACAACTTAAAGGAGAACTCACCCTCTAAAATCTAACTAACCAGGGTGAGGAAACCATTAACCAAATGGACTAACAACAGACTAAACAATTTCTCTATGTCTACAACTTACACCCTATGTGTTCTCTGTGTTGTCTGTTAAGTATTCAGTGAATTTTCTATTGTTTATGTTGGTACTTGTGTAGTAGCACGGCACCGGCTATGCTACGTTTTTAGTGTAGGCTAAGCTACGCTGTCTGCGTAGCCTAACGGCAGCCTAGCGTACTTAGGCCCTCATTCAGGTTCAGGCGCTCGCATGCACATTCGCAAGCACTCTTGCGGGAAAAACCACACGCACGCATCGGGCGAAGGCACGCCTACAGCGCTTGCGAAATCATTCGCACGCAACCATACAAGTAAGGGGGGTGGTCTTTCGCTGTGCGTACGTGTAACTGGTCGCACGCGCCCACACATTTGCGCACGCACACTCACCTCTAGCTGCTAACGAACATGCTCTACTCCCCAAATGTTAGCAAACCAAATACTAGTATGCACATGTGTTGTGTTGTAAAGGAAGTATCTGATATCTATGTTGCATGTGAGGTGACACATGTCGACTAATGTTCACAGGGGCAACATGCTAAATATAGCAGAGTAGAAATGACAATAGTGGTGGTATGTTACATAAGGCAAATTTATAAGGGTGGGATTTGTTTGGTTTTAGCGCATTGGTTTGGTCAAAATAACTTTAGCAACAGAAGAAGTTTGTAACTGCTAACACTTGATTGCTGGTGGTATGCAATCAGAAGTTGTGCTGAGGTAATTGTCTCATGAAATCAACCATGTATTGGTGTCAATAGTGTGCAGGTGCCATTGATTTACCCATTGATTTAGCCATTTTGTGTGTGTGTTTGCTCCGTACGAATGAGCACATTACAAGGAGCAAGGAGTGCGAAACGAAAAACCTGCTTTGAGCTGGCGAAAAGTTTTGCGTTGGAGGGGAACAATCCCTCTTGCACTCATGCGAAAGCACTCCCACCACTCATAGTGAACGCCCATGTGTACGCCCATGTGTACGCCCACTTTTGCTCATTATAATGGTCGCGCCCATGCTAACGCCCACTGCACGCCTACTACTGATGAACTCGTTCGCACGGAGAAATCTCCGCGAAAGTTTGCTTGCGAGCATTTTTTCATGACATTGCACATGCGCATTGCGCTTGCTGCACATGCGCAGTGAGGGTTGCCGGGTGAAACGTGCGAATTCGCATGCGTACGCGCCAATGTGAATAAGGGCCTTAGTGTAGTGACTCCACAGCAGCCAATGGCTACCTTGCGTAGTTAGTGTAGTGACTCCACGGCAGCCCAGCTCTGTCCCCGGCGTCCATGGCAAGCCTAGTGAGCGCCTCTCACACAACGCTGGTAACTGCCAGATCCCCTGCCCTGGCGGACGCCGGCGGAGAGGGGATCATGTGGGTACCGCGGTACGTGTCCTCCAAACCTGTTCATACCCCCACTATCCACGTCAGCATGGAGTTGACTTTATAAAGTGCCCAAAGCGTGGAGAGCGTAGCAAGCCCCGCGAGGGGACGCAGATTACTTTACATGTATTCCGCATCCCCTTGTGGGGCTCCCTGCACTCGCCACACTTCCAGCTCGGTGGCTCGTTGCGCTCACCACACTTTATAAAATCATCTCGCTGACGTGGATAGTGGAGGTATGAACAGGTCGGGGGGACGCTGATTCTGACAGGGCCGCTACGCTAACTACTAAGTATCTTTATTTTTATTTTAGATTTAATTTTTACAAATTGTGTTTTTATTCTGTCACTGGCCAGTGAAAACTAAAATATATATAAATAAATGTGCATAAATAATTGCTAAACAATTTTGCCTAATGCAGTTTTTCATGTTTTTTGGTCTTTTATGGTATTAAAAGGGTCAAGCTATCCTTTTTTTAAACTGCTGCAGGACAAGCACTGCAATTAGCCGAGCGCCCACTCACTGCGGAGCAATGATGCAATATGCTACAGTGTGGGATGGTTACATGATGGCATTATACTCCACAAATCACCGCATCACAAGCTCCTGATCTGCTCACTTCCCATGTGAGGACGGTTTAGTAGATCTCCCTGAAAGTCAGGAGTCTTCCAAGCATTTTAGAAGTGTAAGGCAAGTATGGGTGATGCATTCGTTACTTGCTCTTTGATAAAGCCCACTAAAATAAAAGGGGCAAAATCAGACGTACATCACCCACACTGGAGGACACTTACCTGGATAATTTTAAGTGCCTATTGGTGAGTCCACATATAATCGTGGTGGAGCTGAACACAGAAACCACTGCCACTTTTTACATTTGGAGATTGGGGATTGATGAACGGCATCATATTGGCGAGTGCTTCCGAAGGACTGGCACAGAGTTACTTTGCACTAAGCGGCTTTTGTGAGACACCAGGCAGCTACTGTGCCCAGGGGAGTGATCGCATTGCTAGCAGTGTGTGGACACTTGATATCAGGTATATATACTTGCCTCCTGTCTGGCAATAAGCAAATAGCATTTACTGTAATTGTATTGTTCGGTGCAGTGAAAGTAAAGTAAAAGGAACTTTGAAACTTGTAGTTCCACATAGAGGATTTTTACATTGATACTCTTATATTGGCCCCGATGTGGAAGCGCTTTTCTGGATTGCCTGGCTCATTAGCCCTTCATGTATTTGTTGTGGACTCATATGACTTCTAAAGGCACTTGACCTATTTGTACAGTGTGTTAACTAATAAGTGTTATTAACTAATTGTTGTGGAATCTTTTTAGTTGTTCGTATTAACTTGATATATAGATATTAAAGTATTTTAATATATATATTTTTTACAGTATTATTGTGTCTTGACATATTAAGCCATAACAGCATTTCATATTTTAGTAACTCAATATAAGTGCCATCTCCTTTTAAATGCACTGAACATGGTTGAGCTTAACCTTATTCAGCAGGACAGGTGATGACACATCTAGTCCTGTTTAATTGAAGGAGTTATAATAATAAACGTATACAATGTGCTTATTTTCATACTCGGCTGGTCATTTCAGTGGGATATATTTTACTCCATGTGCAAGTTACAGAGTAATCACCTATATGAGCCTGCATAAACCAATGCTAATGATGAACTAAATGGGAAATTGTGACACACAAAATAAAGAGAGCTCCTGTTACGCAATATATCGTATATATAAAATAAGAGTGAAACAAACAGTATATTAGGAGTTAATGGTAATGTGCATATGAAATGTAAAACTAGGCAGGACTTTTAATTGTTACTTAGAAGGAATCAATTAGAATAGAAGCTCATTGGTCAGGGTGTAGTAATAACTCATTTCCAGACTGTTCGCTTTAAAGCAAGGATGGGGAACCTTTGGCACTCCAGCTGCTGTTAAACTACATATCCCAGCATGCTCTGATGCAGTTTTGCTATTTATCCATGCTAAAACCATTGCAGGGCATGCTGGGATGTGTTGTTCAACAGTCTGCTTTAAAGGAAACACTGGCATATGCAACATATTCTTAAATGCGCCATCCCAAACACACTGTTAAAATACAAAAGGCATCTATCTATCTATCTATCTATCTATCTATATAAATTGCTCAATAGATAATTCTTAATGTTCAGAAATGAACGTCACTGTCATTTAGATATGTCTGTCAGTATCCTGTTGACAATTTCAGGTATGCTCCAACAAAAGCCATCACCAGCCACCTCACCAGTTCTGCAGCCACATGGTGCAGTGTGTGACACAGAACGCAGTGCTGCCATCTCTTCCACGGGACACTGACCCATTTGGCATAAAGATAGTACATGTACAAGTCATGACACAGAAGTGGCAGCAGAGAAACAACGGAGGCTTTGGCATGTCACATCCATCTTTTGTGTCCAGTATCTTACTGCTAATGATGTGTTGGTGACCAAAACAACACGGGCATAGCTGCATACCAGGCTCTCTCCTGAATAATACTACTGAATTAAGTTTTAAATATACTGTATATATATATATTGTCACTCTACTCACAAATTGAACATGATGAATTTACCCTATATAGGATAAATGCACACAGTGACATACCTGAAATGCAGAGTTGCTGAATCCATTAGTCCCATCACGGGATTGGTTAGTGAGCTCCATGTCCTTGAGAGCCACTTTTTAGAATGTCTGTAAAAGTTTGATCCATACAAGTGATCCCTGCACATAGCGAGGGCAGAGGTTTACCTGCCAGCAGCCACTCCCAGCTTGTGTTCTGTTTCATTGCTCCACCCTTTAGAAAACATAATTGTTCATTGTTACATAGATTGCTAAATAATGTCAATTTGCAATTGCCATACAAAGATGAGAACTACTGCAACTTCTTGTACCAGACTTGTTTACCCAGAACTTATTTAAATGTATTTCCGTCTTACATAATGCACTGCCATGACATGTAGTCAGTTATAACAGTGCAAACTGTGACGATAAAAGAATAAAATGAAGCGACAAGAGATACAGTATAGGTAGTTCAGGACAATGAAGGAGAGTGAAAGTGAACCAGTCCTGTAGAGCTGGGAACTTGACCACCTGTGTTTTTAATAAAATGTGGAGGAAGTTTGTGTAATGTATTCAAGCATCATTAAAGTTATTTAGGAGCTATAGGGCAATTGCCCAATATCTTGTGTGATATTGCAGTGTATGTGAAGGGGCAAAAAGAGATCAGTGTCAAAAAAATCTGTTTCAATTAAATGGGGTACATTTACTAAGTTGGAAGTTATATTGCAGTAGTGGCTCATAACAACCAACCAGATATTATCTATTATCTTCTAGAAGGTGCTAAATACATAAGTAGTATCTGATTGGTTGCTATGGGCAACATCCCATCTTCAATAAAACTCCCATCTTAGTAAATTAACCCCAAGATGTGCATGTTAAGTAATTAAGAAAATTGAAATCCACCTGAAGTTCATAATTTGAATTTTAAATCTGAAATGCATTTTTTTATTGCAAGAATTACATGATCCTAGCTGTTTTTATTGACTTTTTCCATCATTTGTTTTTTAACAGTGATTATCAATTTTTTAATGATTTCAAACTGAACTGAAATGGGAATCTGCACTAAAACTAATGGGGCCTACACACATACCGATTTGGAGCCATTTTGTAAGCGATTTGTCTAGGTCGCTTAGAAAGCATACATCAGTGTGTGTGGAGGCTATAGCTATATAGATGCGCGGCCCCGCACGTCGGTATCATTGTAAGAAGAAGAATGAGCATGTCCCATCAATCTAGTAATATCGCTTAGCAAGACTCTGCATATCGGGCGCCTTTTGTGTGGTGTCTCTTTTTTTGTGCTCAAGCGACCAGCGATTTTCCTCACCTGGACAATCCCTCAGTCCTCCTCTCCATTCTCTACATGCTGCTGCTACAGAGAACACACGCTGCAAACCCTCTGGTGCTGGTAAGTACTATGCGATCCACTATGCAACACCAACGCATTATTACAGGTGGGGTGGGGTGGTAATGAGAGGGGTCCACTGTGCCACCAATGTAAACTTTAATGGCATGCTTATGGGTGAGTGTGTCATGTGCCGTCCGCCGCACCCCCGTCCCCCCAGCGCAAGAATGTGGGCAGGAGGTTGTTTTGGGGGGGATGTGAGGCGACCACTGCGCCATCAGTGTTTTAAAAAAAGCATGATGAGGGTGTCATGTGCTGGACCGAAAACGCATGGGCAGAATAACATGGATCCTGTGTCTCCAATTAGGCAAGAGGAGGAGAGCCAGGATCTGGTAAGTTTCAACACATATACAGTAGATATGCGACATGTCATCATTATTCATGGTTCTAACATTTAGTTTTTTTATTTTACAGGATGCTACTCCGGAGCTGTTTGTGGAGACGTCCAAGACTACAGAGGCTGCAGATCTTGAATGTGAGGAAGTAGAAACCTCAACCTCTACCCCCCTGCCAACGCTACCACCCAGGCAGAGGAAGAAGACAAAAGATCTGCAGCTGGCAGCTCTGAGCAAGTTTTTCAATTTGCGGAGGCAAGGCTTAATAAGCCTATTGATTCAATTTGGCAGTTTTCTAATACAGCAGACTCGGAGATGCGTTCAATGGATGACGATACCCGTCGAAAATTCAAACGCATCGTGTACGATGTAATAATTCAGGCCCAGGATAAAAACATTCCTGATGACCTGAAATTAATGCGCGACCCGATGCATTACGCATCTTGCGGACCCTCGCCACAGTATCCCTATCACCAACCCTATAGTAAACCGCCGGGAATTCTTCCGCAGCTTGCCCCTCCTCATACGATGGGAGCCCCTTCACCCAACCCGGCCACATCAGTCACCACCAGCACTCTGTCCACTGGAGTGTACTCTGCTATGCTGAGTACACAAGCACAGGACAATGCTGTTTTTTTTACCATTATACATTTTTAGACTTTCTAAATTATTTTTTCTAAATTATTACAGTTGAAAAAATTGCTCTTCCATGCGTTTTTGAATCCTTGTAAACCATACTGTCTGCTTGGATACAGAATTTGGCCCTGACTCCAGAATGATGCGATATCAGTCACTCTTGTGTGTCCTTCACTAAAAGAATGTCCTTACCTTTGCTATCTCTTCTTTGCACATTTTGGGTGTCATCACTTCTATTGGCTCTAGTATACTCTAGTGAATTTGTTGGCCTGATCCCTTTTTTTTGGTTTGAAAAGTCTGTGGCCCAGAGGCATTTCTTGGCCTGATATTGTTGATAAACCTTTTATACTTTTAATATATTTAAAAAAGTATTTTCAGTAAATTAAAAAAAAAAAATGGTATGGTGTCATTTCATTACAATATGTTATTTATTGTTAATTTAAAGTTCTATTATGTACAGATATGGTTCCTCTTTGCAACACTTCTCCTGACTTCTCTCCCCTTGAAAAATAATCTTTTTCAAGGAGTGAGGAGTGTAGAGCAAGTGCTGCAAACACTCTGGTAAGGTGTCATTTTTTAAAACCACAAAAGAACATACTGTTGTGACGGCTTTGAAACAAAATGGATTAGTTTAACTGAAACAGACAATCAACTAAAGTCAAATTGCAGAGTCTTGCCAACCCACAGCACCCACTCCATTAAAATATGCCATGTACTGGTCTCGTACCTGCTTGGCCCTGGACAGGGCCGTCGAGAGGCAGGGGGGGCGGGTACATTTTACCTGGGCCTGCCAGGGGGGTCCGGGTCCGGACACACACTTTAAAATATATTTTTTGGGCTGCGGGTGCGTAGGGAGGACAAGGACCTGTCCGCCCGCCCATGTGTCCGGCCACCCGCCCGTCAGCTGCGGCTTCCCCTGTCTGTCCTTCCCCTGCACACAGAGGGCCTTATTTTGGTTCATTCTTTCTGACAAAATCCTTCTTAGATGGGCAAAACCATGTGCACTGCAGGTGGGGCAGGTGTTACTTGTGCAGAGAGAATTAGATTTGGGTGGGGTTTTACTTCAAAGTGAGATCTATATTGCAGTGTAAAAATAAAGCAGTCAGTATTTTCCCTGCACAGAAACAAAATTACTCACCCAAATCGAATTCTCTCTGCACATGTTACATCTGCCCCCCCCTGCAGTGCACATGGTTTTGTCCATCTAAGAAGGATTTTGTCAGAAAGAATGAACCAAAATAAGGCCCAGAGAGACAGACGCTAGAAGTCATAGTTCACCTCTAGCGTCTGACAGGAAGCACAGTTCTGCACTTCCTGGTAACGCTGCCGGGCTGTGCTCCTCAGAGACGCTGGAAGTGAAAAATGACTTCTAGCGTCTGGCTCTCTGTGCGCAGGGGAAGGCAGGGTAAAGCAGGGGGCAGCAGCAGCTGACGGGCGGGTGGCCGGGCACATATTAACCCCTTGGCAACGAGCTAGAACCCCTGGCAATGGAAATAACCCCCCCATGGCAACGAGCAAGAACCCCTGGCAAAAAATATTAACCCCTTGGAAACATTTAAAAACCCCTTGGCAATGAGCAAGAACCCCTGGAAATGGACATTAACCCCCCTTGGCAACGAGCAAGAACCCCTGGCAATGTACATTAACCCCCCTTGGCAATGAGCATTAACCCCTGGGAACAAATATAAACCCATTGGTAACAAGCAATAACCCCTGGCAATGTATATTAACCCCTTGGCAACGAGCAAAAACCCCTGGCAACGGACATTACCTCCCCTCTTGGCAACGAGCAAGAACCCCTGGCAACTGACATTAACTCCCCTTGACAACAAGCAATAACCCCTGGCAATGCATATTTACCCCTTGGCAACGGACATTAACTCCCTTGGCAACAAGCAGGTAATTTATAATGTATTAGAAGCCTTACTGTGGGGGGCAACGTGGTGTGGCATAGTCAGTGTGTATCGATTTTTGTGTGACATCCCATTTTTTTGGGACGGTCCTGTGGGAATTAGACACTGGCCATGCCCTCACAGCGACAAAACGGCACCCAAAAATTTTTGACGCGTGCCTGCGGCAAGCACATATATTCCTTTCTCCACTGCCGTAGTTGGGAGGTATGCATTAGGTGTGAGGGGTATTGCAATGTGTGGCATAATGTGTCAGGGGCATTACAGTGTGCAGCATAGTATCAGGCATTATGGTGTGCTGCATCATGTTTCAGAGAAATGGCGGTGTGTGGCATAATGTATCGGGCATTACAGTGTGCAGCATATTGCGCTGGGGCATTACGGTGTGGTAAACACCCCTATATCCTTTAATGGCCACACCTCTTTTCTGTCGCTTTCCACTCCAGGGGGGCCCCGTGACGCTGTTGTACCGGGGCCCAGGATTTCTCTTGGCAGCCCTGGCCCGGGATAGAGGATTTCCCTGTACTAATCTCTCCAGTCCAGACAACCTGGCAGCATTGAAATCTGCCTCCTCAATTGCTGCATTACTTTGCAGGCCTTTCCGTGTCATGTTTCTTTGCAGATAGTTGTGCAAAGAATAGCATGCCAACACAACCCACTCAATTTTGTCCACCCTGAGGTTGATAGTGGTGTGGAAGATGCGGAACCTCCCACACATGATCCCAAACGCATTTTCAACTATGCGGCGGGCTCTTGATAGCCGATAGTTAAAAATATGTTTCTCATAAGAGAGGTTTCGATTGGGGAAGAGCAAAAGCCTCATCGGCTACAATGACAATATTTAGCCCATGTGTGCATTCTTCTGTTTCAGGTAGGTTCAACTGATTACTCATCAGCCTTTGATAAAATGGAGGGTCTTTTAATGAACCCCCATCTGATGTCCGGCCATTCTTCCCAACGTCCACAAATATAAACTCATTGTTCGCATTAACTATGGCCATAAGAACTATACTGACATATACCTTGTAGTTGAAATACAAGGATCCACTTTTAGCAGGAGTAGTGATGCTGTCGTGCTTGCCATCAATTGCACCCCCCGCAATTTGGGAAATTCCACCGTTCTTCAAAACCCCATGCAATCTCTTTCCATTCAACTGTAGTTGTAGGTAACTAGAAAGAAAGCAAACCATTTTTAATCATTGCATTAATAAGCAGATTTATCAGTGTAGAAAATGTTTTTAAAAAATTGCACTACAAAAGGTATTGTGTGAAAGGGCCACATTACAAAGAATGCTACACCCCTTCCCCATAGCACCATCCCACATGGCAGAACTTAAAATGACTGCCATCCTACCCCCATAGCATGGAAAAGAAGGCTCAGAGGTTTCTTGTTGCCAATTGAACTGTGACTGTATGGGATGTCTTCTGTTCATAAACATTAAACATATTTAAACATGTCAGTTTGCTGCAGTTACATTGTGCAAACATAATTGCCCCCTCATCAATCTTTACCTTCAAGTACTCGTTTCGTAGAACAATGTATAATGCCCGACACGTCTCTGGAATGATCACACCCAGCGCATGTGGTGAAATGAGCGTGGTGAATTTGATGTCCTCCAGAGATATGCCGGTCGCCAAATACTGCAGCGTCGCCACCAGCCGGTCATGCGCAGAGATGGGCCTGTGCATATGAGTGACTTTCTGCTCTATATGGGGAGAGACAAGCTGCAGAAGCTCCTGGAACATCTCCTCATTCATCCTCAGGTAATTCCTGTAGTCCTGGGGATTATTCTTCCGAATCTCTTGCAAAAACGGTGTGTGAGACCGGGTCTCCCGATACTATAGCCAATGCTTCACCCAGCAGGATCGAGCAAGTCTGCGCTCCCTGCTGCGCCAACGCGCTTTCTGCTCCATATCCACGACAGCAAGCCCCTGGCAGTACAGCAAAAGAATCTCATCCTCCTCATGCATCATGTAGTGATCCATGTTCAAAAAGAACAGCTTTGTAAAGTCAGGACCGAACAAAATAACAGCACTCCAAGCTCTGTAAACTCCAACCAGCCAGCTAGAAAATGCAGTAATGTTTTAAAAAAATGGCAACCGCTATATACAGACAAAAAGGAACTTCCCCAGCCCTTTGAACTGCCCATTTTTATTTTAATGAGTTTTTTTTCTTTTTCCCTTGCTTGAGAAGAATTTGCCATGCTTAAATCGCTAAGCAGAATCACTGACGCATATCGCTGACACATTTTGTACATTCTGACGATATAGATGCTGGGGTGCTCAAAGGAATTTGGCTATGCTAAATCGGGCATGCTATGTCGCTGGCCAAAATCACTCTGTGTGTAGGCCCTATAAGGGTGGTTTTGCCAAAAAACAAAACATGATGATTAATTAGAACCAAAGCCAAAATACAGGGGTCTGCGCTCATTTCTAGTTTAAATAACATGTCATTGGTGATCCTTAAAGACAATTTATCAAAGTAAGCATAAAACCATTTATTTGTCCCCAAGGCAGAACTGCTTCTGAGAAATCTGAAGGATAAGAAGCATCTTTATATTGTGTCTTAGCTGAATCTGACATGCACATCCAATGGTTACAAAATCATATTTACCCTCTTATCGGGATGCGGTCATTTGGTCTACAGCATGATGGTCGACAGTAATTAGGTCGACGCCATTAGGTCGACATGGGAAACGGTCGACATGGGTCTAGGTCGACATGGTTCTAGGTAGAAAGGTCATTAGTTCGTCAGGTCATTAGTTCGACAGGTCATGAGTTCGACAATGTCTAGGTCAACAGTCATAAGGTCAACATGGGATTTTTCACTGTTTTTTGAGCGAACATGTGCCGACAATCGGTATTTCATGCCCTACCATCCACTAGGATATGGTGGGAGAATAAAATAGTGTGCCGAGCTTAGCGGGCACCGTGCCCGACGCATTGCGAGCGCAGCGAGTGATACGAGGGGATGCGGTGCACTTGAAACTGTGTCCATGTCGACTGTGTTGACATTCAGGTCTAAAAACTGTGAAAAAACCCATGTCGACCTTTAGACTGTCGACATAGATATTGTCGAAGTAATGACCTGTCGAACTAATGACCTGTCGAACTAATGACCTTTCGACCTAGAGCCATGTTCACCTTTTCCCATGTCGACCTAGACCCATGTCGACCTAATGGTGTCAACCTAATGACTGTCGACCATCATGCTGTAGACCAAATGATCCCAACCCCTCTTATCTACACCATTCCTTTCATTTACTGTATCTGAAGTATGGTTACATTATACCGTGGAGCCACTGCATAGACGAAGCAGTCCTTGGTGCAATAATCAGGACTGGGACTAGTTGCCACCTTTTGCTGGGCCCAGGATGTAGCTAGAATTATTCAGAAAAGGCTGGAAAACTCTTAAGACCAGTAAAGTTTTTTTGCTAGAGATACCTTCAAATTTCGAGGGCCATAAAATCCCCAGTGTCTTTGTAAGGGAATGTATTTCCTTTGTGATCTCTAACATCCTAATTACATTTATCTCATATATGTGACAGACTGTTTAATTATGACACTTAAATAAATATCTTACCTGTTTAATATTTGGTAATATAATGTACAGTCTTAGGGCCCAAATCAGGGTTGATCGCTATTATGTGAATTTGCAGTGGACTGTGAGGAGAAAGCCCCCGCCCACACAGAACGAGTAACCGCCCCTTGCAAAATTGCGAATGGATCGCTGATCGCCATCCACTCACAAATCCATACACGGACCATCAAAAGGATTTTTACTGTCTGTGGCAAATATAAGTGAAACGTCTGAGGCTTCCCCTAATCTACGACTTAGACAGGCTGGAAGTGGTCATTGCAAAAGTCACAGACCCTCTTCAAAAACACCTGTTTTTTTTCCCAAACACACCCAGAAAATGGCAGGTTTCTGCCTCCAAATGCCGGCTTCCTGTCAGTCATACTGCAAAAGGATTACGATTACTATCCATATGCATTTCTTGTCGCTAATTATCCTCGCACATGCTTGATTCCATCTCTACACATGCACAATAGTTCAATAATCACTTGATTTGCTAATTCTATAATTAGCAATCAATTCTGAATCAGGCCCTTCTTACTGTATATGTTTGCAATGTTTTCTTGGATTCGGTATGAAATCCCGAAGGTCAAAATCCCGACAGGGTCAAAATCCCGACATTTAAAATCCCGACAGGGTCAAAATCCCGACATTTAAAATCCTGACAGGGTCAAAATCCCTACATATAGAATGTACAGGTGAAACAGTCTACATGACTTTCGGTCGACAGGTGCGAGGTCGACATGGGTTTTTTCACAGTTTTTTTTTACCCGAATGTCGACACAGTCGACATGGACACAGTTGCAAGGGAACCGCAGCCCCTCGCATCGCTCGCAATGCTTCGGGCACGGTGCCTCGCTGCGCTCGGCACACTATTTTATTCTCCCACCTGTCGGCACATGACGGTTCAAAAAACAGTGAAAATACCCATGTCGACCTCGCACCTGTCGACCGAAAGGCATGTAGACTGTTTCACTTGTACATTCTATATGTCGGGATTTTGACCCTGTCGGGATTTTAAATGTCGGGAATTTGACCCTGTCGGGATTTTAAATGTCAGGATTTTGTCCATGTCGGGATTTTGTCCTTGTCGGTATTTTGACCCATTCGGGATTTTGACCCTGTCGGGATTTTGACCGTCGGGATTTTGACTGCATCCCGTTTTCTTATCAGTATTAAAAATATAACTTTTCATGAAACTACATGACATCCTGATGTGATGCTTACAATACTTTTTGTGATTAAACAAGATTGGATGAAACTCCTCCATGGAAACTTTTTTTGACTAGTCCTTTGTCTTTCTGTACACATCTGAATCAAGCTTTGTGTCTTAACAGTGACGCCTGCTCCTGACCACATATAGCAACAATACACTGATTTTGGTGCTATCCGGTCGATCGGTTGACAATCAGTGTGTTCATTATGCATATGGTTGTCATAGTGAAATTTCGTAACACAGTCAACGTGAGTGTTTTGATATTTTGGATTCTGATTAGGAATGAAGCATGCCCAAAACATGGTGAGCGAAGCAATTTATTACACTAATTCGGGGTCCATGATATGAAATCTACAATTTGACAACTTTACAAAACTCATGTCGACCTTTTCATTCGTAGACCAATACCATGTTCACCATGTCCATGTCAACCATTTGGAGCAGACCTAGACGCTGTCAACCTTTTGACTGTCATTCTTTATGCCATTAATGCATTTATTATAAGACCATTGACTTGTGAGGGAATTTGTGATTGTGCCAGTTATGTGTGTGGAGGCCTAGACGAATTACAGCAATTTGTCGCCAGCTAAAACATCTTGTTTTACCACTTCTGTTTGCTGAGCAAGCTTTATTCATCTCACCCGTCTACATCATGAATTATGACGAAGGAGCCTGCATGTATGGACAAGAATCATTTCAACAAGTTTCAGTGATCTTGCTGAAAGCCCAGCAGAAACCTACTGTATGTGAATATATAATTGTTTCATGACTTGCATTGCAGGTTGGAGCTACACAAATTAAATAGCTTGCTGCAGCTTTCCCATAGAAGTGCATGGATCCCGGGTGCGTACACTATGCAGCAAGTCTGTATCAGGAAACATCTGTATACAGTGTATTAATTACATATCATAGCTACTCATTACACACATTTCCACAGCACATTTATATAGTTTCAACTTAAGTAACAGAATTAGGTCTTTTAAGGTTCTAACAATCAGAATAGTTAATTTTAGGTACTAACACCCAAGTCCTATAGAAAATAAGTATGTTATTCCCTGGTAGATAAAACGTACAGCTAGATGTATTAAGCTTCAAAAGTGGAGAGTTATAAACAACCAGCCAATCAGCTCCTACCTGTAATTTTCAAACCCAATCTGAGACATGGCAGTAAGGAGCTGATTGGCTGATGATTTATCACTCTCTATCACTGTCCCAAAAGCAAATTAACATTTTGAGTGAAATTGAAAAGGATTATAATAGGATAGAACAGGCATATCCAAACTATGGCCCTCCAACTGTTGTGAAACCATCATTCCTTGCCACAGTTTTGCTATAAGGGAATGCTAAAACTATGGCAAGGCATGCTGGGATGTGTAGTTTCACAACAGCTGGAGAGCCACAGTTTGGATAAGCCTAGGTTAGATCCTGAGATTCCTGGGCTTACAAATTATATCACTGGTATGGTGAGGGGGGGGGGGGAGGGGGGGCTCAGGGGGTCAGTACCCCTGGGCCCCCCTCTATCTAGGGGATCCCTGTGGTTGGCATTTTGTTTTAGCTAAAGTTTTTATGCATGGGAGTGGGGTAGTGTTGCAGCTTCACCTATCTGCCAATGTGACAATGATTAATGGTGCTGAGCATTGGGAGCCAAGGCACACTGACTGCACAAGTCTATTCCTGGGAGTTGACTAAGTTCCATGAGACTTTGCACAAGAGTTCAGAGGCTGAGAGACTTGTGGAGCTCATCATATGCTTCTCAGCCCCATGGAGGACAGCAGCAGCAGCGGCCTCGTCATGGGAGGGTTTTTAATCAGAGGCAGAGCTGAGCCCGGTATGGATCCTATAGAGTAAGGTACCGAGTGACAAACAGGCTTTTCATGTGGCTATCTATCTATCTATCTATCTATCTATCTATCTATCTATCTATCTATATATATATATATATATATATATATATAGACAAAAGACGGTATGCCGGCACTCAGCTCCAACAAATCTCTCCTTAGGGCCCCGTGCCCTCGGTGAGGACCCGGATCGAGTCCAATAATATCTTTGGTGTGACCGCGGCACTGGGGACTTCAGAAACAAACGAAACAGGACGCTGGTTCTCTGTTGACGTTTCAGCCTTTAATCACAGGCTTTTCTCAAATGTAATGTAAAGCTGTTTTGAGAAAAGCCTGTGATTAAAGGCTGAAACGTCAACAGAGAACCAGCGTCCTGTTTCGTTTGTTTCTGAAGTCCCCAGTGCCGCGGTCACACCAAAGATATATATATATATAAAATCGGGGGTTGTTAGGAGTGCGCTCTGATCGTACCACCTAGCACATGGGTGTACCAATAAACATGATAAAACAATCATTCATTTTTCTGGAATGGAATTCGAATATTTCAGCAATGCAACGTAGACTTCGTTCAAAACGTAATTCTTTATTTAAGAAGTCCAACGCGTTTCGTCAACACGACTTCATCAGGGGCATTGCAATATAAGGGATTATTTAACATGGAAGGTATTCCTTATATCGGGCAATATTATAAAATCAATAAACAAGGGTAGTAGGGGCTGGTCTCCCCGGGGTAGATCTCTACCCTTTCGAAAAACTCGAATAGGTACTCTCGTATCTATAGGATACGAAGGATCGCACTAATGAGTGATAATTAGGGAGCCTCAAATCTCCAATCACACAATCGCCACTGTAGGGATGTAGCAGTCACACCTACTGCAAGCTCTCAGCTTGCAGTAGGTGTGACTGCTTCATCCCTACAGTGGCGATACAATACAGGGGTATTTGAGGACCGAGGTTGGGAACCACTGTTCTATGTTAAAAAGAGCCAAGTCCAAAATGATCAGGATCTCTGTAGTGTATTTAATAATAAATAATCCCCACTAACACCAGAGAGGGATTATAGTGATCTATTTTCTTTATCCAGATGGGGCCACTCTCATCTGAAGGGCTCCTATAGTGACTACCGCCATCCGCCACCCTGTGTTTCCACCCTGTGTTTCCACCCTGCGTCCTCCAGTGTGAGATGCTTGCGCGTCCATGTCCTGTCCCAGTCCGCCGGATCGCTATTCACCAGAAACATGTGGATGGCGCGCTGGCGGCCGCAATAAGAGTGGCGCCATCTGTAGTATATTTTTGTTTATATGATGGCCCTTATTCAGATGTAATTTCAGTACAAATTTGTTTGGAAAATTGGCAAAACATTGTGCACTGCCGGTGGGGCAGATGTAACATGTGCAGAGAGAGTTAAATTTAGGTGGGGATGTTGAAACTAAAAACTAAATTGCAGTGTAAAAATAATGCAGCCAGTAGTTACCCTGCACAGAAATGAATACCCCTTTTACACCATAAACCCTGGTCGGACCCTGGTCTTTGAACGCTGGAGTTTCCAGGGTTTGACCCTGCTTTATACCCCATTTACACAGCACTTCGACCTTGGTCGGACCTGGGTCTGCACCATTTACACTTAACCTGGGTCAGCCCTGCCTTTCCTCGTGGATGTCGTTAAAAATGCTTGCTTGTTGCCAAGGGGGTATAAAATATATATATTTATAAATATATATATTATATTTATATAAATATAATATATCTATATATATATATATATATATATATATATATATATATATATACGACAATTGACCCAGCACTCCAATCACGAGTAGTAGCTGCCCGTGGTGCCATCTCCAAAGTACCTAAAAGCAGGGCCGGTGCAAGCCCCCCTCCCGCCCCAGGCAAAAACCCCCGTGCCGCCCGCCGCCCTCCGCCCGGATGGTGCGGACGATACTGCGGCACAGGGGGGGGGGGGTGTTCGGCAAGGAGGGGGGGGGGGTCTCGGGTTCAGCGGGTGCGATACGGCACGGGGGGGGTGTGTGTGCGGGCGATACTGCCTCGCTGCAATCCCCCCAGCGGGGAGCAGGAATCGGGCGGCGGGCGGCGCGGGGGGGGGGGGCAGCGTTAATTAACGGGTGGGATGGGGGTCGGGAAGGGGGAGGAGGATTACATGCTTACCTGCTCCCCGCTCCCTGCTTTCTGGTACCTCTCTATGGTACCTCGTCGGTTCAGTACCGCCCTCCAGTGGCGCCGGCCCTGCCTAAAAGGCACCTATCAATAGCGGTGGTGTCCGGGAAACCGGACACCCCCGCTATATATATTTATATAAATATAATATATATATGTATATTTATAAATAATGTGTATATATATATATATATATATATATATATATATATATATATATATATATATACTGTATATATATATATATATATATATATATATATATATATATATATATTACTACTACTTGAATAACATTTTTGAGGGGGTAGATGGGGGAAGCTGTCCCCGGGTGCTGGGAGGAGGGGGTCCCTGCGGCTGCTGAGGGGAGGGAGGGGTACCTGTCAGCCTGAGGTCGGAGGGGATGGTGTGTGCCGCTGCTGCTGTACCTCCCCCCGCAGACGTGAAGTTCCTGTGCCGAATGGACAGTCAGTGGCGGGGGTCCCTGCGGTGCATGGGAACTAGTACAACTAGTACTAGTTCCCTTGCGCTGAAGGGACCGCCGATGACTGTCCATTCGCCGCAGGCACCGGCTGCCGGGGGGGAGGTACAGCAGCAGCGGCACACATCATCCCCTCCGGCCTCAGGCTGACAGGTACCCCCCTCCCCTCAGCAGCCGCAGGGACCCCCCTCCTCCCGCAGCAGCTGGGCACAGCTTCCCCATCGCTGCACGCTGTGGACCCGCTGCGGGTGCCTGGACCCGCAGCGTGACCATTTATACCAGCATTTACAAGGGTCCTATCCTGGGTAGAGGACCCGTGTAAATGGACATGGATATACCCTATTTACACCGCCTATGATCCAGGTCTGACCCGCCGCTGACCCGGATTTTTTGGCGGTGTAAAAGGGGTATAAATTACATCTGCCCCACCTGCAGTGCACATGGTTTTGCCCATTTTCTAGACAAATTTGTACTGCGATTAGATCTGAATAAAGGCCTATGTGATAAAATATCACGTAATGTTAAATTTCATATAAAAACTTTGTTACGGTATTTACAAATTTATCTTGGTTAGAGGAACTATCAAGCCAGCGGAGAGAGATTTTGTTGTCGAATGAAATTCACACAATCCAATTTATTGTACGATGCAGCTAAAACATATTTAAGTGTAATTAATTGTTGTTACACCCATTATGCTTGTTCTAACTGAAAAGTGCACCTGTACACTTATCAACTACAGGAGGCTAAAGTCAGTCATCTCTTTTAAAGGTTATTTTGCTTATACTTTCTATTCATTGATAAGAATTCAATGAACTTGTGTGTTGATTTGGCAGGGAAGGGAAAGAAACAGCATGGGTGCCAACCTATGTTATTGTGGCTTTGATTACATAGTGACGTCTGTTTGCAGCCACCTACAGCAATTAAGCTGACCATTAATTGTTTTCTTGTATCATGAAGTATGTGTACAGTAAATAGAATGGCATACTTTGTTAACCAAGGTATCACACATTGTTTTTCTCTTTACAGTCCATAAATTGATAGGTATTTATTTAATTAACTATTAAAACACAGCATTTACACACTATTAACAATGACCAAACTTTTTGAAGCCAAGTGTGCAAGGACAATATCCTGTCAGACATTTTGCAACAATTACAAATTCAGTATTGATGTGGTCGCACCAAATGGTCAGAATTGTTAAAACGCTTGGTCGCCGGCTGTTAGTATGCAGCAGATAACTTTGTAATCAGAAGGGATTTCATTATCATAAGCTATAAAATAATGTGGGATTCGCAAAAATATATATTTTAATTATCTGAGGTGTTTGGTCATAATGCTGACATTGTGAATGTTGACAGTCTGCATGTCAACCTAACATTTTTCTACCTAACGCTAAAGCATAACCATGTTGACTTTATGGTATAGACTTTCTAATGTAAACATTTTGAACGTCAACCTAATGACTACATACCATTCTTACAGTATGTAGTAACATTACTGATGTTAACTATGTCAACATTCAGTATGTCTGCACCAGAATCTCAACAGTTTTAATATTAGCATGGTTAGATTGTTAATATAATGTATGTCAACAAGTTGAAATGAACAAGATTATGACATATTATATCCCGCACTGTTAGGGGGGTATTCAATGTCAGGGTCACGGCAGTCGAGCTTGCTCGACTGCCGTGACCCAGTCCCGTTCTCGGTCAGCTCGACCGAGAACACGCAGACGGGATTCAATGTCCCGCCTGCCGGGGAGCGAAAAGGGGGCATGGCCGCGAGTTGTGGCCGTGAAGAGGCGAGCTGCAGCCGGCAGCTCGTCACTTCCCGGCTGTTCTCGGCAGAACGAGCCCGACATCTAGTGATGTCGGGCTCGTTCTGCCGAGATACCCTGCTCAATGCTGTCGGGGAAGACAGCATTGAATAGGGCCCGGCGGGCATCTCCCCGATGGGAGGTGCTCGCCGGAGATTGAATTTCCCCCTTAGTGTGGTGCTTGCATGGGGGTTCCCATGTAAATGCAGATGTGGTGTGCCAGGGCGGGGGCGGCTGACATCACATGATGTTGGCCACCCGCCCTGTCTTATATTTGGGAGCCCAGGAGAAATCATTTGATGGTCGCCAACCATCTAATGATTTCTCCTGCTGCGGAACATGCGAGGGGATGAGTTTTCATAACACATCCCCTCGCATGGTTGTGAGTGGATATGGCGGCAACAGGGTGTGTTTTTGGGTGGGGCGGTAGGGCGGCACTCTGGGACTCGGTAAGCTGCAAGCTTTACAGCTTACCGAGTCAACCAGAATCAGGCCCATAGTTCGTGTATAGTTCTTTCCTGCTAATCACATCCACTAATTGCTTTGATTTCTATACTTATTGAGTATTTTAATATACACTTCTTGCCTCAAATGCACTGTACATCATGCTTTATTTATGGACTGTGTGAATGTAAACCTACAGTCTTGTTTATCTTTTCTAGGCCCCAGTCTAATTTAACTCTTCACATAGCCCTCCAACATGGCCAATATGCATATTGCTCAGTTTCTCCTTTTCATCAGCGACCAGAGATGGTCACTGATGAAAAAGAAACTGCCGGGGGGAGCCCGGCAGTGGTAGTCAGCTGGTTGCAGGAGCATGTTCCTGCGACCAGCGATCACTACAGGGGTAAAAACGGGAGCGCGCACCCGGCGATATATCGCCGGTGCACACTCCCATTGCGGGCAATATGGTCACTTAGCGACCATATTTCCTGCGATATTGTACAAAATCGCACCGTGTGTACGCACCTTAAGAATCTGACTGCTGAAAAGGAGACTAAAATAACTGATTAGATAAATGGATTTAACCAATTTGTTTGAATGATCATTGTCTGTCTGTCATTGTAATTTGCTTCCATACATTACCATATATTTGTGTCTTTGTCCCCCCAGATAGATAGGACAGATAAATCTTTTGTTGTGTATCTAGCTTTAGATTTGGATGGGGTGTGTTCAAGCTGAAATCTAAATTTTAGTGTAAAAAATAATCTGTTTAACATCTGTTGGTCACATGCAAAAGTTGACCATATTTACCCTGCACACAAACAATATAAGTGCATTAGCTCCTCCAGCATTGCAACATGGTTTGTTCCAGACAAAACATTACATGCTTTTTTTTGCTTTACTTTATGTGGTCCAATATTTCCACAAAGCTGCATATAGCTTCAAAATATTGCTGTGTAATGGTGTGTACACACTTGTACAATGTGCATGAGATTTTGACTATAGAGTCAAAATCTCATCTGGATCGCATGCAGATCGCATGGGTTTTGACCCTTGCGATCCCGATGCGCACTCCCGTATCGCAGCCAGAAAGTCTTGGCTGCATAGACTATATAGTGCAGATCTGCACTATATAGTCTAAATTGTATGCAGATAGTCTAAATTGTATATATACTCTAAATTGTAATATAGTCTAAATTGTACAAGTGTGTACACACCTTAAGTGTAACCCAGTAAATCTGGTGAGATGCCCAATACAAACTATTCAAAATTGCTTCTTTCCCCTTTGCCGTAAGGCATGAGTTTTCTGTTTATAAGTGATATATTTCTGTTAAAGTTTATTTAAGTTGTTGGTGATCAATGTTACCTCTATTTTAGGATGTTCGATCATTTGGCACGCCTTAGGAATCTTGAGACATTTAAGAAAATACTCTTCCATTAAACTAGACAAATATTTGTTTAACAGAAAACAAAAAACAGGAACTTTTTGTGTAGTGTTTCACAAGTGAACTTTGCACACTGTGTATTAAATTGGCTTTGAATTAGGAATGCTAATGAATGAAACCTTTTATGACACATAAATAAATAGTGTTCACTGGAGCAATGTGTATTGTTACTGAGCTACAATAAGAACCAATCCTGGTGATCAGTAGAAGTTAATGATCATATTCACAATCACTTTACTTTTGATTTTTCTAGATATCCAGCAGCTCATGTGCGAGCGGGTAGCAGTGGGGTGGGATCCTACAGATCCCATTATCATTAAATACTATGAAGGTAGCCCATATTCTGCATCCAAGGCCAGATTAAGGTCCACATCTGTCAATCACTGTGTGTATAACGCTGGGCGGAGTTACACAGTGTATAACGCTGTCAACTCTGCCCCCCTCCCAGCGTTATACACACAACATACACAAATCTGGGTAGCCCTTTCACAGACAGCTCCACTGCCCCAATATATACACCCTCCAGACTCCACTGCCACTCCCATATACCTGCACCTTTTAGAACTATTATGCTGCGCTCTGCACAGTGCCGCTGCTGATAGACTGTGAGCGGCAGAGGGGCGGGATGTAGCTGTGAGAGCTGGTCTGACAGCCGCTCTCATCTGGGTCAAGCTGCGACGCATGCTAGAGATGGGTCATTCGCGAACTAAGCGGGTCTTTTGGACGGATCCCATAAAAGACTGAGGGAGCCGCCAATCCCAAAAAGGTGACCCACCGTTCTTTTACTTTCAGTTTCGTTTTTCATTACAATGCATTTTGCCTGAGCTCAGCACTGCCACCTGTGGCAGCTGAGATGTACTAACTCTGGAGACTGAGTACAGTGCTGTGACTGCAAGTAAAAGAAAGAATAATAAGGCTGCTGCTGCTAGGGATGGCCATCGGTGCAGACGCCATTGATGGTTACCATCGATGGCGATTCTGCACCCAGCCATCGATCAGTTTTACTCGGTCATGTATGTTCTTATTTGTTCAGCTCACTGTTTAAAAAAAAAAAGAGGAAAAAAAAATGGCAAAAAAATTATTGTAAAACAAATTATGCTTATTATCAAATTACCCCTTCTTTCAAAGTGAACCGATGTCCCGGGTAAAAGATCCGGCTCTTTTCACAGACTGATCTGCTGGATCCCAGCTCTCGTTAGTGACCCATTTTGCTCATCTCTACTGAGGAGTCTATTTATTATAGAGAGAACAGCTTTGACGGAGACTGAAAGGTATCACCAAGGCTGTTCTATATTATTGGATATCGCCATCAACGAATGGGTAAGTTATAGATGAAGGACTGTGGCAGTACTAGCATCACCACAATCCTCTTTTGTCCTGTTTCAGGATGTGGATTATTAAAAGTTTAATCATTTAAAATAAGCTTTTAAACAAAAAGAGAGTATATTTTAGACCTGGATTCCAACGCAGCCTTCATTCTGCTGCAAACCAGTATTGTCAGGATGCTCAGCTGGAGCAGGAAACTTTTACAAGTATAGTTCAGCAATAGAATTGCTATGGTTCTGTCACCACATGATAAATAGAAGCACAAATCACGCATGAGTGGGATTTACTAGAATGGTATTAGGAAATGTAATAAAAGCAAATAAATAAGACTTTGCTATAAATATACAGTATGCTCAGCAAATTTGGCATGGCATTATAATTCTGCAATACTTCATAACTGGTTAGTCCAGTTACTGATCTGTCCATTTACAAAACTCTGACACCTCTCTTAGGTTATAATTTTAAGGCGATACACTAAGCATAGACAGTACAACAAATCTTTCTTTTTCATTATCCTTCCTTTTGGTTTAGTGAGGATTTATCGGTGCTCTGATTGTACTGTAAGTGCTCTGAATAATATTATTATTGCACTTGAATGTACTTTGACAAAGAAAGTAATATGTACTACTAATAAAGACTATAAGTTTCTATCAGGAAGATGAACATCATGCCAGGACATCATATTTGGGTGCGGTGTACATGTGGTGAAGCCTGTAATGCAGATATACAGTAAGTGCCAAATTCACATTCACCGACAACATGCAGGTCATGTGATGGATTTTCTATTGTCTTACATTGGGGGAGATTCTCTAAGCGAAAAATGCGGTAAAAACCCCGTTATTGGGGTTTTTACTGCATTTTGGGATGCTGTAAGCATCCCCCGCCGGGTTACCGCGGCGGGGGGCATCGCCAGAAAAATCTGGCGGTTCCCCATAGAAGCCAATGGGCTTCTACCGCAACCCTCCGCCGCCCCGCGCTGACCCCCCGCCGCCCTGCATCGCCCCCTCACCTGTGTCCGGGCAGCACAGAGCTGTGCTGCTCGGACCTGTGACCTCCTCCCTGCACTGATCGTCTTCCGGGTGCAGGGAGGAGGAGAGCCCGGCGCAGCAGCAGCAGCGCCGGTGTGTGAGGGAGATGGGAGCTGCCGGGACCTGCTGGGACCCGGCGACTCTCACCGCAAAGGACAGCTCTTAACGCAAGAGCTGTCCTTTGCCTTAATTATCGCATATGTTACAACATATGCGATAATTATAAATGCGATGGGCAGCGAAGGGGGGCGGAGATTCTTAGAGAATCTCCCCTTGTGTGTTTGTAGGTACAATAACAGCAGGTCTTGTGTTACCCCAGCTTCTGTGTATAAACCAATTCTAGGTCAGCAGCTTACAGTAAATGGACATGCCTACCCTTTTGGAATGGCCGGGAGGGTCCCGCAAATCGGGTGCCTCTCCCGGCCCCCTGGGAAGGGGGGGCAAGTCTCCCACATTTTCCCCACAGCCCCTGCTCCCCCCTTCCCCGCCGTATAAAACTACGAATTTTGCGAGTCTGTGGGGAGCAGGCTAAAATGACCTGATTTCCGTCATTTCACGTCATGTTAGCCCCTCCCCCATCCAAGGGTCCGAAAATAGATGCGTCTGTCTGTCATGGGGGCGAGGCTTGGTGACATCAGCCTCTTCCCGCCCCCCTTTCACTCCTCTCCAGGCTTCTCCCGGAGAGGAGTTTGCAAATGTTGGCAGATATGGTGTATTCTGATTCATTCGGAAAGGCACCATCACTCTCTAATGGACAAAACCATATGCACTGCAGGTGGGGTTGATGTAACATGTGCAGAGAGAGTTAGATTTGGGTGTTTTATTGTTTCTATGCAGGGTAAATACAGGCTGCTTTATTTTTACACTGCAATATAGATATCAGTTTTAAGTATACCACCCACCCAAACCTAACTCTCTTTGCACATGTTACATCAGACCCACCTGCAGTGCACATAGTTTTGTCCATTAGAGAGTGATTGTGCCTTTCCGAGTGAATCAGAATAATCCCCGCTGTCATTTTACATATGTGTGAAATTAAGCCTTGAAAGTAAGTGAGCAGTATTATTGTACAAATATTTACTGAGAAGTAGCATTATTAATAATACACAGGTGTAAATTTACTAAAGCTTCTAAAAATAAAAAGAGGTGATGTTGCCCATAGCAACCAATCAGATTCTATTGATCATTTTCTAGGAGGCAATAAAGAAATGATAGACATAATCAAATTATGCTATTACCCCGTTATCGGGTTTTTACAGAATTTTGGGATGCACTAAAGCCCCACCACTGGGATACCATGACGAGGGGGGTATCGCCAGCTTTTGGGCTTCTTACCGCGACCCATGCCACCCCACAACAATGCCCCACAATGATGCACACTGCTCCCCCCTCACCTGAGTCCGGGCAGCACACTGCTGTGCTCCCCAGACTTCTCCCTAGCCCCACATCCCCTTCCAGGTGCAGGGAGGAAGAGGCGGAGCCCGGCCCCACATCAACAGCAGCATTAGCAGCAGGGTAAGAGAGGAGAGGGAGCCAATGGGGAGCCACTCGGGACCCGCTACCATCGCCGAGTGCATTGCAAAGGACAGCTCTTATGGCAAGAGCTGTCCTTTGTGATAATTATCGCATATGTTGGTGCATATGCTATAATTATCTATGCGGTAATGTGTTATAGGCATTACTATGAGTGGCATAATGTGATATGGGCATTATGGTGTGGCATAATGTGATATGGGCAATACAGTGTGTTGCATAATGTGATATGGGCATCACGATGTGCGACACAATGTGTAAGGGGCATTATGATGTTCCGCGTAATGGATAAGGGGCATTATGGTGTTAATGGTATTATTATGTAGCCATGCCCCTTCCCCATGAAGCCACACACCTAAATGTTTAGTGAGCATGCTAAGTCTAATTTCAGTAAGGGGGGGGGGGGGGGGGGCAATTTTCTTTCTGGCAGAAGGTACCAAAATTAATAGTTACGACACTGCTTTCAGTGACAGCTGGCAACTCTGATACATATTCAGACATACTCCCATAGCTCTCATAATCCACTGTACATCCAATGTAACTGTTACCGCTTTTACACCAAAATCCTGGATCCAACCCGGTATTTGTAACATGGTTCCAACTTGGGTCAGATCCGGGATTTTCCCCATTTGCACAGCATTGCCGACCCGGAATATTCCCTGGCCCGCACCATTTACCTCATCTCCAAGCGCCGGGACCGCTGATTGCTGCACCGGGGGCAAGCCCAGCGCCAAGATAAGCTTCTGGGCTTCCCCCAGCCTCCGTGCGCCCCCTAGCCCCCGAGATGAATGGATACCGCATCCCTGGCTCCACTGCTGTATGCACAGTACAGCAGACAGCAGAGGAGGTGCGCCCCCTGCCCAACCTCATATTGACCGCAGGATGCTGCGTCGGGATGTTGGGCTCCATTATTGGTGTAAACGGGGGACCGGTCGAATTCGGTGATGTCAGCTATCCGCCCACCCGCGTCATCTTCTATTGGCATAAGAATGCCCAGCGTTCTCATGGGAACGCCCATGAAATGCTGGGCATTTCCATATGCTAATGGGTCAGCCCGCCTCCTAACGCCATCCCGCCCAGTGACCGCAAGGTTTGGTGCGTTCACACAGCGAACAATCTGTTTGCCGTGGTCGCACGCACCCAGCGCATGCACATGTTCAGAAATGCGCATTCAACAAACATCAATCCCTGTGCGAACGAGCGGCCACAGCGAATGGACCTGAATAAGGCCCTCAATGTAGCAATGCAGAAAAATACATGTCACGTTTAAAACCCAGTTAAAACTATGAAGAATCTATTTTTGTAAACAGTGCGGGAGCTGCAGAATGTAGGAAGCTTACTGGCCATATTGTGTCAATGCCGTCAATCCAAACTGAAGAATACCTCCCAACTTTCAGGCTGGAGTAGGAGGATGCTTAAACGTGTACCAGACATTTTGGGGGTGTGGCCTAGCAAAAGGGGGCATGATCTATACTTGCAGCTCTCCCATGAGTCCATGCCCTGGTTTTACCGCTGTGGAGCATGAATAGATGCTGTGCGCATGTGCATAGCATCTATTCACAGGCGACAGAGGGGACTCCCAACTGACCCCCCCCCCAGCCACAACACTGCCGGCCCCGGGCGGGACGCCCCCAAAAACTGGGATGTTCCCACGGTAACCAGGACATTTGGGAGGTATGCTGAAGTGTGAACTATATAGGTGTGATGAAAGCCAGAACCACAGATAGGCTATAGCCATCTGAACGGAGTCTTGTTTTTTATATGCTAGTTGCCAATTATTTTGAATAGCAGCTACTCTGTTATTTTTACTCACCAATGGTCTCTCTTGTTTTACAAAATTGCCTATATGGCCTCTCAGTTGCTTTTGTTGGTCACTAGTTGTAGCCAAATTAGTCATCAACTTTAGTGACATATACAAGAACTTCAGAGGGGCAAACAAATACCATGTGAACACATTCATATGTATGAGAAGTAGGTTTTGGAAGGTGAAGAACATAACTACATGGCTATAATGGTTAAAAGTCTGGTGTTCCTCCTCACAATTAAAAAACAAGTAATCTAGAATCTTGTTCATTTTACAATACTCTAGAACACCCAAGCTCTAAATGTACAGCAACACTGCCATCTACAGTCTGTATGTGGTATCCCTAAGCAATTCATACAGCTCACTACATCTGTGGAACAGCCTGGGGGGAAATGTACTAAGAGACGGGAGTTCTACTTCACATGGGATGTTGCTATGGGCAACCAATCAAAATCTGCTTCTTTATTTATTTAGCACCATCTAGAAGATAATAGACAGGATCTGATTTCCACACCATAATCCTATGATTGAAATTGTTATCATTAATATTGAAAAGTGTGTTCACACATTTAAGCATATAGACTAGGCAATCCCAACTTCAGTCCTCAAAGCACACTAACAGTGCAGGTTTTCGTGATAGAAAGGCTTCAGCACAGATGTTAAATCAAAATAACCTAGGTACAAAATAAGTGAAGCCTGGATAACAGACTGTTACTGGGCCTTGAAGACTGTGGTTGGGAACCCCTGATTTAACTGATAATCAGAGTAGCAATGTATAATGTGATGTTGTGGTACAGAAACAAGGGCAGCATATATCAGAAGATTCACAACTCATGTCAAGCTACACTCCCAGTGGATTTCATCATCAGATATAAATTGTAGTCTGCGCCAACTGGATTGTGTTAGCTGCTTTGTATCTTTATGTTATGCTTTCACTTCGGCGGCTTCTATGTGCTGTCCGCCACCTGCGGACACTTCCGGTCTGGTGCTTCCAAACATCTGATCTCCGCATCTCTCTCCAACGCTTTTCATACCTTGGGGGCACTTATCATGGATACACACATTGGGATTTGTGTGGCTTTTATTGTCCATAACATTTTATTTGTCATTTGTTAACAAACGGGATCACTTCCTATTAAGGAAGCGGTCATAGGTTTTGGGGACAACCATGTGCTTTTCTTTTCTCTTCATTGGTATTGCAAAAAAATATATGAAACAAATTAAATGTAAAAACATTAAATAAATATGAAAAAAAAAATAAGAATAAAAAATTATAAATAAAAATAAATAAATATAAAATAAAATAAATGTAAAAATCTAAAAAAATTATTATAATTTTTTTAAATTAAATTTTATATTTTTCTATCCACCCCCCTTCACAGGCATGGCCCTGACAATATAACTATTGTGAGTGGGACAGCCCTGCTGTCATCATTACAGAGGGCGTACCTGGCTTCCCCAATACTGATGCTCCCTGCTTAATATGAATAGACGTCATGCGCTTTGCATCTATTTATACGGTGCAGGCACGTGCAGGGTGTTTTGCAGGGTGTTGCTAATGGGGCAGGGTGCATTTTGCGTTTTAATCATCAGGCAGGGTGTGGCATCCTGCTAAAACAGCCTAGCTTGAAACCACACACACACACACACACACACATGCACACACATATAGCAGCACTCAGGTTACATAGTTACATAGTAGATAAGGCTGAATAAAGACTTGCGTCCATCGAGTTCAACCTAGGTTTTAATAGCTTATCCCTTGTTATATATAGTATATTCTGATATTGTTAAAGACAGATTATGATTCTTATTTGTACCTTTGGATATTTTTATCCAATAAATGTTAGTCCAACCTTATTTTAAACGTATTTATTGTGTCTGCCGACACCACTTCTCTAGAAAGAGAGTTCCACAGTTTGACTGCTTTGACCATAAAGATATTTTTCCTTCTAAGGGCATTAAATCTTCTTTCTTCTAATCTAAACTCGTGCCCGCGAGTCCTAGATTCCTTTCTTGCAGTAAAAAGGGTGCTTAAAAGTTCCTTATATTGGGCCTTGATATATTTGTACTGTATATGTTGAGCATGACCCCCTTAAATGTCTCTTCTCTAGTGTAAGGAGTCCCAATTTGCTCAATCTATCCTTGTAGCTTAAATTCTCCATTCCCCTAATAAGCTTTGTTGCTCTTCTTTGGGTTTTTTCTAGTTCTATGATGTCCTTTTTATAGTGTGGGGCCCAGAATTGTACTCCATATTCAAGGTGAGGTCTAACCAATGCTTTGTACAGTGGCATAATTACTTTTGAGTCCCTCGTTTCCATGCCCCTTTAATACATGCTAGAATTCTGTTGGATGGTATCCAGGAATATTTAAACCTTCATAGTTTACTCAGTAATAACCAGCATGGGTTCGTGAAAAATCGTTTATGCCAAACTAATCTACTTGGTTTCTATGAAGAGGTTAGCAAAAACCTTGATAATGGAAACGCTGTAGATGTGATTTTTCCTAGATTTTGCTAAAGCCTTCGACACAGTACCACACAAGAGGTTGATAAATAAAATGGAGGACATGGGATTAGGGGCAAATATCTGTATATGGGTAGGGAACTGGCTGTGTAATACAGAACAAAGAGTGGTTGTGAACGGGGCTGTATCAAATATGATACCAGTACTAAGTGGAGTGCCACAGGGTTCGGTTCTTGGGCCCATTTTGTTTAACATTCTTATTAACGATATTGGGATGGGGTTACTCAGCAATGTATCCATCTTTGTGGATGATACAAAACTGAGCAGAGTTATTAAATCATCAGAAGATGTCACCACGCTTCAAAATGATCTTGACAATCTAGATGAGTGGGCAAAAAAGTGGAAGATGGGGTTCAATGTGGACAAATGCAAGGTCATGCACCTTGGGAGACATAACCCGTGTGCTAGTTATAACCTAAGCGGGGATTAATTGGGTAATTCAGTACTCGAAAAGGATCTAGGAGTCCAAATATACAACAAACTGGGATGTAGTGCTCAATGTAATATTGCAACAAAAAAGGGCAACAAAATTTTCGCATGTATTAAAAGAGGCATGGAAACTAGGGACTCAAAAGTAATTATGCCTCAGTACAAATCATTGGTTGGACCGCACCTCGAACACGCAGTGCAGTTCTGGGCCCCGCACTATAAAAAGGACATCATAGAATTAAAAAAAATCCAAAGAAGAGCAACAAAGCTTATTAGGGGAATGGAGAATTTAAGCTACGAGGAAAGATTAAACAATTTGGGACTATTTACTGTACACTAGAGAAAAGACGTTCAAGATGGGACATGCTCAACATGTATAAATATATTAGGGGCCAATGTAAGGAACTGTAAAACACCCTTTTTTCTACTAGAAAGGAATCTAGGACGCGAGGACACGAGTTTAGATTAGAAGAAAAAAGATGGTACTTGTTTCCTAGCACGGCCACAATCGCGTCCATCGCGTAACTTAAAGTTAAGGTACACGATGGACACGATGGACCCGATTTCCTTTGAAATCAGGTCCATTTTGCCGGCAAAGGCAAAATCGGGGGCATCGCGTCGGTTGCGTGCATTAACATGGCCCCCGATGCGACCGACGCGATGGCCGTGATTTTGCCATAGGCTTCAATGTTAAAATATTTGTAACATTGAAATCGGGAGCATCGCGTCGGTCTTGTGCCATTATAATGGCACAAGATGAGATGGACTTGATTAAGTCCATTTTACATAGGAAACAATGTGAAATGGGCCAATATGACCCATTTCACATTGTATATGGCCCCGTCATGGTGTAAAAGTTACGCAACCCCATTGTGAGCATCACCCCACGATTGACGCCAACCCGAAGCGTGGTGAGCGCAGCGGTGCGCGTCCTCCGACCTTTTCATACCCCTACTATCCACGTTGGCGTGGAGTTGAGAATATAAAGTGTGGCGAGCGCAGCGAGCCACCGAGCCCGAAGCGTGGCGAGCGGACGCGCATACCTGTAAAGTTATACGTGTCCCTTCGCGGGGTTCGCTACGCTTTGGGCTCGGTGGCTCGCTGCGCTCGCCACACTTTATATTCTCAACTCCACGCCAACGTGGATAGTAGGGGTATGAAAAGGTCGGAGGACGCGCACCGCCGCCCCTGGCGGGCTCGCTGCGCTCGCCACGATTCGGGTTCACGTCAATCGTGGGGTGACGTTGAGGGGGTAAAATTGGGGGTCTGGGGAATACTTTACATTGAATCCAATGTAAAATAGGGGCCCTATTCACATTTGATTCAATGTAAAAATCGGGTCGATCGCGTCGGTCGCATCGCATGCGATTTGGTCGCATGCGATGTGACCGACGCAATTTTTCCGACACGATCACCCCGATACAAATCGGTGTGGCCGTGCTAGGAAACAAGTACCAAAAAGATTTTGTTCATCTAGAAGAAAAAATTTCTTTACAGTCAGAGCAGTCAAACTTTGGAACTCTCTTCCTGGAGAAGTGGTGTCAGCAGACACTATAAATAAGTTTAAAATAAGGCTGGATAAACATTTATTGGTTAAAAACATCCATGGGTAAGAATAAGTAACATAATCTGTCTTTAAAATATCAGAACATACTATTTTTGATTGAAAAAGCAGGTCTTTATTGTACATAAAGAATGCAAAAAACAGACGATAACAAATATCACACATATACCGTGTCGCAGCACAGCCAAAACACAGTACACATGCATACAGTATAGTACATATTATAAAATACAGTACAAGATAAACTCACACTATAGACTATACTATGCACTATGCATTCTAACGGTAACATTTACACAACAGTATACAAGACTATGGGTGTGGAGGGTAGGGGGTGAGGGAGGAGGAATCACATGCCCGAAGCTTTATTGACCAGACAGACACATATAAGGGGAGGGCAATAAATAGAAATACATCAACAAAACAACAGACATTGTGAAGTGAGGGGGAAGGGGCCACGGTCCCAAAGTCTTATAAAGCAGTCCAAACAAGGGGAAAGGACCAGAAGAAAAGGGGTTTTAGTCCTCATCTTCCTCAGGGCTATCCCGAATGGAATAGTCTCTGAGCAGGCTGTGAACCAGCCTGCGGCAGTCCTGAACGGACATTCTCTCCCTCCGCAATATGAGACGATTTCTGGCAAACCACAAAGCGTCCTTAACACAGTTTATAAGGCGCCAGGCTTCCTGGGTCGCCCCATACGTGTGGGTGCCTGGGAATAGTCCATACAATACCGAAAGGTATGAAAGACAGTTCCTGGGCACGGAGTCCTTGAATTCAGTCTCTAGGGCATCCAACAACAACTGTGCGTAGGTGCAGTCCCAGAAGATGTGCATGGAGGTTTCTTCATGCACAAAGCACCAGGGACAATGTCTATACCTACACAAGTTTCGGGAGTGCATGAATGACCGGTGAGGCAAGCCGCCCTGAATGGCCATCCATGACATGTCTTTGTGTCTATTTGTGAGCCTTTTGGAGGCCACATACTCCCAGACAAACTTGGCAGTTGCTGAAGGGAGCCCTGAAATCGGTTCCATGACGTCTTTGGCTCTGATGAGCTTGTGGACCGTTTTAGGTTTCCACAAGTCGGGTTTCAATCCCTCCAGTTGGTGCTCCCTCACAAACTTGGACACATCCAGGTAGAACCATGGAGTAGTCCAGTTGTAAGGGATGGAGCTGTCCCACTTGTCCCATTTAAGGGTCCTCCACATTGGTAGGAGGAAGAAGCGGGACATGGAGTTCCCCGCAGAGCCGGCGCAATTGTCAATCAAAGTTCTGCGGATACAGTTACATGCAAAGAAGGCTCTCAGCATAGTTGGAATGTCTGGAATGCCTTTGCCACCTTTGAGGGGATCTTTGTACATAACAATCCGCTTGACTCTGTCCATTTTGGAGCCCCAGATGAAGTGGAAAACGGCCCGTGTGATGGCCTTGCAGATCGTGGCCAGAGGTGGCCAGGCCTGGGCGGTGTACTGAAGAACAGGAAGAATCTCATTCCGCAGCACAATGGTTTTCCCTTCGATGGTAAGGTCTCTGAGACTCCACAATCCGAGTTTCTGACGCATTGTCGCAAGTCTTTCATCCCAGCACTTCAGGGCCGCTCCATCTCCTCCGAACCAGACACCAAGGATCTTGATGAGGTCTGGCTTTACCGTGAATGTAAATGGAGTGGAGGACGACAGGTGCCACTTTCCGAAGAGCATAGCCTCTGACTTCCCAAGGTTGACCCTTGCTCCTGAAGCACGGCTGAAGTCCTCGCAGGTCTGGACGAGGGCCGTCACCGATCTCTGGTCTGCGCAGAACACAGTGACGTCATCCATGTACAGCGAACACTTGGCCTCTGGGTGGTCTGGACCCGGTGCGGTGATCCCTCTGATCTCTTGATTTTGCCTGATGGATACAGCGAAGAGCTCTATAACACAAACAAAAAGAAGAGGTGAAAGAGGGCAGCCTTGTCTGACCCCAGACATAACCGAAAAGGGGTCAGTCTTCCAGCCGTTCACCAACACCGAGCTGTGGATATCAAGGTACATCAGGTTAACATAAGAACAGAATAGCTCACCAAGACCAAATTTACGCAGTACCTTGCCCATCAGCTCATGGGAGACACGGTCAAAGGCCTTTTCCTGATCAAGACTGATCAGGGCCGTGCACACATTACGGTCTTTCACGTAATGGACAGTGTCTCTGAGGAGGGCAAGGCTGTCTGCGATTCTGCGGCCTGGAATGGCGCAGGTTTGGTCTGGGTGAACGATCTGCCCAATGACAGCCTTCAGCCGGTTGGCCAGTACCTTGGCGAGGATTTTGTAGTCCACGTTCAGAAGAGAGATGGGGCGCCAATTTTTCAGGTCACATCTCTCCCCCTTACGCTTATACAAGATCGTGATCATTCCTTCCCTCAGCGAAGGAGGCATTTTGCCCTCCACCACCATCTCCTCGTACAGCTCGAGCAGGTCCGGGCCAATGAGATCCCACAGCGCAACATAGAGCTCTGCTGGGAGACCATCACTGCCCGGAGTCCTGCCCTGCCTGAAGGATTTAGCGGCAGAGAGCACCTCCTCCAACGCCAGGGGAGCGTCCATGGCTGATTTACCTGCAGGATCAATAGTGTTAGTGATACCTGACAGGAACTTATCCGCCTCATCGGTGTCTGTAGTCTTGGGGGAGTAGAGGTCGCTGTAGTAGTCGCGAACGACCTTCATCACGCCCTCCTTCCCCTGTCTGGGGATGCCATTCTCATCACGCAGTTCTGTCAGGGGCGTATGGCCAGAGTGGAGTTTCCTGAAAAAGAAAGAAGTACACTTCTCACCCTTCTCCAGATTCTCCACCTTGGAACGGAAGACGATGCGTCTGGACTCCTCCTCAAAGTGCCTTTTCAGGCTCTTTTTGGTCTCATCCAGGTCGTCCTTCACGTCCCAGCCGCACCGCTGGAGGTCCACCAGGGACTGGAGCTCACGCTGCAGTTTTCTGAGGTTCCTCTTACGGTCGCATGCCTGGATACGCCCTTTAGCCTGAAAGAAACTGCGGATGTTAGATTTGGCATATTCCCACCAATCAGACATACAGTCAAAATAACATTTGTCATTCTTCCATGTGATGTAGGCATCCTTAAGCTCAGCCAGTACTTCCTCTGTTTCCAGTAGGGCACAGTTCAATTTCCAGGAGCCTGGGCCAGGTGGAAAACCATGGCCCAGAATTCCTTGGAAGAGAATGGCCCTGTGGTCAGAGAAGAAGCAGGGAACCATAGAGTGCCTAACCTGCTGCACTGCCCGGGAGGTGAACACAAAGTCAATACGGGAACGCACAGAGCCATCGGGGCGGCTCCATGTAAAATTCACGGAGCCGGCCCCCATGGAGCCCACAGCGTCCCGCAGTGATGCTTCGGCCACCATTTCCCGGAGCAGATTGGACGTGACGTCCAGCTTCGCAGAGTTGCAGGTGCTTCGTCCATCCCCTTCGATTGGGCAGTTGAAGTCTCCAGCCATCACTACAGCCCTGGTGGTGGCGAGCTGGGTCCGCAGGGTCTGGAATAATTCCAAACGCTCATTCTTGATAGGTGAAGCGTACACGCAGATAAGCCTGATAGGCTCACCTGCCCAGGAGCCGTCTACGACAATGAGTCTGCCGCAGACAAGCTCCTGAACAGAATCTAGCGTGAAGAGGCTCCCCCTGATCAGAATGGCTACCCCTGCAGACTTACACTCACCTCCACCGGACCAGTAGGATGGACCATGGGACCACTGCCGGGCCAGATGCCTATAGGACCTGGAGAAAGGGAGAGAGCATTCCTGCAACATATACACATCACATTTCTGAATGTCAAGGAAGGAAAAAATAGATTGACGTCTGTTCTTATCCTTAATGCTCCTTACATTAATGGTAAAAAGATTAAAAGCTACCATTTGATAAGAGAAAAAGGCAGGGTCATTGTACGTTTACATTACCACTCCCATCTGGAGGCGTTTCATCAGGGTCTGCAGCCGGATCTCCCTGTTGGGGTGTCTGGATGCAGTCAAGTATTTCATCGATCTCACACAGGCTGTTGAGCTCAGGTACTCCGCTCTCCTCCAAGACCTCTACATAGGCCTCCATCTCCTCCTCGAGGGTGAGGGAGCCCTGGACTGGCTCGACCGATTCCACTGCTGCTTTCTTGGAAGATTCTGGGTCGGCAGCTGGGCTGTCCAACTCCTTCCTCTTCCTTCTTGGCTGTACATTTCCTGCAGGGGCAAGGGGTGGAAACTCTTCCTCGGAGAGGAGAGGGACAGGGGGAGGGGTAGAGGGGGTGGTGGGAGGAAGGGTGGGTTGGATCACAAGTCGGGAGGGTGAGGGAGGGGGGGTGGTGCGAACAGCCGGGGTGGGGGTTGCTGTCACAGAGGGAGGGAGGGGAGGAGGTTTAGGAATGGTGGGGGGAGGGGAAGGTTTCTTACCGCCTTGTTTCTGCTGGATCTGCTTCTTCTGTGCAGGCTTGGGTGGTACCTTGACAGGGGCGACCACACCCGATACTGCTGCGGCGTAGGATCTCACTCTGTCGGGACAGTCCCGGTAGACGTGTTCCGTGTTGCCGCACAGGTGGCAGGTCATCCTCGTGGGGCAATCCTTTGTCTCATGACCAGCCATGTGACAATGTTTGCAGGCCGAGACCTTGCAGTCCTTCGCCATGTGATCCTTCCCGCTGCACTTCCTGCAGTTGCGCGGCTGGTCAGAGTAATGGAGAAGTCCTGCTGTTCCCCCCAGGGAGAAGCACTGTGGAAGGTGCTTTACTCCTTCTGGGCACGAGGTGTCCTTGTGCAGCCGGACGATCACTGCCCACTTCGTGGACCAGAATCCATCATCGGTCATGATCCTTGTGGGGTTCCTCACGACCGTGCAGAATCGGCCCAGAAATGTGGCAATGTCTCCGGCTGGCGTGTGAGGGCTGCGCATTGAAACCGTCACCCGCCTCTCCTCCCTTTGGATAGGGCAGTTGCCCACAAAGCGAGAGAGAGGGGATTCGGGTCTCGCCGCTTTCACTGCCTCCCAGTACCTCTTACAGATGGCAATGGAGGTGAAGGTGACGTAGAAGATCCCCTTCAGGTAATTCTGAATGCTGAGTGTTTCAGCCCTCGTGAATCCCTGGTCGAGGACCATCTTCTTGCCGAAGGTGTCGATCGACATGTCCGGCACCTGTCCATCCGTCTCCTTAAACTTCATCACCACGGTCTGCCTCATTGGAATGGTCCTGGACGGGCACCGTTGGTGGTGTCGTAGAAGGGGCAGTGGAGCAGGGGCCAGCCGAGACGGTCAGACCTTCGGCCGGTGACTTACCCTTCTTCCCGGGCTTCTTCCTCCCAGCGAGGAGGGCCGGAGTGGAGGCTGAGGCCGGCACCAGGGCTGGAGCAGCTGTGGCCATCCTTCCGGTTTCTCGGGGCAGCTGAAGTCGGGGCAAAGGGTCTTCTCCGGCGTCGAAAGGAAGAGATGAAGAGGTCGCTTCAGAGGGCAGAGCAACACAAGTCTAACCCTCCAAGGAGGCTAGAGAGCGATGCACGGCTTCAGAGGGCAGAGCAAAGCAAGTCTAACCCTCCACGGAGGCTGGGGAGCGTTGCAGAGCTTCGGAGGGCAGAGCAGAAAGTCTGACCCTCGGCGGCGGCTCCGGAGCGGTGGAGGCTTCAGAGGGCAGAGCAGAAAAGTCTGACCCTCCTAGGCAGCTCGGGAGTGCTGCAAGGCTTCGAGAGGGCAGAGTAAACAAGTCTGCCTCTCCCAGGTGGCTAGGGTGCGTTGTCTCCCTCCTCAGGCGAAATCCTCTTCTCCTCGCAGTCGGGGGCGGAGCTTCTTCCTCGGCGTCGAGAGGCGGAGGGGCAGGCGGTCGCTTCGGAGGGCAGAGCAGAGCAAGTCTGACCCTCAGTCTTCTCCGGCTTCTCCCTCTTCAGCGATGTCTCCTCCTCCTCGCAGTCTCGACGTCTTCGCTCAATTCGCTCTTCTCGGCCTGGCAGCGGTAGCCCTGAGAAGGACCGTTGTCGGTCCAAGAAACAAGGAGCAGAGCTGCCTCTCAGAATAAACTGATAAGAACAGATACTACACTTGATCTTAGCCAAAAGGCCGAGAAGCGACATGGGATTAGGGGCAAATATCTGTATATGGGTAGGGAACTGGCTGTGTAATACAGAACAAAGAGTGGTTGTGAACGGGGCTGTATCAAATATGATACCAGTACTAAGTGGAGTGCCACAGGGTTCGGTTCTTGGGCCCATTTTGTTTAACATTCTTATTAACGATATTGGGATGGGGTTACTCAGCAATGTATCCATCTTTGTGGATGATACAAAACTGAGCAGAGTTATTAAATCATCAGAAGATGTCACCACGCTTCAAAATGATCTTGACAATCTAGATGAGTGGGCAAAAAAGTGGAAGATGGGGTTCAATGTGGACAAATGCAAGGTCATGCACCTTGGGAGACATAACCCGTGTGCTAGTTATAACCTAAGCGGGGATGAATTGGGTAATTCAGTACTCGAAAAGGATCTAGGAGTCCAAATATACAACAAACTGGGATGTAGTGCTCAATGTAATATTGCAACAAAAAAGGGCAACAAAATTTTCGCATGTATTAAAAGAGGCATGGAAACTAGGGACTCAAAAGTAATTATGCCTCAGTACAAATCATTGGTTGGACCGCACCTCGAACACGCAGTGCAGTTCTGGGCCCCGCACTATAAAAAGGACATCATAGAATTAGAAAAAATCCAAAGAAGAGCAACAAAGCTTATTAGGGGAATGGAGAATTTAAGCTACGAGGAAAGATTAAACAATTTGGGACTATTTACTGTACACTAGAGAAAAGACGTTCAAGATGGGACATGCTCAACATGTATAAATATATTAGGGGCCAATGTAAGGAACTGTAAAACACCCTTTTTTCTACTAGAAAGGAATCTAGGACGCGAGGACACGAGTTTAGATTAGAAGAAAAAAGATGGTACTTGTTTCCTAGCACGGCCACAATCGCGTCCATCGTGTAACTTAAAGTTAAGGTACACGATGGACACGATGGACCCGATTTCCTTTGAAATCAGGTCCATTTTGCCGGCAAAGGCAAAATCGGGGGCATCGCGTCGGTCGCGTGCATTAACATGGCCCCCGATGCGACCGACGCGATGGCCGTGATTTTGCCATAGGCTTCAATGTTAAAATATTTGTAACATTGAAATCGGGAGCATCGCGTCGGTCTTGTGCCATTATAATGGCACAAGATGAGATGGACTTGATTAAGTCCATTTTACATAGGAAACAATGTGAAATGGGCCAATATGACAAGGGATAAGCTACTATAAACATAGGTTGAACTAGATGGACGCAAGTCTTTATTTAGCCTCACCTACTATGTAACTATGTAACTATGGGTGACATTCTATGGGATGCGATTTGTTTTTTTTTTGCGTTAATTAGACCACAAAATGGCGATATCGCATTTTTCCTTCAAAACGCCAATTTAATGGGAAGCGCTAAGGGACTGAAATCGCATATTATGTGCGTTAAGGCATGCGGACCAAAAGTGCGACATTAATTTGCATTTTTATCGCATCCAGATGTTTTCGTACAGAAAACTATACAACTCGCTTATTTAATGCTATGCGCATTTGCACATCGCAATTTTTAGGTGTCTAATTATCGCACTTATTTCAGACCAGGGTCTGTTTGGCGAATGAGCCAGAACCCTGCACAGATCGCAATGTTCTGTGCAGGGTTCTGGTGTTAAAATTAAAAAAAAACGTTTAAAATAAAAAAAAAAACGAGCGCGGGGTCCCCCGCCCGAGCATAACCAGCCCCGGGCTCATTGAGCCGGTGCTGGTGACATAAAATCAGGGTCCCCGACAAATCGGGGTCCCCTTGATTTCATGAAACCAGCACCAGGCTCAAGGTCCGGCGCTGGTTCCCAAAATACGGGGGACAAAATGACTAGGGGTCCCCCGTATTTTAAGAACCAGCACCGGACCCAACCAGCCAGCAGGGTAATGCCACAGCCGGGGGACACTTAATATATAAGGTCCCGCGGCCAAAGCATTAACCCCCTGGCTGGTCAGCATGGGCAGGGGTCCTGGGGAAGTGGGGACCCCCCCAATGAAGGGGTCCCCCCCCTCCAGGACTTACCAGCCCATGCTGATAGTCCGGGGCTGTCCCCGACGCCCCTGGGTGGTGGGCATCGGGCTGATGAATTGTGTAAAAAAAAAAGTAAAACTATTGTTTTCTACTGGCGAACTTTCTACTGGCAAGCCTACCCCGCATGCTGGGACTTGGAGAACCACAAGTCCCAGCATGTGGGGCATTAAAGGGCCCGCTGGCACTTGTAGTTCTGCAGTACAAAAAATTGTTAAATAAAACACACTGACACCCTGAAAAATAAAAGTTTAATACACACAGAACACACACACACTGATACTTACCTACCTTGAGCCCGTAGGTCGGTCCCTGGATCCTGGGTCCGGGCTCCGGGGCTCCAGGGCAGAAGAGTCCGTTTCCGGGGCCTTGGTCCTGGTTCCGGGGCTGGTCCTGGGGTTCCGGGGCTCCTGTCCTGAAGAATCCGGGGTCCGGGATCCGAGGTAGTCCCCAGGGGTACCTAAGGAAGGAAATCCTACTCACCTGGTCCCCGGCGACGACCTCGGCATCCTCTCCGGCTGAAGCGCTGCTCCCATCTGGTACCCGGCTTACAGGACTTCAACGGCGCAGAGATGTTTCTTCCTCGGCGTCTCTGGACAGAATGATTTCTGGCCAATCAGGAGCCGAGAAAGTCGGCTCCTGATTGGCCAGAAATCATTCTGACTGGAGACGCCGAGGAAGGAACATCTCTGCTCTAGATGCGCAGAGATGTTTCTTCCTCGGCGTCTGTATTCAGAATGATTTCTGGCCAATCAGGAGCCGACTTTCTCGGCTCCTGATTGGCCAGAAATCATTCTGTCCAGAGACGCCGAGGAAGAAAAATCTCTGCGCCGGTGAAGTCCTGTAAGCCGGGTACCAGATGGGAGCAGCGCTTCAGCCCTTCATTGGGGGGGTCCCCACTTCCCCAGGACCCCTGCCCATGCTGACCAGCCAGGGGGTTAATGCTTTGGCCGCGGGACCTTATATAATAAGTGTCCCCCGGCTGTGGCATTACCCTGCTGGCTGGTTGGGTCCGGTGCTGGTTCTTAAAATACGGGGGATCCTAGTCATTTTGTCACCCGTATTTTGGGAACCAGCGCCGGACCTTGAGCCTGGTGCTGGTTTCATGAAATCAAGGGGACCCCGATTTATCGGGCACCCTGATTTTATGTCACCAGCACCGGCTCAATGAGTCCGGGGCTGGTTATGCTCTGGCGGGGGACCCCGCACGCGTTTTTTGTTTTACTTTGCGCTTTCCTGCAAACGTGCGATTTTCAGACATGAAAATCGCACATTTTCAGGACTAAAGACAGCGCACAAATTCGCCGCAAATCGCACCACTTCGCACTTTTCAGCCTCCAAAACGCATCACATTAAATATGCGAATTTTGACTGAAGAGTGCGATTTGAAAAAGTGCGATTTGCGGCGATGTGGTGCGCTAAAAAAACATGCGCATTTATCTCAATCCATAGAATGTCACCCCATGTCTCATTTTTCCAATTGATGTCTGGTAAGTTAAAATCCCCCATAATTAGTACCTGCCCCTGATCTGACGATTTTTTGATTTGTTTTAAATGTAGAGACTCGTCCCTATCATTCGCATTCGGCGGTCTGTAGCTTACTTCTATTAAAATTGTATTATTGGGTTTTTTGTTACTATCAGTTATCTCTGCCCACACGGCCCTACTTGTTATCCTCATCTATACCTGAGCTAATTTCTTTCTCACACAGTGTTTAGTTATTTGTTACATAAATGCACCCCCCCGCCCCTTCTATTTTCCCTGTCGTTTCTGTAGAGTATATGCCTCCATGTTTAATGCCCAGTTGTGTGACTCATTACACCATGTTTCTGTTATACCAATAATATCATAATCATCCCTAGTGACCACAGTTTCCAGTTCCCCGATTTTTCCTGCTAAGCTCCTTGCATTAGCCAGTAAGCATTTCAGTTTATGTTTACTTTTAGTTTCTTCCGTTAAGGCTAGGTTGAGATCTTGATGCTCTATTGATTTCTTACTGACTCTAGTTTTACTCCCCAAACCCCCTTCTCCAACCTCCAATCTCATGGTTGCCCATTCCTCACTATTCTGTCTTACATGCCCATAGTTTATATCTGCATCCAGCCCCATGTCTAGTTTAAAGACTCCTCCAGACAAGGATCACAACAGCAGCCTATTTACAGTCAACGTTTCAATAAGATTTACTTATTTTCATATGTCCTGATGAAAATAAGTAAATCTTATTGAAACGTTGACTGGAAATAGGCGGCTGCTGTTGTGATCTTTGTCTGTTCTGAGTGCCGCCAGACCTTTCTGCCCTTTCCTTTGCCCCTAACCACCCCTTCTGGTCCATCACCTCTTTTGCCGCGTGCACGGCAGGCAAATGTGCCTAAAGGGATCACTATTAGTTAATTGTTCTTTAGAAGAGTCAGAATGCCACAATTGTTTGTATGTTCTTGGTATATAATTGTGCATCCACTGGGGGTCATTACCATTAGCCCATTTGTTAACCCGATTGTTCTCATAATGGGCATTCACTTTGGCCAAGTTTTGCTTTTTAAATAGTATAAGCTCCCTCTTGTACTCAGCAACCTGACCATTAAACTGATCCAACCAGTTGTGTGTGGTATCTTGTTGACAGGATGCAAGGTGAGCCTTTTCAAAGATCGCAATTTTCTCTTTAGACACAGCAAGTTTTCTAATTGACTCCTCTATTACAAGCAAAAGCAGGTCATAGCTGCATTTGTTTAAAACAGAAATCCATCTCTTACAAAATGTAGTGTTAAAGCGCCCAATGGTAGGGGAATTCCTTACCCTAAACCCACGGGGTATTCTTTTCTCTTTATAGTAATCGCTCTAAATTATCCCATGGTACAGATAATCCACCTCCTTCTGCTTAAGGTGTACCCATTCTTATACAGTTACTCAAGTGGTTGTTCATCCACATCATCATTAAGGTGCTGATCAAATAGAAAGGCATCAGCCTATAGCCCTGTACACACACATCGATTTGCTTTTGATTCAATGTTAGATACGATTTTCTATTAGATCTTTCCATTAGATCAGGGGTGGGGAACCTTTTTCGTGCCAAGGGCCGTTTGTATGGGGAAACAATCCTTCAGGGGCCATATTTAAAAATGTCTCTTACAAATTGTCCTGCTGCAGCCGTCCCACGCTCCGGTGGCTGCCGCTGAATAGGACTGACAGCCTCCGGCTGCTGTTGATTAAGAGGAATCTCGCGAGAACTACCGACCTTTCGCAAGAAATCCCCTGTACTTGACTCCCGTCTAAGCCGCCGGGTGGGTGAGCGGGCCACTCAGACCGGCTACGGGGGCCGCATATGGTCCCCGGGCCTGAGGTTCCCTACCCCTGCATTAGATCTTTCCATTCGATTTGGCATTAGTTCGGTACTTTTGCATTAGATATCGAATTTAATATCGAGAACTACCTACGATATACATTCATGGTACATTGTACACATTCGATTTACTAGATCGAATCCGATATTTCCTTGGCTGCACAGTAGATTTATCTGTTCGATTTTGTGAAATTGGGAGCGCGCATCGAATCCAATGTAGATCGAAAGTGACACAAAAACCATTTGATTTTGTTTAGGATTTTGCTTCTATAAGAAAAATCAAATCGAAAATCAGGAAAAATCGATGCATGTATACAGGGCTTAAGTCTCAATAAAAAAAATTCAATACCGATCCTTGAGTTAATATGACCAGATTAGTCATACCTGTCAACTCCATGTCCCTGAACTCCGCATCCTCCTCAGCCATCATAGCAAACTGCTAGAACTGTGATGAAAGTTAACATGCTGTACAAGGTGTTAACAGACATTTCACTGTCCCCCTCTCGGCTGCCCTGACAATGCCCTCCTGCATGTTGAGACGATGGAGTACATTGTTAATGAGGGTCACAACGCTCCAAGCCACCGGCATCAGCAAATTTGTCCCTCCGCTGCCAATGTCACTGGGTACTGTGCTTATGTCTCTCAAAACTGTCACAAGTATTAAGGGGGGTATTCAATGTGTAGGCCACGGCGGTCGAGCTTGCTCGACCGCCGTGACCCTATCCCGTTCTCAGTCAGCTTGACCGAGAACATGCAGGCGGGATTCAATGTCCCACCTGCAGTGGGACAAGAAGGGGGCAGGGCCACGAGTTGCGGCCGGGAAGAGGCGAGCTGCAGCCGGCAGCTCGTCACTTCCCGGCCGTTCTCAGTAGAACGAGCCAGAAAGCTTGTGAAGTCGGGCTCGTTCTACCGAGAAACCCTGCTCAATGCTGTCGGGGAAGACAGCATTGAATAGGGCCCGGCGCCCATCTCCCCCGTGGGGAGATGGTCGCCGGCGATTGAATACCCCCCTAAATCTCCCACATATAATTAGAGTTAATGCAGTGAAATGTCTGTTAAAAAAATTTTTTTATGGAATTTATAATCATGTGGTGTAATAATAAAACAAGAGTGCCAGATCAGTGGACGAGCTAACACATTTATATACAGTTACAGTAATTATGGGTTGTGATTACAAACATTTTCCCCAACCTACAATGGTGAATCTGGTTACAAAATAGCTGCTGTCTACAAACCAGGACACTATTCAGTGGCTCTAACTCAGGGGTGGGCAATTATTTCAGCTGGGGGGCCACTTTACACTTCCAGTAAATATTCAAGGGCCCCACTCAAGTAAAGGAGATGTGGCCACTCGAAAGGGGGTTTTACCACACAAAAAAGGGGGGGGGGGTACTTGAGTGTAGTGTACCACACCATATACCCCTTATACACATTATGTAATAAAAAAGTAGACCCCCTTACACTTGTCCCTTTCACATTATACCACACGGAATAAGCCAAAATTCACATTATGCCACATGGAATAAGCCAAAATTAACACGTAATGAGTCAAAATTCACGTTTTGCCAAAAAGAATAATCCAAAATGCATGTTTGCCACCCAGATTGATCCAAAATTCAAATTGTACCCAGCAGTAGCTGAAGCAGCCGCATGGCTCGATAAGTATTATCCAGGCAAAAACAGCATGCAGTAGAAAGTTAATCCTTTTGACATGTCTGCCTACAATTTGGGGCTAGTCAGTGTAAAGTAATTGTTTTGTTCAACTACATGTGGTTGGGTTAGGGATAGGGGTTATAATATTTTGTTCAATAAGTATGAAATTGAAGTGTCGGAGCTTCCTGCCGTGCTTAAGGTGGTTATAAAGTAAGAGCCCTCAAGTGTAAGAATAAGTGTGTAGCAGTAAATGGGGTTATAGCTATAGGTATGCCTAGTGGGATAGGTTATACAGGGAGGGGGGGGAGGTGGAGGGGTATATGTTAAATTTTGTTAGTTTTTACTTTTTATGTAATGGTGGAATTGTTGTTTTTTTTCCGTTGCGATTTTTAATCCCCTCTTACAGTAGTCTAAAGTATGCTGTCCTTCCAGTTGTTAACTTAAGCTTATGGTTAAAGTTGTGACATGGAATGTCCGTGGCCTTAATGACAAGGTAAAACGTGCTCTTGTTCTCAAGTATTGTAAAACTCTGGAGGCTGACGTGATCTGTCTACAGGAGACGCATTTAACTAGGGAAAAATGCTGTTCTTTGAAACGACCCTGGATTGCTCAAATGTTCCATGCCCCGTTCACGTCAGCCTCCCGAGGAGTATCAATCCTGATAAAGAGATCTGTAGTATATGAACACATTACTGCTCAGACTGACCCAAGGGGTCGCTATGTGTTTCTAGATGGTATTTTTGGCACGGCTAGAATATCGTTACTATCGATTTATATCCCTCCCCCGTTTGCTTTTGATATCCTTAGAACTGCGCTTGAGTTCATAGCGGTTCGATCTGATAATCCCTTTATTTGTTTGGGGGATTTTAACATGGTGATGAACTATGGCCTTGATGTTTGGTGTCCCAGAAGGAGTACCCCCTCTGGTGAAAGTTCTCTCTCCAGATTTACGGCTGAGTTGGGATGGAACGAGGTCTGGCGACAGAAATTTCCCAATCAGCGAAAATATTCTTGCTACTCCCCTTCTCATAATAATTTTTCACGAATCGACATGATTTTTACATCAAGGGCTCTAGCAAATAGAATATCGCATATTGAATATAACCCAAGAGGAATTTTGGACCACTCCCCGCTGGTAATGGTTCTTGACACAGATATAAGTCGGGGCTTTAGATACTGGAAGCTTCAACCAATTTGGTTGACTCAATTGGAAAATATTAATGACCTAAAAGTAGATCTGGAGGGTTTCTTTGGTTTTAACATAAACTCGGCTAAAGCGGGTAGTGTGTGGGAATCATCCAAAGCATACTTACGGGGTACCTTGATTAAAAAAATAGCGTATGCTAGAAAACAGCTTCAGATCAAGGCCACATCCCTAGAGAACATAATGTCAGATCTAGAACAAACCTATATATTAAATCAATCGGACCTTATTAAACAGGAGTGGCTAATGGCGCAACGGGCCTGGGTCTTACACCTACAAGAAATGGCTAAGTTTCGCTTAATAAAGGACTCACATAAAATGTACTCAATGGCCGACAGGGCTGGCAAATTGATGGCCTATATGGCAAAAACTGATGAACCTCCCAGGACAATTTCTAAAATTTGTTCTCTTGAAGGAGAAATGTTCAGCGAAACCTCAAAAATTACTGAGGTATTTGTCGACCACTATAGGGAGATATATCTCTCTAAATTAACTCCGGAGTATAACAATAGCTTGGCTTATCTGAGGGCCATCGATTTGCCTACTCTGTCAGACCAAGATAGGGAAACTCTGGAACTACCGATCACGCTGGGTGAGGTGGAAGAGGCAATAAAAAACGTAGCATCTGGTAAGGCCCCAGGCATTGATGGCTTACCAGTAGAAATATATAAACTCTTTAGTGATACCTTGTCCTCCCGATTACTTTACTTTTATCAGGAAATGGAAAAAGAAGGCCAATTATCACATTCTATGACCGAGGCAGTCATCACTGTGATTCTTAAGAAGGGCAAAGACCCCTTAAGGGCTGACTCCTACAGACCTATCTCGTTGCTCACGGTTGACGCTAAGGTGTTTGCAACAATTCAGGCCAATAGAATTGGAGAGGTGTTGGATAAAATAGTTCACGTTGATCAAACGGGTTTTAGGAAAGGGAAATCAACCTCCATAAACGTTCGACGTGTCTTTTCTTACCTACAGGCGAGAAAAACGACGGGCTCGGAGTTTGCCCTGGCCTCTTTTGATACAAATAAGGCCTTTGACTCACTGGAGTGGTCATACTTAAAGACCACTCTGGAGGTTTTTGGCTTCGGGACATGCTTTATCAAAAGGATCCTGATGATTTATTATAACCCTAGTGCACGAATAACTATCAATGGCTTCGTATCGGACCCTTTTTTTATATACCGTGGGACGAGGCAGGGTTGCCCGCTTTCCCCCTCGTTGTTCTCTCTGGCCATAGAGCCAGTTGCGTGTAAACTGAGAAACATACTGGGTCAGGGGGACCCGGGCGGGGGGGCGGACAGCCTTGTCTCGTTATATGCGGATGATTTGTTGGTAGGGATGGCAAGCTACAGGCAGGATCTTCCCTTGGTGATGCAAGTCCTCCAGGAATTCGGCCTGTACTCAGGACTAACAATAAACAGTAGTAAATCCCATATATTAGTGGAAAAACTATATAACGAGACACGGGTGGAACCCGAGGTAGTAATAGATATACCGACGGTAGAAAGATTTGACTACTTGGGGGTAGTAATCTCTAAAGATGCCAGAGACTATATCAAATATAATATAGACCCAGTAATTGTTTTAATTAGAACTAAATGCAAGAACTGGCTCAAATTACCTTTGACAGTGATAGGTAGGGTAAATCTTATTAAAATGATGATCCTACCAAAAGTACTCTACCTACTGCAACATTCCCCTGTATATATCCCTGATACGATATTTAAGAAAATAAATGGGATTATAATCTCCTTTATATGGAGAAATAAAAGACCAAGAGTTAAATTATCCATACTTACGAGACCACGAGACCTAGGAGGACTCTCCCTCCCCAATTTCAAATTGTATTACATATCAACGCAATTGTTACACCTTCGAGATTGGGTCCTAGATCCGTGTCAATCAGCAGAACTATTAAATTTAATAAATAAGACCATACCGGGCCACTCCCCATTACAAGCTATTTTGACGAAAAAATGTCGCAAGAAATACCCCCCGATTCTTACCCAAGCAATAAAAACTTGGAACTGGATCTCTAAGACAATAGGCTATAAAGATACTGACCCTGAAACAAGTCTCTCCTCCCTGGAATCTTTTAAGCATATTGGAAGGCATCAGGGAATGGCAGCTTGGACGCAGTTTGGAATAAGGAATGTAGGCCACGTGGTCATGCAAAGTGGGGTTAAAACATTCGCCCAACTGCAATCAGAATTCCAGATCCCAAATAGTATGTTTTTTCGCTTTCTGCAGCTCAGAAGTGCAATGGAAGAACATCTGCACGTATCCTCTAGCAATATAAATGATCACCCAGTTAAAATATTCTTACGTAATATGGGACCGGCTAAAGGCGTATCCAAGTGCTACAAGTATATTTCCTCTCTACTGCCGACCCCAGGTTTGCATGACCTGATGACAAAGTGGTCTAGGGAAATTCCTGAGCTTACATCAGACGACTGGGACAGGGCTCTAGCCATACCCAATGAAGCTACCACTTCTCTCAGGACCCAGCAAATCCAATTTAATATTTTGCACCGCACCTACATAACTCCGACTAAAATTAAAAAGTTTGCAAGGGGTAAGAGCGACTCCTGCCCGAAATGTAGGGCCACAGGGGCTGACTTTTGGCACTTAATATGGCAGTGCACAACTCTGCAAAAATTCTGGAAGGAAGTGGCGGAAGTGCTGATAAACATCGGCATCCCTCGGGGGGAAATATGTCCCAAAGCGTTAATACTGGGGGTATGGTCTAGGTCTGGGGTGACATCGGATTTAAGGCAGCTGGCCATCAATCTAGGAGCACTTGCCAAGACCTCCATTGCCAGACTTTGGATGGCAGAAAAAGCACCAAATTTTAACGAATGGGTCAGTTTGGTTAACTATACGTTTGAATATGAGAGAGCTGCGTATCTATCTAGAAATAATGTTGGCAGATTTCACGTAATATGGGATAAATGGTATTTTTCCTCATACTCTAAAAGGGGATGCGGTTAATTTCCCGGCGGTCGGGATCCCGGCGGTCGGGATCCCGGCGGTCGGAATCCCGACACTGGAATTCCGACCGCCGAAATCCCGAAACTTTCTCCCTCCGTGGGTGTCCACGACACCCATAGAGGGAGAATATAATAGCGTGCCGAGCGTAGCGAGGCACCGGGCCCGCTGCGTGGCGAGCGCAGCGAGCCCGCAAGGGGGGGCGATCCATGTCCCCCCCTTGTCGGGATTTCGGCGGTCGGGATTCCAGTGTCGGGATTCCGACCGCCGGGATCCCGACCGCCGGGATATCATATCGGATCCTCTAAAAGAGTTTCGGACACTAACTGATATAGTAAATGAAGATATTTTCACTTTGTACACAAAAAAAAAAAAAAAAAAAAACTCTTAATACTACACGAAGTATAGATAAAACTCACTAATACTTGTAAGCTCAAAAATTTGAATCACAATGATAAACACTAGATTAATTCAGGTGAAATTAACATTATAAATAACAGCACTAGTTGATAGACTAAATAATCTTTTGTAACACTAGCAAAACTAAAAGTAAAGCCAATATTAAAGGATAGATTTAAAATAAAGATAACCAGGGTGACTCAATTGTTCAGTAACTAGGTAGAGAAGCGGAATGAAATAGAGGGGTCTGGGTTCGTGACACAAGGTGGGAGAAGAGGGGGGGTGATATTTGTATTGGTGAGACTTAAGGGGTAGGATGACTAAAGGTATATAAGGGGGTAGAGAGTTATGGAAGGGAAAGGTAGCAATCCACCAAATGTTGCTTGTATGTTATGTAAGTTTTGTATTCTTTGTTGTATCTATGTATGTGAAAAAGTACCGTAAAGTATACTTGTAATATGCACTTTTAAAACCAAATAAAGAAACAATAAAAAAAAACAAATTGTACCACTCGGTATGAGCCAAAATTTACATTGTACCACGCTGTATGAGCCAAAATTGACATTATGCAACACGGAATAAGTCTAAACACATTATATATTTGAGCAATAATAAGAAAAAGTGCTGAAAACAAACAACATCCAGTATCATGCTGTTATCAATCATATTTGTGGAACCTCTCTCTCCTTGGGCACAGATACCAGATACCAGATCCCCTCACTCCTCTTTGCCCTGGCACATAGTGATCGCAGCATGGATGCATAGGAGGGGCATATGGTCCGTACACACGGGGCAACGGGAGCTTTGTTCTGAGCGATCTAGCACCAGCAAAGTGTGGCTTATTGTCATCCAATTCTGACAGATCCGGCTGACGTATTGGATGAAAACTGGCCAAATCGGATACATATTGACATCCAATCCGATGCGCACAGGGACGTTTCCGGCCGAAATAGGTGCTGCAGAGAATGATATAGTGCATACACACTGACCAATGTCGATTAGTGATGTCACCCACTCCATCTATACTGTCACTGGCGATATTGTCAAATTGAGTTGCATGTACAGGCTACAGGGGGGTGGCCATTAACAACCCGGCACTGTGCTCATTGTTAACGATATTGAATGTACACACTGGACGATATATAAACAATATAATTAATGATATTGTTGATATCATTAACAATATATTGCCCGGTGTGTACCCAGCTTTACACTGAACAGGTAATAATTAGGGATGTGCACCGGCCACTTTTCGGGTTTTGGGTTCTGATTACCTTGAGGTTTTGGGTTCTAATGGGTTTTGGCAAAACACCTCCTAAGTGTTTTGTGTTTGGATTTTTGGGGTTTTGGGTTCTGATTTTTTGTTAAAAAAGCATAAAAACTGCTAAAATCGCAGAGTTTTTTTTTTTTTTGCTCCTACGCTATATTAACCTCAATAACATTCATTTCCACTCATTTCCAGTCTATTCTGGACACCTCACAATATTGTTTTTAGGGCAAAAGGTTGCACCGAGATAGCTGGATAACTATGCTAAGCCACACAAGAGTGCGGCACAAACACATGGCTCATGTAAGAGTGGCACTGCAGCGGTAGATACGGTAGTACTAGGCACCAGACAGGTAGATAAGACAGTACTAGGCACAAGACAGGTAGATACGTCAGCAATACTAGTATTGTGCACCAGCAGAATTTATAATAATTAATTTTATTATTAGGTACTGCTTGGCAGTGGCACTCAGTGGCACACGTCAGTGCACCAGCAGCATGGAATTATTTTTTACAGTCCCACGCAGCACAAGTATTATTTTTTAATTAAATTAGATATAGCAGCCTAGTATGTACTAGGTAGGTACACTTAGGCAGTAGCACTGCCAGTGGCAACAGTGGACTGAGTAACTAAATAATACTGGCAGATTCAGTGCAGGCAGCACCAGTGGACTATATATATAATATAATTAATTATTCATATAATATATAATATTACAGCACAACACCAGAGGTAGGCCCCAGCACAGAGGAGACAGTAGTACTACAAGTACACAGTTAGACTGTCCTCCTTGCTAGGGAGAGCCCACCCTAAGCAGAGAGGAGAACAGAGTACACAGCAGCACTGAGGGAGACAGCCCCAGCGAATAAAATAATTACAGTACAGCACACCAGAGGTAGACCGCACAGAGGAGACAGTAGTACTATAAGTACACAGTTAGACTACACAGCAGCACTGAGAGACAGCCCCAGCGAATAAAATAATTACAGCACAGCACACCAGAGGTAGACCGCACAGAGGAGACAGTAGTACTACAAGTACACAGTTAGACTACACAGTAGCACTGAGAGACAGTACAGGCCCACGAGCATACTTGCCTACTTTTGAAAACTAGTTTCAGGGAGATTATAGTTGGTAATAGAATTTTGCAAAGCGCCACATTTAGGGGGCGTGTCATGCTCCACCTAAAGGGCGTGTCTATTTCCTTATATGGAGAGATTGTGAAAAGAGATTGTGAACGTGGTACCTAGAAGCATGGGTGTGCACTCCTACATCTGAGAGGAATCTTTTAAAATGACTAATATACAAGTGTAGATGAGTCCCAAATCAGTTAATAAGAGCTAATATATTTGGTAAAGTGCTGGGAAATGGTGCTGATGATTTAAATGTAAATTTATCTATCTCTCATTCCTTTTATTCTCCAAAAATGTAACCGTTTAATGTGGGCTGGGTGAATTGAGGGAGATTGGTAGACTAATGAGGGAGAGGGAGATTGCTGCTATTTCAGGGAGTCTCCTGCAGAATGCAGGAGGGTAGGCAACAATGCCCACGAGTGGAGACAGTAGTACTACAAGTACACAGTTAGACTACACAGCAGCACTGAGAGACAGCCCCAGCGAATAAAAAATATTGCGTTCAAGCTCAAGTTTAAGCCCCAGCAGCAGCACCTACACACCCTCTCCCAACCCACTACTAGACTGGAGTGAAGATGGCGGGCGCAGTAGCCGCTATTTAAAGCCTCGCGAAATCCGGAGCCGGGAGATGACGTTCTGACCACGCGGACGGACCCGAGTCATGTGGAAATCTCTGAGCGCTGCTCGGAACCGGGCTCGGAATGATGACGTCCGTGGGGGCTCGGATCTCTGGATTCCGAGTCACCACATCTCTAGTAATAAATAGGAAATGCAATGTGTATTAAGAAGGTGCAGTTCTCCTCTAGTGACAATGGTCCTGATTTATCTTGGGTCGCATATGATATGCTGCTTGCAGCAGCTTAGTATATGGGATCCATAGCAATAGAATTGCAGTAGCAGGTGTATTTCACCCCCCTGCCTGCACTTGCAATCACTGAAAATGGCGATGCAATAACAGTTATAGGGGAACATTGGGACCCTCAGTTGCAATGCTCCAATGCAGCTGCAGCCTGAGTAAGTCTGATCTAACACAGGCTGACTAACGCAGGAGCTACAGCACAGTCCTTTGCCTGGCCACTCCCAAAATATGGGGGCACCATGTCACCATTTCTGGAAATTCCAACTGCCCCTGACCCCGTCTCCCCTGAACACCTCTGCCTGTCAATGAGGCAGTGGCATTCACAAAATGACACTGTGATCACAGGACCTGTCCATGACATGTACTGGACGGGTCCTGTGTGTGTGCAGTTTCCTGACCATCAGGAAACTGCGCAACTGACTGCATAAGCAATCAGTTGTGAATTAACCCCAATATTACATAGTATATTAAGTGACCTGTGCTATCTCCAAAGTGGGCACAAGAGGGAGCTCCCTGCTTTATATAAATGATCATCTCAAACAATGGTATTTGGATGTGTTCTATCTTTCTTCAGCCTTAGGGATTTCACAGGAACTGTGTTGGAATGCTTAATATGACATATTCTTTTTGTAATAAATATATCTTACATGGACTTAGGGTCACTATTCATGTGTTTCTGAGTTAGGTAGGCATTATCATTTGGATATGAGATTGAGGGGCCCTGAGAAGTTACCATCTAGAATGAATAATGAGCCATTTTTTCTTCGGTGATCTTCAGCCATTATACATCAATGTACGTATGTAATTTAATTTCATTTATGCCATATGCTAAAAACATTTGCACTTTACAAAAATTAAAAAATCGTAATAATATACTATACATGTTTTATTTGAAAAAATAAATAAATAAATAATAATAATAGGAGAGTGTTGGCACAATGAGGAAGAGATATTACTATGGTGAGCACAAAGTTACATATTGTCTAGCTTACAACTTTATCACAGGAACAGATACTGTAGCACAAGGATTCTGCCAACAAAATGACTCAGTGTACAATTAACCCTGTGAGTGCCAACGTAGCTGTGAGAGATAATTGCTAAAAATGCCAGGGCCGTAGTCGAGGAATGTGAATCACTAGTTATTGCCGGCAAATGGTCTGAAGTCTATTAAGTAAAGTTTAGTTAAATCTTGCACCCTAAAATACAGTCTCTGAGCAAGGCTGGCATTTTCAACAGATCATTTGCACGTCTCCCACAGCAACATTGGCACTCAAAGGGCCGTATTCAATGCGGCCGGTGAGGGGGTAAAGGCGAGGATCGCTGTAAGCAAGCAACCCTCGCTGTTTAACCCCCGCGCCGGCCGCTCACCCTATTCTACGTTCTGGGGGAATCCTCGCTGTCAGAGAACAGCGAGGATTCCCCCAAACAGTGAGGTTCACGGCTAATGCAGGGAGCCCGCTGCATTTAACCATGATTCTTGCTGTTTTAGCGGACGCACAGCGTTTCCCCATTGCTGCAAAAACAGCATGTACAGGGAATCAGGTTGCATGCTGACCTTGCGAGCTGTGACAGCGAGCAGTCAGCGCTGTCACAGCTCACAAAAACATTGAATATACCCCAAAGGATTAATGATCTCTTCCAGCCCTCATCATGGCCTCTTAGCTTGGGGTGACAGAATGCCACAGTACAAATGGTATCCCTACTGTTATTTCTATTATCTGATTTTTCATATTTTGTTACAGCATGGAATTAAAGGTTTAGTCAGGAACTATTACTGATGATCATCACAATATATGCACTCACATAGATGACACAATAATGTATGTAACTACCATGCATCCCAGAGGTGGTACTACCATTGGTACAGCAGATCCATTGCACTGGGGTCTCTAAGGACCCAGTGCTGCCACCTATCTCCATGTTGCATATTGTGAACTTGTGATGGAGTGGAGCCCAAATTATATTTTTGCACTTGGGCCAACCACTCAGTATAGTGGTTATAGTGGTTGCACCTGGACCAACCACTCAGTAACTACAGTATATTGTCAGTTGGTTTCTATGGTTACTTTGTTTAACTGATTTATACACAATAATGTATTTATCAGGCTGTGTTTGAAATGTATATACACAAATTACACATGTTATCATCATGTATTCTCCAGCTGCTGCTTTGGCGAACACTCAGGCTAACCATGACTTCATAGCTCATGACAGACTGACAGCTAAGGCTGAACATACAACATCACATGCGATGGGCCCACTTTATTTAACATATTTATTAACAATATTGGGTTGGGATTACTCAGCAACGTTTCCATTTTTGCTGATGACAAAAATGAGTAGAGTTATTAAATCAACCGAGGATGTCTCCGCGATTCAGAACGATCTTAATAAACTAGACGAGTGGGCAAAAAAGTGGAAGATGTTGATAAATGCAAGTTGCAAATGCACCATGGGAGACATGGGGGGAAATTCTCTAAGCTAGAAATGCGGTAAAAACCCTGTTATCTGGGTTTTTACCGCATTGGGTTACCGCGGCAGGGGGCATCGCCAGAAAAATCTGGCGATGCCGCATAGAACCACTCCTGAGGAAGCCGCTGATACGTTTTTCTAGGCGGAGAAATGCGTTGAGAGGTCAGAGGGGACAGCTTTCGGCTACCAACAGACACCTGCTAATCGCTAATCGGATATGACCATGTAATAGGAAGCAAACCAGCGGTTGGAGACAAGCATTGTGGTACCTATAAAGCCCTAAAGAAATACCCCATCATTGCCTCAAGACTGGAGAGAAGCTTAAGTATACTCAATTTAACCTTGCATGTGCACATCAAGTGTTGACTGTTGTTCTATAATTAATCCAAGCCTTGGTTACAAACTAACAAAGTATCTTGCATGCATTCGATTAATCATTAACCAGTCTGGTTGAGAGGGGAATGGACTAACAAGTTTTATATGTTGTGAGTCTTGTCTGTCTATTGTTGGCCATAAAATTGTGTATTTTTAATAAATTCATTTGTATTATTCAACACAGCGCTGTACCATACATATTTTTTCTTTTTGCTTGGTCCACTCTAAGGGGTTTTAGGTAATTTCCCCTTTTGGTACAGCTGCAGTGCAGAATATTTTAATCAGCGCTCAATATCACCTGTATTTCTTGTTTTCCCGATGCCGCATAGAAGCCAATGGGCTTCTACCGCATCCCACCGCCGCCCCGCAATGACCCCCTGCCGTCCCGCATGAACCCCCGCTGCCCCGCATCACCCCCTCCCCCCTCACCTGTGTCCGGGCAGCACAGAGCTGTGCTGCCCGGACCTGTGACCTCCTCCCTGCACTGATCCTCTTCTGGGTGCAGGGAGGACAGCCCGGTGCAGCAGCAGCAGCGCCGGGTGTGTGAGGGAGGGGGGAGCCGCCGGGACCTGCTGGGACCCGGCGACTCTCACCGCAAAGGACAGCTCTTAACGCAAGAGCTGTCCTTTACTATAATTATCGCATATGTTACTGCATATGCGATAATTATAAATGCGAAGAGAGGCGAAGGGGGGCGGAGATTCTTAGAGAATCTCCCCCATAACCAGTATGCTAGTTATAATCTAAGCTGGGAGGCATTGGGTAATTCAGTACTGGAAAAGGATCTAGGAGTCCAAATAGACAACAAACTGGGGTGTAGTGCAAAATGTAATATACAGTATGTATGCCTCTGTACAAAGCATTGGTACACCTTGAATATGGAGTACAATTCTGGGCCCCACAGCAACAAAGCTAATTAACCCCTTCCTGACAGAGCCAGTTTTTGCGTTCCTGACAGAGCCCTTTTTTTCAAATCTGACATGTATCACTTAAGTGGGGATAACTTTTTTTTGCTTTTACTTATCCCAGTGATTTTGAGATTGTTTTTTCGTGACACATTGTACTTCAAGTTAGTGGTAAATTTGGGTCGATGCAGTCTGTGTTTTTTTGTGAAAAATACCAAAATGTCGTAAAAAAATGGAAAATTTAGCAATTTGCAAAATGTTAAATTTTCTGCTTGTGAGACAAATAATCATACCACTCAAAATAGTTAATAACTAACATAGACCATATGTCTACTTTATGTTGACATCATTATTTCAACTTCCTTTTAATTTTTTGGGACACTAGGAGGCTTACAATATGAATAGCAAATTCTCAAATTTTCAAGAAAATTTCAAACACTGATTTTTTTAGGGACCAGTTCAGTTCTGATGTGACTTTGAGGGACTTGTATGTGAGACACCCCCATAAATGATGCCATTTCAAAAACTGCACCCCTCACAGTATTCAAAACAGCATTTTGGAAGTTTGTTAACCCTTTAGGTGTTTCACAGGAATTAAAACAAAGTGTAGGTGAAATTTCAAAATTTTTTTTTTTTTGCAGATTTGCAATTTTAATACATTTTTCTAAGGAACACAGTACATTTTACTAGAGAAATGTGACTGAAAATTGATTCCCCCAATTCTTTTGTTTTCATAAATATCCTATAGGTGGCCCTAGTGTGCACGGTGACCAAACCACACGCTTCATAATAGAAGGAGCACCTACTTGATTTTGGAGCCTCCTTTTTATGAGATTATTTTTTAGGCACCATGTAGGTTTCTAGGCACCATAAGATGCTAAAAGTTAGGAACCCCCCCACAAGTGACCCCATTTTGCAAACTACACCCCTCAGGGAATTCATCTAGGGGTATAGTGTACATTTCAAACCCCCAGGGGTTTCACCAATTGTGGTACAACTGGGCAGTGAAAATGAAAAATTATTTTTTTTACACAAAAATGCAGTTCTGGCTCAAAATTTGTCATTTTCAGAAGGTATGAAGGAGACAAAGCACCCCAAAATCTGTGCCCCAATTTCTCCCGAGTACGGCAATGCCTCACATGTGACCAAAAAATACCATTTGGGTGCATGGCAGGACTCAGAAGGGAAGGAGTGATTTTTGGATTTTGCAGCTCAGATTCTGGTGGAATTTTGGTGGGTGCTATGTCGCATTAGCAAGACCCCCAAAGCACCAATACAGTGGAACCCCCCCACAAGTGACCCCATTTTGCAAACTAAACCCCTCAGGGAATTCATCTAGGGGTATAGTGTACATTTCAAACCCCCAGGGGTTTCACCAATTTTGATACAAGTGGGCAGTGAAAATGAAAAATTACATTTTTTTTACACAAAAATGCAGTTCTGGCTCAAAATTTTTCATTTTCAGAAGGTATGAAGGAGAAAAAGCACCCCAAAATCTGTGCCCCAATTTCTTCCGAGTACGGCAATGCCTCACATGTGACCAAAAAATACCAGTTGGGTGCATGGCAGGACTCAGAAGGGAAGGAGTGATTTTTGGATTTTGCAGCACAGATTCTGGTGGAATGAATGGTGGGTGCTATGTTGCACCAATACAGTGGAACCCCCCCACAAGTCACCCCATTTTGCAAAGTACACCCCTCAGGGAATTCATCTAGGGGTATAGTGTACATTTCAAACCCCCAGGGGTTTCACCAATTTTGATACAAGTGGGCAGTGAAAATTAAAAAATTACATTTTTTTACACATAAATGCAGTTCTGGCTCAAAATTTTTCATTTTCAGAAGGTATGAAGGAGAAAAAGCACCCCAAAATATGTGCCCCAATTTCTCCCGAGTACGGCAATGCCTCACATGTGACCAAAAAATACCAGTTGGGTGCATGGCAGGACTCAGAACGGAAGGAGTGATTTTTGGATTTTGCGGCTCAGATTCTGGTGGAATTTTGGTGGGTGCTATGTAATATTAGCAAGACCCCCCAAGCACCAATACAGTGGAATCTCCCCACAAGTGACCCCATTTTGCAAACTACACCCCTCAAGGAATTCATCTAGGGGTATAGTGTACATTTCAAACCCCCAGGGGTTTCACCAATTTTGATACAAGTGGGCAGTGAAAATGAAAAATTACATTTTTTACACAAAAATGCAGTTCTGGCTCAAAATTTTTCATTTTCAGAAGGTATGAAGGAGAAAAAGTACCCCAAAATCTGTGCCCCAATTTCTCCCGAGTACGGCAATGCCTCACATGTGACCAAAAAATACCAGTTGGGTGCATGGCAGGACTCAGAAGGGAAGGAGTGATTTTTGGATTTTGCAGCTCAGATTCTGGTGGAATTTTGGTGGGTGCTATGTCGCATTAGCAAGACCCCCAAAGCACCAATACAGTGGAACCCCCCAACAAGTGACCCCATTTTGCAAACTACACCCCTCAGGGAATTCATCTAGGGGTATAGTGTACATTTCAAACCCCCAGGGGTTTCACCAATTTTGATACAAGTGGGCAGTGAAAATGAAAAATTAAATTTTTTTACACAAAAATGCAGTTCTGGCTCAAAATTTTTCATTTTCAGAAGGTATGAAGGAGAAAAAGCACCCCAATATCTGTGCCCCAATTTCTCCCGAGTACGGCAATGCCTCACATGTGACCAAAAAATACCAGTTGGGTGCATGGCAGGACTCAGAAGGGAAGGAGTGATTTTTGGATTTTGCAGCACAGATTCTGGTGGAATGAATGGTGGGTGCTATGTTGCACCAATACAGTGGAACCCCCCCACAAGTCACCCCATTTTGCAAAGTACACCCCTCAGGGAATTCATCTAGGGGTATAGTGTACATTTCAAACCCCCAGGGGTTTCACCAATTTTGATACAAGTGGGCAGTGAAAATGAAAAATTACATTTTTTTACACAAAAATGCAGTTCTGGCTCAAAATTTTTCAATTTCAGAAGGAATGAAGGAGACAAAGCACCCCAAAATCTGTGCCCCAATTTCTCCCGAGTACGGCAATGCCTCATGTGTGACCAAAAAGTTGCAGGACTCAGAAGGGAAGGAGTGATATTTGGATTTTGCAGCACAAATTCTGGTGGAATGATGGTGGGTGCTATGTCGCATTAGCAAGACCCCCAAAGCACCAATACAGTGGAACCCCCCCACAAGTGACCCCATTTTGCAAACTACACCCCTCAGGGAATTCATCTAGGGGTATAGTGTACATTTCAAACCCCCAGGGGTTTCACCAATTTTGATACAAATGGGCAGTGAAAATGAAAAATTACATTTTTTTACACAAAAATGCAGTTCTGGCTCAAAATTTTTCATTTTCAGAAGGTATGAAGGAGAAAAAGCACCCCAAAATCTGTGCCCCAATTTCTCCCGAGTACGGCAATGCCTCACATGTGACCAAAAAATACCAGTTGGGTGCATGGCAGGACTCAGAAGGGAAGGAGTGATTTTTGGATTTTGCGGCTCAGATTATGGTGGAATGAATGGTGGGTGCTATGTGGCATTAGCAAGACCCCCGAAGCACGGTGAAATTATGAACCTAATAATCCATAGATGTGTGGTATATTTTAAAACACTCCTTTATACATAGGCCGGGTTTGTCGGGGCAAGTGTCACACTGGAAAATAGTTTGCTTTCTTATTCCCTTTTTATAGCAAACTTTGCACCTTTTTTGTGTCCTGCCCTTTTTTCCAGTGGAGGGGATTTCATCAGGAAAATGCTGCCCTGGTACAATACGGGGGCCAGTACTTGAAGTACTGGGGCCCTCAGCCTGCTGGTTCCCAAATATTAGGCCCTTTATGACTTCCTCTTGAAAGTGCATAAATGTCCCCCTCTGGCCGGTAGAACGGAATAGCACGTAAGCGTTATACAGTGCCATCTGGATGATATACACGGCCAGCTTCTTGTACCAGATTTTTGTTTTCCGCAGGGCACTGTACGGCTTCAGTACCTGATCTGAAAGATCCACTCCGCCCATGTACCTATTGTAATCCAGGATACAATTAGGTTTGGAGGTGTGGGTACTGGTACCTCGTACAGGGACGGAGGTGGTACTGTCTCCGTGAATTGTTGTCAGTATAAGGACATCCCTCTTGTCCTTATATTTGACCAACAACATATTTTCGGTGCATATTCCCCTGCTTTCACCCCTTCTCATTACTTGGGCAATGTGCGTTTTTGGGAGGCCTCTTTGGTTCTTGCGCACAGTACCGCAAGCTGCTGTACCTCTTGAACCAAGGGCCTTAAACAGGGGGATGCTGGTGTAAAAGTTATCCACATAGAGGTGATAACCTTTATCCAGGAAGGGGTGCACTAAATCCCAGACAATTTTTCCACTAACACCTACGAGGGAGGGGGGGGGGGCATTCTGGCGGTTCAATTCTTGAATCCTTCCCTTCATATACCCTAAACCTGTGGGTGTACCCTGAGGTGCTTTCACACAACTTATACATTTTTATGCCATACCTTGCCCTCTTACTGGGAAGGTACTGGCGGAATTTAACCCTTCCTTTAAAATGTATAAGGGACTCGTCTATGCAAATGAATTTATCTGGGATGTACATGTCTTCAAATTTGGCACTGAAATGATCAATGACCGGCCTGACTTTAAATAGCCGGTCAAAGGTGGGATCATCTCTGGGTGGGCACTGTGCATTATCGTTGTAATGCAAAAATTTAAGGATCGTCTCAAATCGAGCCCGGGGCATGGCCATACGGTAAAATGGGGTGCTGTACAGAACATCTGTACTCCAATATTGCCTAATTTCTGGCTTTTTTACTATGCCCATATGAAACACCAGACCCCAAAACGTCATCATCTCTACTGCATCTACAGGGGTCCACCTAGCAAATGATGACGTGGGGTTTTGAGCAATAAACTGCTGGGCATATAAATTAGTTTGGTCCACCATTAAATTTATAAAATCATCAGAGAAAAATAATTTGAAAAAGTCAATTTCTCTGAGACCTGTGGAATCAAATTGGATTCCTGGCATGGCCAAAAACTCAGGAACCTGGGGCTCAAAATTGTCTGGTGGTGGGGTCCATACGAGATCAATTATTGGGGGGGGGGGTCTCAGCTGCTCTACGGGGGCGTCTTTGAGGGGGTCCCTCATCACCAGAGGAGGAAGAGGAGCTTAAGGCGAATCCTTCAAATTCCCCGCTTGCATCACTGGCTGTGTCAGAGTCAGAAGCAAGCAGGGCATATGCCTCCTCCGCTGAATACATTCTTCTGGATGACTGGGATGACATTTGGGATGACATTTGGGATGCCATATTTATTTTTGTGTTACTGGTAGTGAAATGTTTCAACACGTGTATAGTGTAGGGGGGGGTACAAACTTTATTTCAACCCGGGGGGGTATGTAGTGTGTATGTAGTGTGCAGAAAAAAAAAATACTTTATACAAAAAAAAAAAAATGGAGGGGTTAAAAAAAAAAAAATTGAAGGGGTTAAAAAAAAATTGAAGGGGTTAAAAAAAAAAATTGAAGGGGTTTAAAAAAAAAAAAAAAAAGGTCCTGCGCCAAAAATTGAGCACAGATGTTGGTCAGTAACGTCCGTCACTGAACAGCGCTGAAAGGCAACAGGAATTTGATCAAAAAAAAAAAAAAAATAGATCAACCCTGTGCCGAAAAAGATGATCAGTGATGTACGTCACTGATCCGCGCACAGCGGCCACAGGACACCCACAAAATCACAGTGTGTGTAAAAAAAAAAATTAAAAAAAGACCCCACAGCACACACAAAAAAAAAAAAAGGTGATCAGTGATGCGACACTGATTACCAGTGAGGGGCAGCAGGTGCAACTGACAGTGCAACTGGCAGGTATATATATAAAAAAAAAAAAAAACCTCTGCACCCCTAAAAAGTTGCTGATCACCTCAGATATAGTGATCAGCACAAAAGGCGGGGGCAGCAGACACAAAATTTAGCACTCTCTAGCACTCTCTGTCACTATCTCTCTCTATCTCTCTATCTCTCACTATCTAACACTCTATGACACTGCAGCAGCAGCAGTGACAGGTATATATATATATATATAAAAATACCCTGCGCCCCCAAAAAGCCAAAAAGTTGCTGATCAGTTAATTTATACTGATCAGCACAAAAGGGGGGGCAGCAGTCAGTTATCTAAAATATATATAGCACAATCTGTCACTATCTCTATCTCTCTCTCTCTATCTCTCTCTATCTCTCTCTCTCTATCTATAACTATAACACTGCAGCAGCACAAAATATAGCACTCTCTGTCACTAGGCCTCTCTATCTCTCTCTCTCTATCTCTCTCTATCTCTCTCTATCTCTCTCTATCTCTCTCTATCTCTCTCTCTATAACTATATCACACTGCAGCAGCACAAAATACAGCACTCTCTGACACTATCTCTCTCTATCTCTCTCTATCTAACTAACGCTATTACACTGCAGCAGCACAAGTTCACAGGAAGTCACAAGTAACAGGATCCAGGAAGCATCCAGCACACTACAAGCACAGATGAAGCAGCCAAGATATTTGCAAGGATCAGGTAAGTATTTGCCAGGTTCTGGTCAGTATATCGCGGCAGATTGGCACGGTGACCGCACTGCACGCTATTCCAGACCGGAATGGCGTCTGCAGTGCAGTCACCGTTAGTTTAAACCCCCCTCCATGGCTGTGATTGGTCCGTCGGTCCGACGGACCAATCACGGCCTTTGGGGGCGGGCGGGGTGAGGTGGGGTGACACCAGTGTCACCCTTACACCCCGCGGTGATTGGTGCTGTACTTTACAGCACCAATCACCTCCGATCGCGTGTCACCGGCGAACGTTATTCGCCGGTGACACAGAAAACGCTGTAATTGGCTGTTCACTCTGAACAGCCAATCACAGCGATCGCCGACGGGGGGGGGGGCGGCATCGCAGCCCCCCCTGGGCATGCACGGACATGTCTGCTGTCAGGGACAGCAGACATGTTGAAACTGTCACCGCGTCTATAGACGCGGTGACAGTTAAATGCCATGACGTACATTTACGCCATGTGTCGGGAAGTACTTCCCGACCATGACGTAAATGTACGTCAATTGTCGGGAAGGGGTTAAGGGAATGGAGAATTTAAGCTACAAGGACAGATTGAACAAACTGGGACTGTTTACACTAGAGGGGGGACATGCTCAACATGTACAAATTAATCAGGGGCCAATATAAGGAACTGTCAAGTGTCAAGCACCTTTTTACTGCAAGGAAGGACTCTATGACAGGTGGGCACAAGTTTAGATTGGAAGAAAGAAGATTTCGTTCGCTTAGAAAGAAAACATTTCTTTACAGTCAGGGCCTTCAAACTGTGGAACTCTCTTCCAGGTGAGATGGTGTCGGCTGACACAATAAATACGTGTAAAATAAGGTTGGACAAACATTTATTGGTTAAAAACATCGAGGGGTACAAATAAAAAATCATAATCCGTCTTAAAAAACACCTGAAGACACTACATATAATAAGGGATAAGCTATAAAAAATTAGGTTGCCCTCGATGGACGCAAGTCTTTATTCAGCCTCATCTACTATGTAACTATGTAACTATGATCCTGCCCACCTAGGGGGGTCTCAAGGTGGATCAGATGGCCATACACTGCTGTGACTTCTCTCAGTAATGTATGGTCCTCTTTAGATTTTTTTCTTTCAAATTTCTTCCTTTCTGTCCTTAAACCTATTATTGTATGTTAATGCTTTTTTATTATACACCTATGGCACTCAGTATTAACTAAAATAGGATCTGTGCAGGACACTGAAGTGTCTCTTCTTTATCTCCTTTTCATTCTCATTATGTCCAAACCTCTCCCCATTCTTGTCTGTTGTTTGTCTACTTTACTTTTAAGTGTTCAATTGTCTGTTTCCAATCTGCTGTCACCTGACTACGTTGCTTTTTCCTCTGTCTGATATCTCTTATCCTGTCTCCCAGAGGCCACACCACCTGATAAAATTCTTACATATCAAATGTGATGGTTACTCTACTACTTAGTGGCTTCATCACTTTATGTCTTCATTTTTTGCTAAGCCATCTCAATACTAAAGGCCCATACCCGGGACCCGGCGGGGGGGATGGGACGTCTAGGGTAAGTGCACACACATCCATCACCAAAAGCAAATATAATTGAACCAATTCTGGATTAGGCCTAAATTGACATTTGTAAATGTAGAAGCATTTAGCATAAACCACCTTTCACAGCGTTGCGTGCGGGGACAAAATTATTCAATGGTCACCAACCATCAAATGATTTTGCAAGCCCTCGCAGATGTAAGACACCTCTCTGATGTCTTAGATCCTTGTACGGGAAGAGGAAGGGCAGCTGACATCTACTGATGTCAGCTGCCCGCCTGCCAGCGTTTCAATGGGGATGTGACGTCCATGATACGCTGGGCATTCCCATGGGCACAGCCCCTTGCCGCCGTCCCACTCCCCCCAACCGCACTAAGTGCGAATGGGATGGCGAACAAGCAGTTTGCACCAAGCTCGCACCAAGCGGCTGCACACGCGCATAAAAGTGTATGCACATGCGCAGTCACTCACCATCGCCCCTTCACGAACACGCAGGGGAGCTTGGTGGCAAGAAACACCCCCAGTGTGTACGGGTCTTAAGTATATTGTGTATTATAAACATATCAGAATGAAATGGTGTTAAAGTCCAAACCAACCAGCTCCTGTCATTTTTCAAACACAGCCTGGCCATTAGGAGCTGATTGGCTAGTATTTAATCTCTCCACTTAATCTCCATCCAATGCCCCATACACACAGGATGACTGTGCCTTTGTGCTGAGTTATCTAGTAAAGCAAAGATAGCTCAGCACGCAGTGTGATGCAGCAGTGATGTGTGCTGAGCAATCTGTCATGGCCACTGTTCTCTGCTGAGAGAACACTGGTAATGACTAGATATATACTGCAGGCTTGGATGATTTAGGGGGAGATTCTCTAAACTATCAGGGTTTTTACCGCATTTTTGAATGCTTAACCCCCCCCCCCCCCCCCCGGCCGGGTTACCATGATGGGGGGCATCGCCAGAAAAATCTGGCGATGCCCCATAGAGGGCATGCCCTATGGGCTTCTACCGCAACCCACTGACGTCCCGCACCACCCCCCGCCGCCCCACACCGACCCCCCCTCGCCTGTGTTCAGGCAGCACAGAGCTGTGCTGCCCAGACCTGTGACCTCCTCCTCCCTGCACTATGATCCTCTTCCGGGTGCAGGGAGGAGGAGAGCCCGGCGCAGCAGCGCCGGGTAAGGGAGGGAGGGGGGAGCCGCCGGGACCCGATGGGACCCGCTGACTCACCGCAAAGGACGGCTCTTAACGCAAGAGCTGTCCTTTGCCATACTTATCGCATATGTTAGAGCATATGCAATAATTATGTATGCGATGGGCGGCGAAGTGGGGCGGAGCCTGGCTATAGCTATCCGTGGAACTGCGCATCACCATCGCTATTGGGCATACACACATTTGTGCTTAATATCTAAGAAATCTGTATTTTTAAATTCTGTGAAAACACCCACTGCAAACATGATGTTGGGAACGGGGGAGAGCTATGGTTATATATAAATTGATGCAATGTCACATGACAAAAAACTTTTTTGACAAATATGGCATTTATTTTCTTTTTACAAATCTAAATGTATTTGCTCATTTGCAAAACTTAACCAGAAAATCTCCTTTAATGTTAAACGTTAAACTATAGAAGAGTAAATTATAGATTTCAGGTTTAAGTAGCGGAGTGTCTGTTGTATTGTGCAAATGCTGAATCAGCACAAGGTTTTCTAAGAGGATCTGCACCTTTATGTGTCAGGGAAGAGTTTCACAGCATCACCACTAATGCTGATCAGCCAGTTCAGAAAGGCTGCAATTCGAGGAAACCCCAGGAGATGAAATTGGAGACTCATCATCACTTATATTAGCTTTTTTTGACATATTTATCCCACAAATGGCAAGAGCGGCTGTTAAGTGGTAAAGCACATGAAGGGAATCAGATAACCAGGAGAGGAAGAGATATTTTTCAGGAGCCTATTTTCAGATCAGAATTTTCCATTGTTCACTGTGATGTTTATATTACCGTGTATTACCATGGGAGGCATATAGTACACGAGTAAACGGTAAGGAACAAAGAATAAACTGAGTTATGATTTTAATGGAATTTCTGCAGAAAATGAAGATTTTGGGCCAGATGCACTAAGCTTAAAAAGTGATAAAATGGAGAGTGATAAACAGCCAGCCAATCAGCTCCTACCTGTCATGTCACAGACTGTGTGTGAAAAATGTCAGGTAGGAGCTGATTGGCTGGTTGTTTATCACCCTCCATTTTATCAGTTTTGAAGCTTAGTGCATCTGACCCTTTATCTTTTATTTCCAAAACATGAATTAAATAATAACTACAGTTTTGTGAAATTTCTTCATCAAATTAAGCTCCAAAATGATAACACTTATATGACATTATTTGAACAGTAATTGTTTTATGATTATGTATATTTCAGTTTCAGGTAATTAGATTTCAATTTGTTTAAAAATCTGTAAACTCAACATGTTAAAAATGACATAAGTCTTGTGTAGAGTTATTGAGACAGTGGTGGCTTGTAAATGGCCAAAATTTAAAAGAGCAATGATATTTAATAATTGTTATTAGTGTTCCCTCTAGGAATTTTTGGGGGCAGGGCGCTGCTGCATGGGGGCAGCACAATGGGGCGGACTGGGTCCACCGACGTCACAGTTGTGCCCGGGCCGTGACGTCATGAAAAGGGACGCTCCCGGACGTCGCTGTCACTAAAGGGGGCGGGCCCCGCCCCACAGAAGTTGTTGAGCTGACGGGGAAGTGCCGGTCATCGCCTTCTACGACTGCGCTGGGCTTCCCCGTGCAAACCGCCGGGGCCGGCACCAGGCTGTTTTAGCGGGGTGCTGCTAGAGGGGCAGGCGCATTTTTCCATTTAAAAAACGGGCAGGGCGCAGCGCCCCGCTAAAACAGCCTAACGGGAACACTAGTTGTATTATTGTGTAAGTAGTCTCAGTTTCTGTATGTACAAGAAAATAATAAAATTCTTGAAAGAAATTGAAAAATTATAGAATTGTGTGTTTTCTAATTATTATCAACTCTGCAGCATATGTAATGGGACTCAATCCTAAAGTTTTATAATGATCATTTAATACAAAACCATTTGTGTATGCAGCTTTATATGTAGTTGCTTAGTTCTAAATAACAGTACGTTCCATTGTTTTATATTTGGTTTCATTTATCCAACCACGATCCAAGCGACAAGTGTTTCTCAATTATTCCCCAAAGGTCCCCATAAGCAAGACAAATGCTAGGTATGTTTGTGCATATAGTGCATAGAGTTCTACAGCAGTCAAAATAAACACAATATATGTCAGCACATTTGCCTTTAGCTGTTTAATATGGCCATTTGAGAGTGGTGATAGGAGATATCCTTGAAACTTCAGAGTCCCCCTCATCCACCTTCCTCAGATATGGGATTGCAGAAAAACCCCCAACATCTTGCCTGATGTCCAATGTGACTAACGTGGTTATGCAGATCTCATTGGACAGATAGGCCATCTGATTAGCGATTGACTGTGAATGCACACAGAATGTTAGTGCACATGCTCATAGCTTTGCGGTGATTAAAATAAAGCCATTGTTTTATTTTCTGACCGTACCCAAGTTGATTGACAGGTGGCCCGAGTTTGAGGTGGCACCTGGCCATTTACTGGAAGTGTCAGGGAAGACGCAGGTGCGCTCAAGCGTTTCCAGGGAGGCCCAAAACAGCCTGTCTCTGTGGCAACAGCATAATAGGTTTTGGGCTATGCACAGACTTCACACACAGGAAAAAAAAATCATTAGATGGTGAATATTTGCATATGGATTTGCAGCTATTTACGATGGCTTTAAATAAACTGAATCAAACTTGCAAGGGAGAAGAGGTGCCCCCTTTCGTCCAGGAGCCTAGTGACAGATAACTCCATAGCCAGAGTTATGCCTCTGCTGCGATCAGGTCTGAATAACCCTCTAAGTCAGGGTTTCCCAATCTTTTTTGAATCACAGCACCCTAGAGTATCAGAATTTTTTCACGGCACCCCATGGCCAACAATAAAAATAATTAGATTGGGTTTCTATGCAATTCTTAGGGTCAGTTATGTGGTGAAGGGCAGGATTTGGGGCAGTACGGATGGTGTAATGGTTGGCATTACTGCCTCACAGTGCTGAGGTCATGGGTTCGATTCCCACCATGGCCCTAACTGTGTGGAGTTTGTATATTCTCCCCATACTTGCGTGGGTTTCCTCCGGGTATTCCGGTTTCCTCCCACAATCCAAACATATACTGGTAGGTTAATTGGCTCCCAACAAATTAACCCTACAATGAATGTGTGTGCGCGTGTACATGTGATAGGGAACATAGATTGTAAGCTCCACTGGGGGAGGGACTGATGTGAATGTTCAAACATTCTCTGTAAGGCGCTGCGGAATATGTGTGCGCTATATAAGAAACCTTTAATAAATAAATAAATACATTTGCCTCTGTTTGTACACATTTTATGATTAGCAGTCACCAGCACTAGTTTTGCTCATTAATAATTAACCATTAATTATTGGTGATGGTCCTGGATGTGCATGTGTCCTGAGGCACCCAAGGGGGCCACGGCACACAGTTTGGGAACCACTGCTCTAAGTGCTAAAACTCTATGTCACACATCTCCGTCATCCTAGCACCTGCAAGATGGTGGACTATTTATTTGTAAGATAAGAATCCCCTCTTTCAAACCAGAAAGAAATGAACATAAACATGAAAGAAAAGTGATGAGTCCAGCGATGGTGAAAGATCTCTCCCAACCTGACTTCAACACTTAAGGGGCACCTACACATTAAAGAGGGAAGTCCCATTTCAAATGATGCAGTCCTTTAGCATGTATTGCCTGATGGTACCCTGTTTTATATTGTGTACTGTGTACCCCTAAGTAGTTAGTTTCTGGCAAAATCATACAAATGGCACAAATTGAAACATTATACAATATAAAACATTCTCCACAGATCGGGGAACTAATGCCCAGATCTCCCCATATGGTATAATATAAACAAACATAGTTCTCATCATTTAGAGGTAAATTTACTATAAGTTCTAAAAGTGAAAGTACTTGATGTTTCCCATAGCAACCAATCTGTTTCTGGGCGGGATGCATTAAAATACATCGCCGCCCATCGCGGCACCCCCGCCGCGATGCCACCGCATATGAACTAACATATGCGGCTGGCATTGCGATGCGGTGACGGAGGCCCCCCGCGATACCTGGAATGTGGTGTGCGGGGGGTCTCCGTCACCTCTCTGCCCCCTTCTGCATCCCTCACGCCGGGGACAGCTAAGCAAGCCGTCCCCGGCGCCTCCTCCTCCCCACTGCAGCCAAAAGGACGTCCGGCTGCGTCACTAGGGGGAGGAAGGTGTTACTTTCCGGGTCCAGGAGGATCTGGACCAGGTAAGAGAGGGAGGGGGAGAGGGGGGTCGGCGGGGGCGTCGGGCGGCGAAAAGAAGCCCATAGGCTTCTATAGGGTATCGCCACCCAAAGGTGGCGATACCCTACACTGCGGTGACGTGTCGGTCGGGTAATAGTACATAGGAAAATGCGGTAAAACGGGGGTTTTACCGCATTTTCCCTTTAGTACATCTCGCTTATAGTCTATTATTTTCTGGGATGCAGTAGAGAAATGATAGACAGAATCTGCTTACTTGCTTGCTATGGGCAACATCACCTATTTTCATTTTTAGAACCCTTAATATGTTTTTTTTTCTAGTTACCATATTATTTTTGCCACCTCGAAATCAAGGTGGCAAAGATTAGCAAAAAAAAAAAGGCTTTTACATTTACAAATGTGAATTTTGGCTTAATCCAGATTTGGTTCAATTATACTTGCTCTTGCTTTTGGTGATGTCTCTGAGTATATGCAAATGCTTGTATCAGCCCTTCCCCTGGTGCACAAGCGCAGTGGTGTAGCTAGGTGCCACAGAGCCCGGAGCAAGGGCATGTTTCACGCCCCCCCCCCAATTTGTAGTAGGTGAGGCTCCTGCACAGTGAAAAGTGGGCACGGACCAACATTATACCACACTCCGTAATGCCCATTGCACATTTTAGTGAACTTTGTAATTCCAATTACACATAAGCCCACACATGATGCCCATTGCATACTACATAACACTCCGCAATGCCCATGATATACTATTATAACACTCTGCAATGCCCATGACATATATATAATACTCTGCAATGCCCATGACATACTATATAACACACCACAATGCCCATTACACATTTGACACAAAAGTGCCACTCACCTACATGCTCAATGCCAGGGGCTTCATGCTCAATGCCAAGGGGCTTCATGCTCAATGCCAAGGGGCTTCATGCTCAATGCCAAGGGGCTTTATGCTCGATGCCAAAGGGGACCTGAATTTGCTCATTGCCAAGGGGGACCGAACTGTGCAGCGGTCCCCTCCCGGCTCCACGCCGCTATTTTCAATTCAATTGAAACATTATACAAAAATAAAACAGTGAGCTGGCGGTGCCAGTGTGGCACAGCTCCGGCGCCATGCTATCTTCCGGCGCCCGGAGCGTGTGCTCCACCGGCTCCGCCCTCGCTATGCCTCTGCACAAGCGTGCCCTGACTGGATGTGCAAAGAACTGAGACGCCCACTTTCTGCATCTCTCCGTGGTGTACATTAGTCACAGTCATGCATTAGATTAACAGTTGGATATTCAGACACATGCCTGAAAGAACAGAACATTACAGTGCAATAATAGACATACAGTACACTTTAAATATAGGTTTCTTGAAGATCACATACAAAAGTAATGTTGATGACCCTAAGACAGTCTAAGTGCAAAGTCAGCATGCCTGCACCCCAGATGACTTGCATTTAAGGCAGCTTCCTGTATGCCAAGGTCACTTCGTTAGAGAGGCTTTTAGGATTCTTTTAGACTCATTTCCAAATGGTTTGCATCTTTTATCTATCAGAGTTATTTCTACTGTACGTCTCATTGAAACACTAATAAATTAAAAATTTATGCTGAACAAAGTAATTCTCTTAGGACTGGGGGAGTGGGGATCCAATGCAGACTGCTGTGCTTGCTGAATTTACCTGACCCATTCCATCAACATAACAAACAAGTGATAATGTTGTTTGTTATCTGGCTTTGGCACGGTTGAGAAAATGAACATTAATAGAAACTCTACAGATTTGTTCCATAGCTGGTAATGTTCCAAACAATCTGAGTGTTACACTATAAATACATCAATAACTGTCATATCAGTGACATACTGTACTTTCCTGAATCTGGGATCCTTAGACCATACTGTATTCTTGAAATAAGTGTATAATACCGATGCTTTAAATAGATGTTACATTACACTTACTAGAAGCTGATGGACAAAACCCATATAATAAGAAAAAGCAAATAAATAAAAGATAACACTATAAGATAATACTTTATGTTTTAAAAGTGCAGTATGAGGAAGAACAAGTCTGGCCAGTATGAGAAGGTGTGAGCCTCTATATCTATAGAATGGGGCAGATCTCCCTTGACAAGACCTCATACTATAGGAAATTGCTATATGGCAATGTGACTTTAGACAAAATGTTTGATAAATAGTGAACAGCTCCTACCAGTATGAAAGTCCTGTTGTAAAGCATTGCCATACTGTGGGGAGGCTCTGCTACTGGAAGCATAGCTGCTAAGATTTTTTTTTACCAGATGGAGGAGACCTGTAACTTGAACAGATGTCAATCTCTGTACTATAAATATACAGCTGTCCAGTAGCCACAGGTTTGGAGCTGTTTGTAAAATGCTCCCATGCAGGATGAGGGGGTTGGGGATGGGCACTGCAACCAGAGTTTCAGCATATGCACCTCAGCTAAGCAATCCGTCAAAATCATAAAATTTGCAGATGACACCACATCGGCCTAATCAAGAATGAAGAAAAGTCTGCATACTGACACAAAGTGGTCTGGCTAACACAGTGGTGAGGGAGGAACACCCTTGACCTTAACTCCATCAAAATGGTTGAGATGGTGGTGGACTGTAGAAGGAGACCAAACGCAATGCTTTAGCTCATAATAGAAGACATCATGGTATTGTGGGTTGACTTCAAATTTCTACGGTCAAAAATCTCCAGAGACCTCAAATGAGGACCCCACATAAGCGCTGTTGTCAAGAAGGCTCAGCAGCAGATGTTCTCCATTAGGCAAATCAGAAAATTCAACACACTCCATGAGCTGCTTTTTATCTTCTACACAGACATCGTAGAGTCAGTCCTTCGATTACAGTCTGGTATGGAGCTGCCCACGAGAGTGACAGACGGAGGCTGCAAAGGGTAGTAGCGGAAAAGCGGAAAAGGGAAGTCAGCGGAAAAGATTGTTGGGGCCGACCTCCTGCCTTTCCAGGAACTCTAGCTGTCCAGGGTCAAGAAGCGTGCAGGGAAAATTGTGGCGGATAAGCTGTACCCTGTTTAAAGCACTACCAGCAACATGTGACACAACCGATTCTCACTGTGATTAAGAACTGTGCTGTTGTACTGTGGAAACAGTTAATGTAAGTGGACCTAATATCTGCTTAAGTATTATGCTAGAGCAGCGGTTCTCAAACTGTGGGTCCTGACCCCAAAGTGGGTCCCGACTCTCTCAGCATGGGGTCACGACTCCATGTTGCTGACTGTCAGGCTGATGACTTTTCTAATCTCAGTCAGTGTATCAAGGAGTCTGTCTGTTATTTAGACTCCTCCCATCATTTTGTGTCTCCACAATGCTGTCATGTATGTTCTGTCTGCTGACTACATATGTGATGTGATGACCTTCTGCTGTAAGTAACTTGCTGGGGTCCTGTCATTATTTATATTGTCTGATGGGGTCCCAGAACAAAATAGTTTGAGGACCCCTGTGCTAGAGGAATAGAAATTTCTATAGTAGGCATTCCACCCTTTTTATGTATGTCATTGAGCTTGTAAGTATGTTTTGTAACCATCACTATTCATGTGTGGGAGAAAAAGATGTGTAAATAAAAGTTGATTATATTGCATTAGAAATCAACTGGGGCCCATTATTTGTATCAACACTGGCAAAGCACTACTTGTCATCATCTATGACCAATCACCACAGACTAATACGTTATGTCTTCTCTTCTCACTCTCTGTTGGTTACTAGAGGGTTTACAACATTTTCCAGACTCTTTACACATGTGTTCAAAAGACTGACACATTCTTGATCTGCCAGGAGTCACATAGATATAAGCTCAAGGTACACTACCTTATATTATGGGAGTTGGAGACCACACACACTTGGCCTGATTCTGGAACCAATGCAGAAACATTTACATCTTTTCCATCTGTGTGTTTATGCTAATGCTGGATCCGATATTGAAACAAGTAAGTATTTTCTTCTTCAGGGTTCCTGGGTTTCACAAGGTTAACATCGGGGTTGTAAGTGGATCTAGAGGATCCCCGCCTGTGTCCATCACCTCCTAATGGCTCTGGATACACCAGGCAGAAATGATGGAAGGAAGGTCCAGTGACTAGCACCTCCAGGATAGCATGGTTGGTAAGTTCTTTCCGGAAAGCATGTAAATCGTAGTCCTTTACTGCGGCACATGGGAGATGTGGACACTGCTCCCGAGGCAGGGATTCCACGAAACCACCAGATATGTTGGTCTTCCTACAATGAGGTCTGGATTTGGGTTTGTGCCTGGCTTCCCTTAGAGTGCAGGTCTCTGCTTTTTTGGTGTGGTTCCAGAGACAGAGTGTGACTTTACATGATGTGCATACCTTTTTAAGGGGGTATTTAGGGTTCACCCACCGTACACACCTCCAATTGCTCCTTGGGATATTTCAGTGGTATTTGCAGCCCTTTCTGAGTCCCCATTTGAGCTGTTATCCTCAGTGGATTTGAAATGGCTGACGGCTAAGGTGGTGTTCCTGCTAGCTATAGCTTCTGTAAGAAGGGTTTCATATTTGGGGGGCATTATCCTGCTGCCCCCTATTTCTGGTGTTCCACCAGAACAGGGCTGTTCTGCATACAAAACCTTCCTATTTTTATGAAAATGGTATCCATATTCCAGATTAATCAGGAAATTGTAGTCCTGGCATTTAATGCCTCAAAACTGACTCCCAAAGAGAAATCTTTGGATGTGCTGCGGGCTCTTCAGAATGATGTGCATCACACCAAGTCTATTAGACATTCTGATTCCCTTTTTGTGTGGTATGGTTTTCACCACAGAGGGTGACCAGCTCACAAACAAACCTTAGCTCACTGGATTAGGCTTGTCAAAGCACCCTGGGTCCATTGCTCATGCATATCATCAGGCTGACCTACCATTACCTACTTCAATTTCAGCACAGTCAACCAGGTCTGTGGGTCCCTCATAGGCTGCATGACTTGGCGTTTCTGCTGAGGCGGCAACGTGGTCCTCGGTCCATACGTTCCTGAAGTTTTAAGCCTTTGATAAATTAGCTTCCCAAGATGCTGCTTTGGTCGCCAGGTTCCACTGGTCCCACAGGGGTCATTCCGCCTTTGATTGTACAGCTTGTTGACATCCCCGATGTTAACCCTGTGGGACCCAGGAACCCTGAAGAAGAAAAGGGGAGTTATGGTAAACCTCAGTTAACTCCCTTTCTTCTTCGAGGTTCCTGGGACCACAGAACGCTGACGCGCCTGATATATTGGGGGAATCTGCAACCTTGATCTCCAGTCCTTTTGCTCTGTATGAGTGAATGTACTGCAGTGTCCATTTTCTGTCTTCTTTTCTTCTCTACTTCCTGCTGGTACTTGTTAATCAAACTGAGTGTCCTATGCAAGGAGGTGAGATTATAGAGGAGAGGAGCCAGGCAGGATGGAGATTGGTGTCCCGATCTTCTGAATCTGCCTACAACCCTGATGTAAACCATGTGGTCCCAGGAACCTTGAAGAAAGGGAGTTAACTGAAGGTAGGTTTACCGTAACTCTGATTTTTTTCTTCAGGCAACTCGCCCTTGCATGAGAAGGGGACTCGGTCAGCAGTTGGAAGAAGTGCAGTAAGAGTGTATTGACACAAAATGCAGCCAAGATGTTTGCATTTGTTTGAATAAACTGGACTAATAGTACTAATAACCATGGACAGTGTAAGGCTTCTCAGCACCCTAGTCAAAACTTCAACCTACTGCTGCCCCCCCCTCCCCATACTGCCACCAATAACCATTTACCAATCCCTTAATGCATACTTGCCTAACATTCTGGAATGGCAGGGAGCCTCCCAAAATTGAGTGGTCCAGCCCCTCAGGTAGGTGGGCAAGTCCCCTGCATTCTCTGGAGGCCCCCAGCACCCTCCTCTTTGCCACCCACAACAGAGTACAGTAAGAGAGGGCAGCAAAATAGGGAAGTATACCTCAAGAGAAAAATGGAGGTGAGGTTATAGAGGTTCCACAGCAACCACCTGCATTAAGTACAACAAGGATCCTCACAAACATTCTTGATTGACTGTCTTTTTGATAGGCAGACTTGGTGGCACCTCCCTAGATCCCGGTGCCTAGGCAACTGCCTAAAGCTGCCTAGTGGTAGAGCCGGCCCTGCTAATACCCTAGTGCAAGTTCCAAGCCCATATGGAAAAAATGAAATTGTAAACAGGTTTTCGCAATATCATATACCAAAAACTATGAATAAACCCTGGAGTGCTGTCTTTTATTAAGATATGGATTGCAGTCCTTCTCTGGGCAACCATCACATAGCTGGTCACAATTTCCGACAATCAAAAGAAAAGATAAATATATGCATATATTTAACATGCAAAGTATTTCTTCTCCTCTTTCTCCAATACAACTGGTTGAAAACTCCTTTATACAATAAGATGCGTACATATAAAGGTTTCTTTCAACTGTATTGGTATGGTCACAGACAAAGATGGATTCACTAACGCTCATGTACCTTCAATGGTATACTTGCCTATATAAAGTGCCCTATGTGCATCAAAAGGTATCATTTGGTCTTTCAGTAAGTTCCACCAGGACATCTCTGTCACAACGTAACTCTTCTAAAAGGTAGTTTATTATAAAAACAGACAATATGGATAATGACCACCAACAAAATGCTAAGGGACAATGTTGGAGGTCCAAATTGTGTAAGTGGTGTTCCTCAAGCTCTCCAATGCGTTTTGGGCTGTTATAGCCCTTTTTCAAGGTGTGGAGGAACTAACACTAATCCTGATATTTAAACTCAGGCAACATCGCATGACAAATAAAGTATAACAAAAAACATGAAGTGAACATATCTTGCCACACTGAATAAAAGCACTAAAATATGCATAAATCTACCTAATACATACATAAAATCCTACCTCTATGATACCCCTTTTAGACATACAAGCCAGGATTTTGGCCAGGTTTACCCGGGATTTTCAACCCAGGTCACTCCCAGGATTTTAGTAACAGACCCCCTTTCACACTACACCTCAAATCCGGGAAAAACCCGGGTATACCCCTTCCACACATAAGCCAGGCTTTTCAAGCATTTCAATGTTTCACCATTAAAATGGGACACGCCCCGGCAGCAAAAAAAAAGCAACATCACATGTTTAAAACTGAAAAACCCGGGTAAACCCATTCAGACATAAGCCGGGTATTATACCCGGGAGTTAAATACCGGGAAAAATCCTGGTCAATTGAAGGTGCTCAGTATCCGGGAGTGAAATCCCGGGTATACCCTTTCAGACATACGCTAGTCCCGGGTTTGGGCGCGTTCATGTGAAAAAACCCGGGATTTTCGCGTATGTCTGAAAGGGGTATGACTAAACTTCACACCCGCAAAAAGAAAGAACCAGTCCACATATCCACAACTATTTAATTTATATGCAGTGATCTGTTTTCATGTCTTTCTGAGCAAATTGGCGCCATCTCCAGCATCTATACATCTGGGAGAGCTGGAACTGGAAGTCGCGGAACTCACTTCCATTCTTTGGAACGCAAACAAGACGGCTGGTGGAAAGCATACGCAAAATTGTTGTTTTGCAGTGTTTTCATGTTTCCATAGAAAAGCGTACAGGTATGTTCTCCATTTTTTAGTAGTCTGGTTATCATATTGAGGCATTAGTTGTATTTGAGTAACTCATCTGCCATTTTAGGGGATGAGACCCCTTGGGCCAAGTGTTTTTAACAGAAAAATAGTTTTAGTTTCAAGGCATGATAATTGTTTCTCCAGATTGTTTGTTCTCCAATTGGATTTCATGATTTAATCCCACAGAACGATATCATATGATTAATGTTCTTGTTATGGTGCATGCTGAAAGGTAATAATTTGAATAGTTTTTCCTACTGTACGTATTGTTTCTTAAATGTGCATTACAACAGATACACGCAATGGCCCTTATTCTGATTGAGTGGGACGGCTCCGTGTGTGGTCGGACGGCCGATGTTTGGTATTTGCGCATGTGCAGAGGCGTATCTGCGCATGTGCGAATGCCTCGCACGTCCAAACACAGAGTGAGGTCCGTGCAGAAAACGATTGTCAAAACCATCTGAGCAGGGGGTGGAGAGGGGCTTGAAGGGCTGTTTGGGCTCATTACCATATGCTTACGCCCCACGTTTTATGGGTGTTCCCGGTATGACGCACGTGTGGGGGGCGGACATCTGACATAGCCGGATGTCAGCTGACCACCCATATCCCTGATTTCATACGGTAAAATGTCCGAGTGGTCTGGAGTGCTGCCTGACCGCTCGGTCCATCATTCGATGGTCGGCGAGCATCTGAGGATGGGGGAGGTTCCCACAGATGGAGGAGGTGTTCACATGAAACATCCACTTGCGGTCCATATGCTCGGCATCTTACTGCATGCGGATGGTGTGAGCGATCCATACGGTAGGCGGGGCAAAGAACACTCGGTTCCTGTCCAAAATACGCATCCGTTCGAATCAACTAGAATAAGTGCCAATGTGTGGAATTACATGTAATGAATTCGTCTCTCGGAAATATTTATTTTCTAACTGCAGACTGGTATTGGTGAAAAGATGATTCTGGGCCCGACACATGGAGCACATCCCTTATCGAAAGAAACCTTTTGTTTTAATAGGAATATATGGAACTATATGGGATTAGGTTTTTGCAATATCTTGGCCAATTGAATTCCACTCTATGGGGGGAGAATATAACAATTAAATTCCTCTATGCTTCAAATATGTCATATCTATTAAACTGCCAAATGTTTGTGCCATGACTATGTCATTAATTGTTGCCAGCCATCTGCACAATTTGCTTAAAATTTGTGAAAATATTGACAGTTGTGGTGAGGTCATAAGAACATGGACTGTATAGTAATTCAAAGTTAAGGTGTTTACACACGGGCTATAATCGCTGGCAATATGGTCGCTGAGCAACCATATTGCCAGCGATTGGAGTGTGCATCGGCGATAAATCACTGAGTGTGTGCTCCCATTTATAGCCAGCTTATGATCGCTGGTCGCAGGAGCTTGCTCCTGCGACCAGCTGATTCCCTCTTCGACTCCCCCGGCAGAGGTTCCCTTTCATCAATGGCCATCTCTGGTCGCTGATGAAAAGGAGACACTGAGGCACAGCAATATATCGCCCCCGTGTGTACACAGCTTAACACACCCACATTACCAGCCAGACACCTTCTACCTCCTAACAAACCCATACCACCAGTTTGTCACCCACAGCCCTCTCTCAGCCAAAGACAGCCCTTGGGCTTGCCTGCCCACTGGGGATCTAACAAATGGCTTTATAACCAATCCACAGCTGTTAGGTGCATAGGGGCCTTCTCCCCTTGCTGGTTGTATTATTTCCATTTAATTTTAGGTGTGAATACTTTTTTCAACTTCCAATCACAATTGTTATACTCACGCACTTTATGTGCATACCTGGCAATGTGCTTAAAGCAGTAAACACCCAAATGAGACGTAAACCATCTCTATTTGACAGGCCCCTGCTGAGATGTAACCAGCAGTGCACCCATTTATTCCCTGTATTCTCCGGACCTCTGCCTTGCCAAAATGGGTTCCCAGTGTGAGAAAGCCACTTTGCTGATGGTGCTGTTCTGTGTCCAGCTGGGGGAAGAGGGGGGGGGGCACAGTAAAAATCCCATCGCATCTGCTGCAATCAATAATGTTTTTCTACTTTAGGTCTAAAGAGCTGACACTCTATAAGTGTAATGATTGGAGGTACTAGTGTGACCACACTCCCTTCCCCATGAGATCACTCCAACATTTTGGCGTCTACATTGTGTGATGTCCCTATTCTAAATATGGCGTAAGGGGGCACCAATGCTTTTCCTGGCACAGGGCACCATCATTTCTAGTTTTGGCTTTGATTCCACGGGCAATTCACAAAACAAAGATGTGGACTAGGCAGATAAAAAGGATCATCTATGAAACAGAATAGCATACCTTGCCCTTCCATACTCTAGGTGACCGTAACTGATATGGTTTACACTAAATACGGACATATGGAAGCAGAATGAAATCTGGCAGCATTAGTGGAATTAGAACTGCACAATAGAGTGAAATACATTGTTTGGAAGCAGAATGCTGAATATTAACTTAAAAGCAAGACAGAACTTGGAAGACTTTACAATGGCTTGGAAAGCATTGTGGAATTTCAACACAATGGGTTCTCAGCTTCTTGGCATTTATAGTGTAAAAACTGATTTACCAATTACTATGTTAGATCACTGCAACATTTTATCCATATTGTATATCATTTTTTCCACCTGGATTTCAAACTGTTGTAACTTTATTTAATGACAAACAGCAGTTTCACCCTTGTGATCCGTATGCATAAGGTTGAATATGCCTGTATTTTGCAGTGACAACTTATTTATTAGAATAAATAGGCTTTTGATTAGTTATTGGTCTATTATGATTCCCATCTTTGAAATGTTGTTCCCTACAAAAATCTATTTTTAAAGTATGTACCAATAGGTTATAAATCTCATACAGTACTTCCAGTGCTTTCCAAATGCCTGACAGATGTTTGCAAAAAGTGCAGCTGTAACCTCTCGATTATTACCCTCCCACTACTCTCTTACCCCATGAATTGACTGGCACCACCACTGTTTTTAGAGACAAATTACTCCCACAATGGCCATTTTGACGTCAACTATGTACATAGCAGATGAAATGTGCAGCTAATGTTCTAGCGGATGGAAACAGTTATTGGAGACAATTCAAAGGCTAAAACTAAGAACAGTGCTAGGGCACATAGGGCCTCCACACAGAATAATTAATTTAAGTGTTTTAATTGTGAATTGTAATTTTTAATTTAGTGTTAGGAAATTGGCAACTAAAAATCCTGGTAATATCTCTGAGTAAAATTATTTATGGTGGTTGTGATCAAAGGAGTACATAGGCTAAAGGCCCAGGAGCAGACTGTAGACTAAAGCTGACCACTAAAGCTGAATCACTGGTGGTGTGTGTGTGTGTGTGTGTGTGTGTGTGTTTGTGTGTGTGCTCAACAGTGGTGGTGGTGGTGATTGCGGTGGTGGCAGTAGAGCATGCACATCTCATACTGTAGTTTAGGTATTCTATAAGGCTAATAAGTGCATTCACAGGGACATAGCTTTCTCCCAAGCTCTTTCCCTGAATGCTATATTTGATACATCTATGTGATATAATCAATTATTGCAGTGTGGATTAGGGGGATTTTATCACTACTGCATCTGAGGTGCGGAATGTGATAAATATGTCCCAATGTCATTTGAGGAACTGTTCCAGAAACAAAATACTGTGAATTGAATTTTTATTTTTTACCTGTACTGATGTGTAAACTACGTATGATCATCAGACAGCTGCCAGGCCATTTCAGAGATTTTTTAGTCAGAATAATAGCAAGTTCTTGGGACAATTAGATTTCTAATTCAATCTATTAGATTGAATTAGAAATCTAATTAGATTAGATTTCTAATTCAATCTAAATCTATTGAAGCACAACATGAGCTTAAAAATATTTGGTAAGCAAGTATGGATTTTGGCATCCCTTGATGGAATAAACCTGTATATTTATCTCTCCCATATTTTATTTTTTTCTAAAAAAGAGGGGTAGTCTCATACATAAGGGTCCACACCACACAATAATGCCTTTAATTCAAATGAATCCACAAAATAGCATACTCTTATTCACATTAAACACATAGTAGTGTCCATTATTCAAGTTACAACACACAGTAGTGCCCATTATACACAATGCCCACAGTCCCTTATACACAATGCCCACAGTAGTAGTGCCAATTAAACTCATAATGCATGCAGTAATGCCACTGACACATAATGCCCACTGTGGTAATGCTTCTTACATACATAATGACCAAAGTAGTTGCGCCCCTTACATTTAGGGCCTTATTCTGGTTAGGTCGGTGAAACGTACGTACGGTCCGTTTCACCGTACGTTTCCCGTACGCGGACGGTAAGCGTAAGTCCGCCCACAGAACAGCCGCACGCGGACAGTCACAAACACCGACAATGGGGAGTGGGGTACACTTGAGCGGACGCCACCGTATACGGATGGGTCTCATCTTAGACACCGTTAACTGGCGTAAAACAGAGCGTACGCCACCATATACGCACGGGTCTCGTCCGTTTTCACACCGACATCTTCCATATATCTGAGCGTACGCCACAGTGTATGGACGGGTCTCGCCTTTTTTCAATGGAAAACTCAGCGTGTGTCACCGATCGTGAGAGTGAGCGTACGTCCGTGCACGGTAGCATACCCTTCACATATGGCACTGCAAATCTTGCCTTTCAACTATGATTAAGACAATTAATTAATTATTCTAACTGTTATTCAATAATTGTTTTCTATTAACTCAATTGTCTACCTTAATAAACACCCTAATAAAACAACATTTTAACCCTATATTTATATTTATTATGTTCTAATGTGGCATTTTAATCACTATCTATGTGTCCCCACATTGGTTTTACTTTTAAATAAAGTTATGTTGCTGTTACAGTGAAAAAGTTGACACATGTGAATTGAGTGTCCTGCTTTTTAAAGTATACAAAAACACTTACAGTACTGAATGGGTGTAGATGGTTATAAAATAACTACCTTGACATATATAAGCATGTCTTAGAATGAATCTTACCTAAAATTAAAACAACCTTTACATGTAGAGAAGTGTAGAAAGATATGCTTCCAATGTGTTTGAGGGCTATGTGTGGCTTGCAGGTAGTAAAACCATGGTTTTCACTTAATAGGCTGCAGCATTGCTTATTACATTCAGGTGTAGTAATCAGCGTTAATTAGCAGACCCAGGCATCCGCTCTCATACGGTATCTCTAGGGGTGGTCTGGAGCTATCTTTGGCGTCCGCCTGTTTTGGGCCCAAAATGCATGGTGCGTTCGCCGATCGAGCGGTTGTAGCACCGTACATTTTTGGTGCACACCCCCGTGTATGCCCATGTTTACGCCCAATTTTCCTCATTATTCCGGCCGATCCCCTAAAAACGGCCCCATGCCGCCCACAATGACCGTACTCTTGCGGACAGGTTTTTTCACACGGAGAGACCCATCCGTGAGCGGTGTGAGGTCGCCGCACATGCGCATTGCGAAAGCTACGCAAAAAAAACCCGATCCGCCCATATACGGTCCCACCGTACCAAGCAGAATGAGGCCCTTTATACCGACAGTGGTAATACTGCTTACACACAAAATGCCCACAGTAGTTGTGCCGCTTACCCATAATGTCCACAGCAGTAGTGGCACTTACACACAAATTTCCCACAACAGTAGTACCACTTACACACTTAATGCCCACAGTAGTTGTGCCCCTTACACACACAATGCTCACATTAGTTGTGCCCCTTACACTTAATGCCCACACCAACACACAAATTGCCCACAGTAGTTGTGCCACTTACAGACAAAGCAGTGTTGCTTACTCACAAAACTGCCACAGCAGTTGTGCACCTTACATTTAATGCCCACAGTAGTAATACCACTTACTCAGTAAATGCCCAATGTAGTAGTACTGTTTACACACAAATATATCACAGAAGTAGTACCACTAACAAACAAAATGCCCACGGTAGATGTGCCCTTACACACAAAATGCCCACAGTACGTGTGCACCATACACTTAACGCCCACATTAGCAGTGCTGCTTACACACAAAATTTCAACAGTAGTTTTGCTCCTTATACTTAATTCCCAAAGTAGGTGTACCACTTACAAATAGAATGCTCACAGTAGGTGTCCCCCTTACACATAATACCCATAGTACTGCTTACAAAAAATTTTCCCACAGTAGTAGTGCCATTTCCATAGAAAATGCCAACACTAGCTGTGTCCCTTACACTTAATGGCCATGGTAGTTGTGTCCTTTAACTTTCAGGCCCACAGTAGAATTACCACTTGCATACAAATTGCCCACAGTAATTTGGCATAATGGGAAAGATGTCATGATGCCTTTCCCTACATGCAATGCAGGAGCTGTAAGGCAGAGTTCCAGAGTGAACTCCAACCTATGGCTTCAGTGAAAGAGTAAACAGGCATCTACTGGTAAAAAAAAAAAAACTTAGCGGGAGCCTGGAAAATGGCTCTCATGTCCTCACTGTCAAGCAACAGCATGGCAGCACCCTACACAGTGTGGCACTCTAGGAGTAACTGCCCTGATCATTACCCAATATCCCACAATAAACCCCATTTAAAATGCTATGAAAATACTGTACCTTGTGTGATATATAGGTTGTCCTTATCAGCCTACTTTAAATGAAGTCAGTAGTGGAGTCACCATTCATGAGACATCCGGCTTCTTCAGGACCCGAAAGTGAAGCCAGAGTACATCCGGGGAAACGCGTTGAGCTAAAAATTATCCCCAACTGGCACTACCACCCACTGTCTTATTGCTGCATTGAGCCACAACTCCGACTGGACATTTTCATTTTGGGACATGGCATCTGTTCCTAATCCAGCCTGCAGAGTTACCAAGGTATGAGAACCCAGAAGTTTCTGGCAATTGTCTGAAAGACATTCATGAGGATACAAGGGAGTCGCTGCTTCTAAAAAACACAAAATTGCACATCTTTCTCCTCCAAATCCTCCAAGGCTCTATATATCCAACTTCTACTTCAATACAGTGTGGATTGGTAATATATATTATATCCAGGGGGAACCTGAATGTACTTGCTTTATGCCTTACAAAGTCATCAGTCAGCTTCTAAATTGCAATATTTTATGCACAACCTAGTACTTTTTATATAAATGTTTTTTGTTATGTGTAGTTATTAAAATTTATAATTATTTTTATAACCGTCTTACAAACTTATTTCAGCCAGTGCTGGCACAATACATACTTTTTTTCTTAGCATATACTGGGGAGTGACTACCCCTGTGCCAGCTGCTGCTAATTGCGCAACACACAAAAACATACCCTGGTCTAAGTATGCTGGTTGAGTAAAGCCATACTTATCGACTCTCCAGCAGAAACCTTAAGAGGAGATATTGCAAGCCACTTTAGAACTATCTCATTATTAACCTCCAGCCCCATGGAAATAACTTTGATTCACAGGTCTGCTGTACAAGGGCGGAAATAAATGGCATGATACAGTCCTTTAGCTGGTGCCGGTGATTGCTGGTGATTATTACACAATTCTGTCCACTTCTCTAGGAAGCGAGCAGGATGCAAGAGAGTCACCTACTCTTCTGGGACTGTGAGGACTACCTTAAAAGCTTCTGGAAGGGTAAAGTTTGAGCAGAGCACGGAAAGGCATAGCTACTTATTCAGGCCTTCTCTTGGCCAAACTGGCCCATCTGGCCATTTGCCAGGTTGCAAGTCCATATAATAAATTTCTGTAAAAAATTCCTGGCCAGTGCTGGATTTGCCACTAGGAAAACCTAGGCACCTGCCAAGGGCCCGTTGGGTCTCAAGGGGCCCATAGCTGCCCCCCCCAAAGAACAAATTGATTGTGGGGCTTGGATACTTTCTGCTGGGGGGGGATCAGTGGGTCCCTGGGCTGCTGACTATTTGGAGGGGTTAACAGGGAGTATTTGTAAAAGCAAACGTGTATCATGGGCATTTTGGGCTGTTTTCTGCCTTCGAATATGAGCTTGTATGTGCAAAATCATTGTACCTGCAATGCTACAACTGTGTCCGGTCTTCGTAGCCATAGGCCAACCCTTAACCGCAAAGTTTCTCAATGTTGGATATAGGCTGTGGATGGGTATGCAATTGCGAATAAGTTTATGATGGCTCCAGTAGTTGTCTCTTTCCATTTCTAACAGACAAAAAAACGGAATAACATTGCTGCTGTTGCAGGTGACAAAGTCTCTAATTTTAAAGACAGCAGCAATGTTATTTATGCTATAGGGTGCAAGTGCGACCTGTGGTATGTAGGATGCACGTCTAGACCTCTTAAGACCCGCATTAGTGAACACCTTAGGAATATAAGGAAAGGTGTGACGACGAAAGCGCTGCCCGAGCACTTCAGGGTTAAACATAATTGCTGCCCATCAGGAATTGTGCGTTTTTGTGGTTTAAGGCAGGTGAAGGAGAATTGGAGACAGCGGGGACTGGCCAAGCAACTGGCCAAAGCAGAAATGCAGACAATATATGAATTAAACACTCTGATCCCCTCTGGCCTCAACTCCGATTTTGAGATCAAGTGGTTTTTGTAAAAATCTGTCATCTGTCTACTTCCTAAATGGCTTCTGTAATCATTTGTTATTTGTTCACTTTTAATTGTATGTATAGATCCATTGATATTATCCGTGGAGTCCGGCAGGCATTTCCTAGCAACCTAATATATACAACCCGCGGCCAGGAAGTGACATCGCGGCACAAACACAGGAGGGATAAAAACATCATTCCCATTACAACTGGAAGACAGCCAGGCCGGAAATGATGTATCGGCACCTCGCATTCAGTTATAGTAAAGGCTGGAGGTACTGTGTGTGTGCAGCTAGGAAGACGCTGGGCCGGATATAACGCATTGGCACCCAGCTCTCTGCTGCGTCAGAGGCTGGGGTTGCCGTGGATACCCTGGAAGCCGCAACTACGGCCGAACAGGAAGCCCGCACCGAAGCAGAGGATTATGGGACTTGAAGTCTTCTGCTTTAATTAGGAATCTAGCTGCGGTGCGGGAATCTTTCAGTATCTAAGGAGCCTATGTGCAACTAGTGGGACACCTTGAAAAAGTCCTCTTGTGAGGAAGAAACGCGTTGGTGAACCGCACATAAGCAACTTAAGAAAGCGGAGGAACCGGAGGAAATCCACATAGAAGTGCCCAGCAGTACTTGCACTGGTATTGGAGTTTCATGCGATTCTGGAACTGCTTGACTGTCAGTTCCTGGACATCCGGTAATTGCTAGCCTCCATATGTTCAAGGATTGATTTAAAGATCATATGCACTTTACCTATAGTGCTTTTATACAGTCATACACTGCATGTGTGTTTCATGAGATTGTGATTCATGTGATTAAATTGTGATATGTTTTAAAACGTACTTCACAATCCTACATCATTTTTCTTATTTACACATGACCTGTTGTACGGGAGGAATCCTGGTACCTGTCGAGTTTCCAAGCGCCGGATAAGTCATATTCCATTTTTTGTCTGTTGGTGTATGGTGAAGGTTTTGAGGAACCTCTAGGAATAGCTTTGTGGCCTTAAAAATTTGTAATTGCAATAACATCTACGTACAAACACAAATTAGGCTCTGAGTTCTTGGGATTGATTCCCACCACTGCCCTAACTTTGTAGAGCTTCTATTATTTTCCTTGAGCATTCGAGCACTTCTCCAGGTACAATGCAAAAATCTACTGCTGCATTAATTGGCTCCTGACAAAAGGTAACTGTATATGTTTATGTACAGAATATAGACTGTAAGCTCCACTGAGTCAGGGACATTGTCAAATACTCTCTTTCAAAAGCTGTAGAATATGTGTATGCTATATAAATACCTTGTAATAAATAAATAAAAGGCATCTTATGCAGCCCATTTCAATTATAAAAGATTATCATAAATTCATATCACAATACAAGATACATCTGTAAATCAAATTAAAAAAAGAAACTATATCATATTTCCATGTTGCAAAACAACATGTATTGTTTATTTCACATTCTTTTCAAATTAAGAAAAAATCTGTAACAGTTTCAGAGAAAGGTTTTTGAGTAATAAGACATGTTTCACTGGGAAAGGAATCTAGGCTTAACAAATATAGTACCTTTAGCTTTTTTACCTCTTTATGGTTTATGCAGGCTCCTAGAATAGAAAATTAGCACTTGGTGGGGGAAATTTACTAAGATGGAAATTCTATTTCAGATGGAATGTTGCGATGGGCAACCAATCAGATTCTATCAATTATCTTCTTGAAGGTGTTAAATAGGTACTTGTGTATTATCACAGCGCCCCCGATTTCCATCGCAGGGCATTGTACAACCAAAAAATTGTGTCGCATCGCATGCGATGTGATGGCATGCGATGCGACGCGATTGTACCCGATTTTTAATTGTACAGGCACCCAGATGGGTAATGAGTATGTTAAATGCCCCCCCATTGTTAACGGCACCCCACTATCAATGCCAACCCGAAGCGTGGCGAGCGCAGCGAGCCCGTGAGGGGCAGCGGTACGCGTCCTCCGACCTTTTCATATCCCCACTATCCACATCGGCGTGGAGTTGAATTTATATAGTCTGGCGAGCGCAGCGAGCCACCGAGCCTGAAGCGCGGCGAGCGGACGCGTAATACTTGTGAAGTAATGCGCGTCTCCTCGTGGGACTCGCTGCGCTCGCCACGCCGACGTGGATAGTGGGGGTATGAAAAGGTCGGAGGACGCACACCGCCGCCCCTCGCGGCCTCGCTGTGCTCGCCACGCTTTGGGTTGGCGTTGATAGTGGGGTGGCGTTAACAATGGGGGGGCATTTAACATAGTCATTACCCATCAGGGTGGGGATACAATTAAAAATCAGGTCTGGGTGGGCATTTAACATGGGAATTATCCCAAATCGCGTCGCATCGCATAATGGCATGCGATGCGACGCAATATTAAAATTGTACACTCATCCCGGGGAAAGGCTCAAATCGGGTCCCATCGCATGACATCGCATACCTTCATTAGTGGTATGCGATGCGACGCGATGGGCGCCGTGATAATACACAAGTACCATTAAATAAATAAGAAGTATATTCTGGTCGGTTGCCCATAGCAACTTCCCATCTGAACTCCTATCTTAGTAAATTTACCTCTTTATGTTTTCAATAAAGGGATGGTTAATGTGTTACGCTAAGTTAGTGAATTAGAGTAACATCCATACACTGTATTGTTTATTAAATATTTAGCTGATAGGTAACATTTCTTGCCAAATGATTTCATGGGCCTAATAAATTAGATAACAATCTTTAGTTGGCCAGGTTTAAAAAGTAGTATGCATTTCCGTTCTCTGTCCCATTAATTAACCCTGTTTGTGCCCGAGACCCTGCCAGCACAAGCTCCTCCAATAACTAACAGAATGAAAGTACTGAGCAGATGTTGCAAGTATCACATTTGTCACTGGACTGTGCATGCAAATAGCCACATATTTCACATTTATGGATCTTATCTAAATACATGACTTAATAGTTGCCTAACTCAATTGCTTTAATGGGATGTATTTGTTTCTGCTTCAACTAAATGTACATTTGCATGTGACAACTGATATTTCTGCCTTAGCACATAGTAAATCAATATCTTATTTCCTCTATTTCTTAATTCTGTCTAAGTACTGAAATAAAAAGATACATTATCTATATGAGGAAACAAAATGTGCTGGAAGGTTTAAGCAGACACCTTGTTATTAGCATACTGGTAAACTGAGACTCAGATGTAAATTAAATAAGGTGATAAATGGCTTTATGCATTAAGACCACATTAAGAGGGGCATACAAGGACTTGTGTCCGCAGGAAACCATTTACTCTATATGGCCTGGACACAGAGGAGCATGCATTGTGCAATACAATCCAGGGTACTTATGTAATATCTGGGCTCCCGTTTTTCTTATGAGACCGCGTCCCCTCTCGCGGGGCTTGCTGCGCTCGCCGCGCTTCGGGCGCGGTGGCTCGCTGCGCTCGCCACACTATATAAAATCAACTCCATGCGTAGTTGGATAGTAGGGGTATGAAAAAATGGGGTGCATTTAACATGGGAGCCCAGATAATACATAAGTACCCCTCCCCTTTTTTTTTTTACCTTTTTGTAATCGTATTCTTATCTTTTCCTCAGTTCTTTGGAAGGATATTCTTCTGCCTATCCCAAGCATGTTTCAATTGCTACACTGCCTTAGCAACTCCGCTGATGGAGACTTAAATAACTATTAATGGTGACCCCATTTATGGGTGTATCACATTATCATTTTCAAGGCTTAGCACATCTCACCTAGGGGGAGAGAAACTGGCACAGATAGAGAAAGTGCAGAACAATTTTGCTAGCATAAATTGGAGAAGACAGAGAGGCTGGTGTAACAGGAAACACACCGATATTGGCATGGAAGGGGACTGACAGAGAGGTTGCTGCAGACAGAAAGACTGGTACAGACAAGGTTGGGTAGAAGTTGCTGTAGACAAGGAGGAAGGGTATTGTGTTTGTTGCAGACATAGGATAAAGAGAGTTGTTGAGGATTGATATAAGCTGGCAAAGAATGGGCACACATGGCTGAGGCAGACAGTGGATGGATAAAGAGAATGGTGCAGAATAATAAAGGCAGGGAAGCTGGCACAAAGATAGGTAAAGGGCTTAGATGAGAGACTGGGCAGGACTGGCAGGTCAATAGAGTCAGACAGGGGAAGGACAGAAGGTTGACATAGTCATACAATAGGAAAGAAAAGAAAGGAGAAAGGAAAATGTACATCTTTGCCTACAGTCCTTGTTTCTTGTGAAAGTGGGAGGAGCAAGAGAGCATTTAGGTCACTATATGTTAGTGGAGAAAGAGATGAGGTGGAGTCAGGGGTAGGTAGACCCTGAGACTGACTGATCTCTGGCCTCCCTCAACATAAAATGCACCTGAAATATTACATGGAGCCAATTTATTTCACAGCGAAAATGGAGGCTGCACCACAGAGGATGAAATGGGAAGGGGGATGGGGAATGTCGGGGTTTGTAGTGGATCATACTTTAGATGAGATATAAGTGTGTGTGTAAATGTGTGCAGTGCTGAGCACAGTGATCACAGTGACATTTATAGTACCTTTCAGATGTTTGTTAAGTAGCCAGTGAAAGCATGGGGGCCCATTTATCAAACAATATTTGTAGCTATTTAGCCAAAAACACCCATTGTATCCCCTGAATGTAGGGTAAATATTTAAGCAATAGAAACTTATAGTGCCAGATTTACCAATATCCGGAAAGCGAGCCCGCTGCTGTAAATGACATGATGCACAATACGTAACACGAACAAGCATGGGGCGGAACTCTGTCACCTGTCTGGCACAGGTCACATTGCAGTTAAAGCTTGATCAAAAGATCTCTGGGGGTACTTGTATCTTGAGCCCCACCTTAATCCAGCTCTGACTCTTATCTTAATCAGTACAGTATCTCTGGTTTTTGCAGAAAATTCATATTAAATTCCAAGAGATATCTTCAGATATCAACAGTTACAATGTACTAAAATTATTTATTTATTAACAGTTTCTTATATAGCGCACACATATTCTGCAGCAGTGGAGCTTACAATCTATATTCCCTACCACATATACACACACACACAGACATTGTAGGGTTCATTTTTGTTAGGAGCCAAATAACCTTCCAATATATTTTTGGATTGTGGGAGGAAACAGGAGCACCCGGAGGAAATCCACACAAGCACGGGGAGAATATACAAACTCCACACAGTTAGGGCCATGGTGGGAATCGAACCCATGACCTCAGTGCTGTGAGGCAGTAATGCTAACCATTACACCATCATAATGGAAAACAATGTAGATAGCAACATTTTTAAAAACTTGGAAAGAAATTGTTACTGTCGAAAGTTTTCTGTATACAACACTTTATTCACTTAAAAACAAACCAGATTTTTACCATGCTGTACAGTATATTTATTTTTAATGGTTTATACAGAAGTGCAAGCCTTCAGCTAAGGATATTAGTGCTCTATGCGCATTCACTAAAAGGATGGTTAATGTGCTATACTAAGCCTGCCTGAATTAAAGTAACATCCGAATAGTGTTTATTAAATATTTAGCTGATGGTCTATCTTTGCTACCGAATGATTTCATGGGCCTAGTAAAATAGATAACAAACTTAAATTGGCCAGGTTGGAAAACCAGAGTCCTCTATCACACAGATTAACCCTGCTTGTGCCTGATACAAAGCTAGCTCATTTCAATGGAAAATATGGGCAGGATGTGATTTTTTACCTGATAATGCTGGTCATGTGAATTTCATTATACACACTTTGTGATGTCATTCAGTTGGTAGAAAGTTCACTGTTTTGTGAAGATTTAGGGGGAGATTCTCTAGTCTAAACTAAAAATGGGGCATCGCCAGATTTTTCTGGTGATGCCCCCCAGTCGCAATAACCCGGCGGGGTATCCTTAGAGCATCCCAAAATGCAGTAAAACCCTGATAACAGGGTTTTTACCGCATTTTGGGATGCTCTAAGGATACCCCGCCGGGTTATTGCGACGGGGGGGCATTGCCAGAAAAATCTGGCGATGCCCCATAGAGGCCTATGGGCTTCTAATGCAACCCTTTGCTGCCCGCACTGAGCCACTGCCGCCCCGCACCGAGCCACCGCCGCCCCGCACCGACCCCCACTCACCTGTGTCCGGGCAGCACAGAGCCAGGGCCGGCGCCACCACTAGGCAGCATTAGGCATTTGCCTAGGGCGCCGGCAACTGGAGGGCGGTACTGAGCTACAGCCACCAGTTGGAGTCGGAGGCTGACAAGTACCAGCACAGCAGCCATTCATCCTTGTAGGCGAGCCAGCCCGTACTCCCTCGCCCTTGTCAGCAACCCCCCCCCCCTCCCCGCCCGTGGATCTGATTGGCGGGAGGCGCTCGCACAATCCATGCTGTTTAGCGCCACCCCCCCCCTTGCTGGTCATCAGCGGCAATCAGCACATGACCCCCCCCTCCCCCTTCCCCGGAGCCTGCCCGCCCGTGGATCTGATCGTCGGGTGGCGCCCCCCCCAGCTGGTCTTCTGAGCAAACTCCCCCAACACACACTTAATATGGTCAGTGGCATTTTTTATTTTTAAGTGTGTGTGTGCTGCCAATATGCCATGTGCCCTCAACTATGTCCAGCGCCAATGGACCAATACAGGATAGCAGGAGATTGCGGGACTTGAAACAAATACAATTTACAGCCAGTATATGTTATATGTTGACATTGCAAGCTGTTTTGAAAAAAGCCCTAATAAAAGGGTTGAAACATCAACATATACTGGCTGTATATTGTATTTATTTCAAGCCCTGAGTGCCGCAATCTCCTTCTATTCCTATATATTTACCTCTTACACTTTTGTTAGGGTGGCGTTGGGAGGGGGGGGGGAGTAGGCAGAATTTTTGCCTAGGATACCAAGTAACCTTGTACCGGCCCTACACAGAGCTGTGCAGCCTGGACCTGTGACCATCTCCTCCCTGCACTATGATCCTCTTCCGGGTGCAGGGAGGAGGAGGAGAGCCTGGCGCAGCAGCAGCAGCGCCGGGTCAGGGAGGGAGGGGGGGAGCCTCCGGGACCCGATGGGACCCGCCGACTCTCACCGCAAAGGACAGCTCTTAACGCAAGAGCTGACCTTTGCCATAATTATCGCATATGTTAGTGCACATGAGCGTGCGCACATAGAGTGTTAGGGGTGCCCAGGCTCCCCCTAATGCTGTGCCCGCCCTTATAAACACCTCCCTGCCACTAGCAACCAGCAATACCTTTTACCAAAGACTTTTGCTTTTTAGAACTGTATTCTATTAAAAGAAGAGCCCATCATTCAATTATGTGTGTTTTGCATTGTTAATTGTACTAGACCATTGTCATATCACTACATACCTATGTCATCCAAATATGTTTTTGACTTTATTTGCATGAAGGGTTACAGAGAGTAATAAGAAGATTAAAAACTGACCGAAATAGGCAGGAGATTATGTTGTGGCTGAGAGACTTTATATTGTAGTGAGTGCCAATAGATGATGGTAGACACGCCTGATTGGTGGTGGTGTTGTTAGACATGCACAATAGGTGGTGCACCCCCTAATAAAATGTGCTGCGCACGCCTATGTTAGTGCATATGCGATAATTATGAATGCGATGGGTGGCAAAGGGGGTGGAGCTGGGGTGCGGATGTTAGAACATCCCACCATAAGCTGTAACTGTACATGTGACATATCACAATATAAGGTATGCTTATTTAACCTAGATTTTATATATATTTAAAAAAAAATGTTATATAGTTAGAATTTATTTGCACAAGTAAACATCTGAAAGTGACAAAAGTGGTGTTTGCTGCATTTGTGATGCGAAAAAGGTATGCAATTTAAAGAAAAAAGACAGTATGCTGCTGGGAGGTCCCTCATACTGCTGGGAGGAAGATGTAGTTCTCCCTGCTGCAGCCTCTGGGGGAGATGGGTCGCAAATATGGGTGTTACACACATACACAATCACACATACCTACAGACACACACACACACACACACACACACACACACACGCATACAAACACACTGCTGCTGCAGCAGTCTGGATCCCGACACTGGAGGAGAAGACACCACTTCAAAAAAGGTGAGTAATCAATTAATATATAAGTCAACTGTAGACCTCCAATTGCTTAATTTGGTGACAGAGCAATTCCCACTGATTATTACAAAAATCAAAGATTTAGGAACAATTACACTTGATCTGGTGCATGAGAGAAGACCAGAGGGACAGATATAAAGGGGTGTACACACAGGCTCTGCGATTTTGCTTAGTCAAAATCAAAATGTGTAGTTAAGCATTCGGGCATAGTCTGTTGACATCCCCAGCCGCTTAGCATGTTTGTGTTGCCAAATACACTGTGTGCAGTAGTGTCAAAATTGACTTGCCCGCACAGTCTACAGGTATTTGTCTGGGCGATAGCGACGCCGCGGGGCAGCGCATCGCTATCATCTGCAGTGTACGCACGGGGTGATTCTGGATAACCTTCTAGGCGATTTTGATTATCAAAATCACCTGGCTTCATCGGCCCTTATAGCTACATCGGCCTGGGGCTGGACATGATCAAAGACCTCTTGTAAATAGCAGAGGAGCTGTGACCAGTGCCATGTGGGTGTGGCCAGAGCCACAGCCTCACAGCATTGTACAGCCCTTACACTATCTATATATATATATAAATGTTATACAGGATACAACTGCTTTCGCCATTCCTAGGAGTGGGGTGCAAGCTGACTGTAATATATTGCTCAAATAAATATAGAAACAGGGCTCAACACTCACCATTGTAAATTCACTAGCCTTAATAGACATATAATTAAATAAATAATAGGGTTTTTACTTCATGGATTAATCAATGATTAATCATTACTTATTTAATTATGGGGAGTGAGTTCACTACGGTGAGTGCTGAGCCCTCTGTTTCTCCCATGTACTATACATGTGTTACTTGACGTTCAGCACTAATAGTCTAGACACAGCAACATTTGCACTGCTTTCCGCTCTTATGCTAGAAAGTGGTTTTGCAACCACAATTTTTAATTTAGGACTTGTGGTTCAAAATGAAAACAGAATAGATTTCCTAAGTGGATGAGTAAAATGAGATCCGGGACTCTGACTGATGCTTGACACATGTGGTTGTGGTCAAGAACAATTAATAATTCTAACATAAATAATATAAAACACTGCTGGAAATAAGGTTTTAGTTGATCGGACCTGTTCTGTGTATCTGAGTGTAGAGAAACTGCTTGGGTGTTTCTGTCACTAACTGTAAGCTGGAGGAAATGAATATAGAGATACTGGATTTATGGAGTGACAAGAAATATGCCTGGTCAGACACAAAGCAGCTAAAAGCCGCAAAGTGTACGAAGGAAAGATCCTCCTGCCAGGAGCGCTCATTAGTCCTAGGAGAGAAAGTATTGCAGAATGGAAAATTGGTTTTCAACAAAAATAACAGTGGACATGTCCAGTAATGTTTCCAGCACAGTTGTGATTGGCACAAACAACTGTGATAAAGTTGCATGCTGTACATGTGAATGTCTAAAAAAATTGTAGTTGACCTTAAGCACAGATTCTGAAATGTTATTGGAGATACTGAGCTGCATTCATACCTCTGACATAATAGAAAGCTGCCTGGTTGAGGGTTTTTTTAAACAGGGAGGGGTTGTATAAGCATACCTCCCAACTTATGGACTGAAGAAATAGGGACACTCGGGCGGCGAAGCCGCGCGAGCGTCCGAAAAGGGGGCGGGGCGTATGCAAATGAGGGCGCGGCTTATGCTAATTAGCCGCGACCTCATTTTCATACGAGAATAGACGCTGTGCGCATGCGCACAGCGTCTATTCTACTAGATTGGGGGGTCTCCACCCCCCGCAGCGGGACAATGCCTGCCGCGGGTGGGACAGCGGGACAGGACCCGAAAATCGGGACTGTCCCTCTAAAATCGTGACAGTTGGGAGATATGGTATAAGGGCATGGGTCATTGAGTGGACCCGATTTAGGTCAACATGTATTGGGTCAACAGGCTTAAGTCGACATCTGAAATAGGTCGACATGGCTAAAGTCGACAGGGTCAGAAGGACGATACAAGCATTAGATCGATAATGGGAAGGTCGACAGTCAAAAGGTGGACATGAGTTTTTTCACTTTTTTGTCCCCAATGTCGACATGGTCGTCAAGGACACCATCTAAGTCAGTCATGTCCAAACTATGGCCCTCCAGCTGTTGTGAAACTACAAGTCCCATCATCATACTATGGCAAGGCATGGTCGGATGTGTAGTTTCACAACAGCTGGAGGGCCATAGTTTGGACATGCCTGGTCTAAGTGTACCACGTCCCCTTGCTTGGCGCGCAGCTCGCCATGCTTCGGGCACTATTTTATTCTCCCTTCAGAACTGGAACTGTCAGAACTGGTCAGATATGTTTGCAGCAACCTTTCTTTCTAGGCGGTCACCTCTATATACACAGAATTCTGCCTTTTTTTGGGCTAAACTCCCGCTGAAAAAATGGCGTAAATTACGCCGACTTAACGCACGTGTGCATGCAACAGATCACACACAGACTGAGTTGAATGTGTGGTCCATGGCCCACTGTGTTGTGTCATTCCTCAATCAATATGTACAGTATGTAGAGTTTCTGTGTATGTGTGTTTGTTATATTGCAATCCGGATAGAAAGGCCATGCCACACTAAAAAGGACAGCATAACAGGTATCACTAGGTGATATATATACATATTTGTAAATATGATCTTACGCAGATGCAAACAATTGCTTGCAGACAGGCCAGCTGGTCAGTTTTTGTCTGTCGTATAATGTATAATTCATACGTACGATTCGCAAAGTACAGTAACGGTATGGGCAAGCATGTGTACGGCCATGTAGATATTAAAGTCTGGCATAAATTTCAAACACTCATATACTGTCAATATTGAAAGGATTAAAAAAGTTTATACCAAATAAGAATTGTTCCTGCAATTATATGCTAAGCCATTGCCAATATGACTTCTACTAGAGCTGCACCCTTTGCCCCAAGGGAGCAGCCAAGGAGAGATACAACTATACTTGCCTCTCTGTTATGGTGTGCCTTCACTGGGTCATTAAAAGAATTTGAGGGCCACAAGAGAAAGCACACCTGGTTATTACAGATAGCAGTAGGCAGTTAGATGCAGGGGTGTGATATGGAAGGAAGGAGTGAAGTATGGGGGTGAGAGAGGGAAGGAGGGAGTGAGGTATGCGGGTGATAGAGGGAAGCAGGGCAATTTCTACAGGGGGATGAGCTGCACAACTGCACAACCGCACGGGGCACCGCACCTGCTACCACATGCACGGCTCGTCCACTGATATATATATATATATATATATATATATATATATATACTGTATATAGATATATCTATATATAGATATATCTATATATATATAAAAAGTGATGTGTGTATGTGTGTATGTTCCCTATGGACTCCAAAACGGCCTGACCGATTTTTATGAACTTTTCAGGCAATCTTCAGATTAGCCCAGCGGGTGATCCTGTGAAGTTTGGTAGCGATCGGATCAACAGAATTTTCGAGGGGTTTTTTTGGGCAATTAATTGATCGTGCCACGAATGAGATTTCGTTCCCGCCGAACTTCTATCAAATGTAACTGAATATTCAAGCCGTTGTCAACAACGTATTCCCAAATCTAACCAACTACAAAAATCTGGATTGGCTGTGCGAACGTGCTAGTTTGGCACCAAAAAATGATGATGTCAACAAGCTCAATGAGCAAATTCAATTGAAACAGCCCAGCAAAACAGTCAAATACAAATCGATCGACAGTAATGGAAGAAGAACAAGCTGTCAATTATCCAATTGAATTTTTGAATTCGTTGGAACCACCCGGAATGCCACCGCACGTATCAACATTGAAGGTTGGATCACCGGTGATGCTTATTCGCAACTTAAACGCAACGGTTGTGCAATGGTACCAGATTGACCATCGGCACTGTACCTATAGATATCTGCTAAAACTTTGTCATTGCTGACTTCTGCAGTGAGTAATTTTTCCCCACACATTGAAAATTATTATTGTTTATTTATATAGCTCATAGTAAGCATTCCTAATGGTCCATGCTTGGCCTCTATCAGTATGATTTGGCCACAAGGGAGAGGCCCCCATACACTATGCGATTTGGGCACGATTTCACCCAATTCGGGTGAATCGGGTCGTGAAATCAGCCCACATCACACATGTACACATCCCATCTGACCCAATGCGTGGTCCCATACTGCACAAAAGATTTAGGATTTATCACATGCAAAATTGGCACATGAAGTGCCTAATCGCGTGTGACCCCTCCCGGGGAGCTGCCGTGACAATAAGGTCTGACTGAAGTATGGGGCCTTTACAAATGAAATTGTGTTCCAAAGACAAACAAACTAAATCAAGTAATTGATAATGGAATGTAAGTATTGATGAATTTAGCCATGTGAGTGGGATCATAGAAAATGTGCATTAGTGTGGCCAGTTTTCCCCAAATTCGTTGTCCCGATTCATCGGAATCGGCTGAAAACGGGCCAAATCGGACCTGTGCATGTGTGTGTGTGTGTGTGTGTGTGTGTGGGGGGGGGGGAGGGGGGGCATTTTTATCTGTTCCTACCGGGAGCCAAGTAGTCTAGAATCAGCCCTGAAGGGAAGGAGGGAGTGAGGTGCAGTGGTGTGAGAAGGGAGGAGGGTGTGAGAGGGACAGGGATGAGAGATGGAAGAAGGGATTAAGGTATGGGGGTGTGAGAGGGAAGGAAGCGGTGAGGTGCAGTTTTGTGATGATGGAAGGACGGTGTGAGACGAACAGGAATGAGAGATGGAAGAAGGGTGTGAGAGGTGCAGGGGTGACAGATTGAAGAGGGAGTAAGGTGCAGCAGTATTAGATGAGATGAGGGAGTGAGGTGCAGGGCTGAGAAAGGGAAGGAAGAAGGGAGGTTCTGGGTGGTTGATTAAGGAGGGAGTGAGGTAGCGGGTTTAGAAAGGGAAAGACAGTGTGAGAGATGCAGGGGTTAAGTATGTGAAGGAGGAAGTAAGAGGAGCAGTTGTGACATGTGAGACATGGAAAATAAACATAAAGTAGGTTGGGAACACAGGTCTGATAATTATTAATATTAATATGGTGTATTTTTGTGCATTTGCACAATTGTAACCTACAGTAAGCATCACTCTACTATCCAGTAGTCAGATTCTGTCGAGAGTACAGTAGCAGAGCCACTTTAATACTTTCTGTCTCCTCCTTGATCTTGAGAAGGATCAATGTGGGGGAATTTATCTTTAACATTATTGATCAGTCCCTCTAGAATTTGATGCCTATTAGGTTCTTATTTTCTTTATCCAAGTCAATAGCATAATCAAGGGAAAGTGTTGTCCTTGGCATACTTTGAAATTGGTTTATTCTACAGTATTGACTGTGTAATAATTAGCAAATACTTTGCCAAATGTTTGCAGTAAAGGAATTATTGGATTTTTATCTCTCCAAAATGATTTGAGCAAGGCCATGATCAGCCATCTTCAATAGATGTATTTCACAAGTTCAAGGGCACATCTGAAAAATCATGGAGGCATTGGGAACATACTGTAAGAACACTATTACAAATGGTGTGCTCTACATTTTACATTAAAGGCCCATACACACTGGGCAATTTCGAGCTCTCCTTTTTCCGTTTTGAGCTTCTTTGAGCTGGTGTGTATGGGCGGGGGATGATCAGTGAGCACTGATGCATGCTTCTGCATCATTGCAGCCGTCGCCATTTGTTGCTGGGTAAAACAAACCAAGTGATCAACTTTCTATAGTCTCCTACTATGGAAAGTGGTTCAACCCCCCGTGAAAATTTCTGGGCCGGGTGAAATTTGCTCAGTGTGTATGCGCTGTGTGATTTATTGGCCAGCGATTTTCCATACCTCGTCCTTCTGCAAAAATGTCTAGTGTGTACAGACCTTTAGTTTAACCCTAGACAGTGAACACTTGGAAAATGGGTACTTGTTTCCTAGCACGGCCACACCGATTAAGATCGGGGTGGTCGTGCTGAAAAAAATCGGGTCGATCGCATCGCATGCGATTTGGTCGCATGCGATGCGATCGACGCGACCGACCGATTTTTGACCCGATTTTTTCATTAAATCCAATGTAAATTGGGTCCCTGGGACCCAATTTTACATTGGATTGAATGAAAAAAATTCCAAACCCCCCCAAATTGAAGCGCGTACACAGCGCCCCACGATAGACGGCAACCCGAAGCGTGGCGAGCGCAGCGAGCCCGCGAGGGGCGGCGGTACGCGTCCTCCGACCTTTTCATGCCCTACTATCCACTAGGGCGTGGAGTGAGAATAGAATAGTGTGGCGAGCGCAGCGAGCCACCGAGCCCGAAGCGTGGCGAGCGCAGCGAGCCCCGCGAGGGGACGCGGATACCTTCACAGGTAATCGCGTCCCTTCGCGGGCTTCACAGGTGTCCGCGTCGCCACGGACACCTGTGAAGCCCGCGAAGGGACGCGTTTACCTGTGAAGGTATCTGCGTCCCCTCGCGGGGCTCGCTGCGCTCGCCACGCTTCGGGCTCGGTGGCTCGCTGCGCTCGCCACACTATTCTATTCTCACTCCACGCCCTAGTGGATAGTAGGGCATGAAAAGGTCGGAGGACGCGTACAGCCGCCCCTCGCGGGCTCGCTGCACTCGCCACGCTTCGGGTTGCCGTCTATCGTGGGGCGACGACGGGGACATTTATAATGTGAAATGGGTCATATTGACCCATTTCACATTTTTTTACATTTTTAAAACCATTTCAATGTTAAAAATTTTTTTTAACATTGAATCCTATGTAAAAATCGGGTGCATCGCGTCGCATCGCGTCGGGACCAATGTTAATGGTCCCGACCGACGCGATGCCCCCGATATTTTACCGTTCCCGACAAGATTTCAATGTTAAAAAATTTTTTAACATTGAAGTCAATGCAAATATCGGGGGCATCGCGTCGGTCGCGTCGGGACCAATGTTAATGGTCCCGACCGACGCGATGCCCCCGATTTTTGTTTCCTAGCCGGCAAAATGGACCTGATTTCAAAAGAAATCGGGTCCATCGGGGTAATCGTGTCCCTTAATTAAGGGACACGATTACTTACGATTGTGGCCGTGCTAGGAAACAAGTACCGGAAAATGTACTGAAAAGAATATAGACTGAGCAATTGCTATAGCTGCCAGTAGGCCATTCAAATGAGAGTATACCTGTATTATGGTCAACTGAACTTGGAAAATCTGGATCTATTATGTGTGATATGCCAGGGGAAAGGGAACTGGGATATTGCCTATTGAATAGTAGTTGTTCTATTATATGTGGCCATATTATTCTGCAATGTTTACTGCAGATGGACAGTGCAGCTAATTATAAGTGTTCTGGACCACAGTGTCTGGTGACAAAGTAAGGATCATGGTAGTGTACCAACACAGACAGGCCCCAGAGCAGATTTACAGTATTTCAGCTTGGTAGCTATGAATTGTATTTGTCCACAATAATGGGCCTTATTCTAGTTCACTCTTTCTGACAAAATCCTTCTTAGATGGACAAAACCATGTGCACTGCAGGGGGGCAGAAGTAAAATGTGCAGAGAGAATTAGATTTGGGTGAGTTATTTTGTTTCTGTGCAGGGTAAATACCGACTGCTTTATTTTTACACTGCAATATAGATCTCACTTTGAGGTAAAACCCCACCCATATTTCATTCTCTCTGCACAAGTTACATCTGCCCCACCTGCAGTGCACATGTTTTTTTCCATCTAAGAAGGATTTTGTCAGAAAGAGTGAACGAGAATAAGGCCCAATGTACCAAAATTAAAGCATCTAAATAAATGTTTGATATGGTGTTCAAAGTATTACAACTTATGGCGTGGTTCTAGAACACAGAGCAACATCAAAAATAAATAAAGACATCAATGAATCCCCATAATTGGCATCATTTGCTTCTGAAGTACCTCTGGTGCCAATAATGACACTAGTATAAATAGTACAACGAATCACTCCTCACCTATGGGCTGTTTGCATATAAGTCACCCATATGTTTTATTACTCAGAAAACGACGCAATTGAAATAAAGACTCGGACACAAATAACTGGACTCGTAGACAATAAATAATGACTCAGACAACTGTATAAATTGGAAAATAAAGCTCACAGCCAGAATTTATTAAATCGAATGGCTGGATTGAATTAATTAATCAAAAAGTGGCCAAGCAGCATGGCCCCTCGGCAATAGCTTATGAATAACTAAATAAATGGGCGTGGCCTCGACCACGCCCTGCGTGACCATTACTGAGTAGCTCCATTTCCCCTAAATTGGCCTAGCCTTTGCCCATCCCTCAGATGTTGACCTGGTCCCCCCCTAAGGTAGTGACCGACTCGCCACTGTCACAGGGAAATGCTAGTCAATTTCTGTCACGCTAATCTCTTTTAAACCGAGGAGCCATGCTCTCCGCCTTCCACACCTTACATGCAAGGCCCTAAGCCTTTGCACTTCTCCTTATCACCTTGCTCTCCCTCCTTGCAAGGCCCTAAGCCTTTGCAAATCTCTCTTGACCCTCTTGCTCCTTACTTGCCAGGCCCTCAGCCTTTACAAGCCTCAACATGAACTTACACAACCAACATCTTCTCTTACTTCGGGTGGGTGGGTGGGAATCCAAAAATTCAGCAAGAGGAATAATTTACCTCAGCCAGCTCTTAAATAAACTCCTAAACCCCTCCCCCTGCTCTGCTATCACTGGCTGGCTGCTCTACCTCCAACCAATAACTATCCTTGACTGAAACACCAATAAACTATCAGCTAACTAATTCTTCATACAAAAACAGGGTGCTTATCTAATCTCAAGCTTAGGTAAGCATTCGATTCTATTAAGTCACCCATATGTTTTATTACTCAGAAAACGACGCAATTGAAATAAAGACTCGGACACAAATAACTGGACTCGTAGACAATAAATAATGACTCAGACAACTGTATAAATTGGAAAATAAAGCTCACAGCCAGAATTTATTAAATCGAATGGCTGGATTGAATTAATTAATCAAAAAGTGGCCAAGCAGCATGGCCCCTCGGCAATAGCTTATGAATAACTAAATAAATGGGCGTGGCCTCGACCACGCCCTGCGTGACCATTACTGAGTAGCTCCATTTCCCCTAAATTGGCCTAGCCTTTGCCCATCCCTCAGATGTTGACCTGGTCCCCCCCTAAGGTAGTGACCGACTCGCCACTGTCACAGGGAAATGCTAGTCAATTTCTGTCACGCTAATCTCTTTTAAACCGAGGAGCCATGCTCTCCGCCAAAACAAGGCCGCCAAAGAAGGCCGAAGTCCGCCACTTTAAACTAAACACCCTCCCCTATCCAGCACCCCCCAGCAAGGCTGTGACAAACAGCTTCATCCCCTCTCTATTCAAATGCACTCCATCTGCTCTATAGAGCTCCACGGCCTCATATTTTATTCCTGGGTGCCTGATCACCACACCTCCAATGCTCCACATAAATTTGGACACTGCTGCGTTAATCTTCCTCCTTACCCTGTCCAAAGCAGCTCCTCCTTGTGTCCCTCTCCATACCCTTCTCGGAATTATTTCCGACCAGCACAATCTCACGTCTGGCCATCTTTCTCTCATGCCCTGGAGGTCTTCTTTTATTGCTATAATCAATTCGACGCCCTTGCATGACCCTAAGTCATTGCCTCCGGCGTGAATAACTAGCACATCAGGAACACCCCATTTTTTCTCTGAGGCCAACAATAAGTCCCAAATCCTAAACCAGGAAAGACCCCTAATTCCTATCCATTTCACCTTACTATTACCTGACTTAATCTCATGCTTTCCTGCCCAATACACGTATGAATGTCCCACAATCCACACCCTACCCACCACATCAGCCGAACCTATAACAAAATTATGTAAAATAGCATTAGAACTCATTCTTAATTAACTTATGCTAAAGTAACTAGCCAAGGAAAGGTAAACTCAGTTTTTTAGGCGACCCAGATGGATGTGAACAACACAAAACCTCAGATTTTAAGAGGAAAAAAGTGAAACGCCATCCAATCCCCCTTTATAAAAGGCAGGCGGCTTATGTCCCTGGGTTACCTAAAGAACAAACTCGCCAGGAGCGCACTCTTTATAACCTATCTTCCCTAATGTAAGACTTAAATGCAGCGGATTTCCAACGCCCTAAGCGCTTTATCGCCTCTTCTGAAACGCCTGCTGCTGCCGCGCAAGTAGCTGCACCTATCCTAAAAGAGTGTGACCCATAATCCCCTTCCGGCAAACCTAAAGCCACTAAACACTTATTAAGTACATTACAGAACTGAAATTTGGTCAGTGGCGTCCCGTCCCTATGTACCAACCACTGAGCTCCCCCAATCGGCCTAACCGACTCAAACTTCCTCGCCATTTCTACTGGGCATATCCCCTTCTTCTCTTCTGCCTTTAGAGAAATCCACCGCCCTCTTCCCAGCTGGTCTGTCTTTGACCTTTGAATCTTAACTAAAATAATGTCTTCTTTTATTAAAACATTTTCCCTCAAGATTCCTGAAATCAAACACGCCTTACTCCTAGCAACTAACTCCCCTACTCTGAATGCCCCGAAAAAAGCTAAAACAAATGCTAAACTGAACAAGGCTACCTCGAATCCATCGAAAGCTATCCCTGATACTGCTTTAACTAACTCCTGAAGCAGACCCGGATCTATTGGCCTTCTCAAATCCCCTACCCCCTTTTGCTCCTTCGCCCAACCCTTCAATGCCCTGGACAAAATGAAAGATTTAGTTGGGTCCTTTAGGCCCTTTAGTTTTGAAAAATAAGCGATCCCTGCTAAAATACCTGACATTGCCGCTCTAGACCTTCCTTCCTCATGACATGACCAAACAAATTCCAACATGGCCTCCTCTTGACACTTACCCTCACCCAACCTTGCAGAAAAAACCGACCATTCGTTCCAAGCCGCTGAATACGTTCTCAGCGTACTTGGTGCCAATGCCTTCAGAGCTAAACCTTCGATGCCGGCTCTATGATCTGCCATAAATGAACAGGACAAATGACGCCCTCTGCATCTGCTGCTGGTGCCAACCCCCTAAATCTATCCCATTGAAATCTAGATAAAGCATCTGCAATCTCATTTCTCACCCCTGGAACATGCCTAGCAGTAAAGGAAATGTTTTCCTGCAAACAACGCAAAATGAGATGTCTAAGCAAGCGCATTACCTCCGGGCAAACTGACCTCTGGTTATTGATCGAGTGAACGACCCCTAAGTTGTCACACCAAAAGACAATACTATTATTTGAAATCTTCCCTGCCCACAATTCAACAGCCACAATAATCGGGAACAATTCCAAAAGTAATAAATTGCCCGTAAACCCCCTCAACCTCCACGAATCCGGCCACGGTTCTGCACACCAATGCCCCTTAAAATATGCACCGAATCCCTTAGCTCCTGATGCATCTGTAAACAACTGCAATTCTTCATTCTTCACCGGCCTCTGCCAAATCCTGACCCCATTAAAATTCTGCACAAAGCAAAGCCACACTCTCAAATCCTCTTTCAATTCCCCCGAAATTCTGACTAGATGATGGGGCTTTTTAGCCCCCACTGTGGCCCTTTCCAGTCTTCTACAAAAAACCCGCCCCATAGGAATAACCCTACAGGCAAAATTCATCAAACCTAACAATGACTGCAATTGCCTCAACGAGACCCTCTTAACCCCCAAAAATGACTCCAACTGCTCCTTCAACCTATCCACCTTGTCCCTTGGAAGCCTGCACATCCCCTTCCGCGTATCTATTTCAATACCTAAATAAGATATCTTTTCAGCTGGGCCTTCTGTTTTTTCACGCGCTATGGGCACGCCTAAAACCCTAAACAATGCCTTTGTTGAAAAAAGTAACTCTGCACACACCTCTGTACCAGCAGGACCTATTAGCAAAAAGTCATCAAGATAATGAGTCACTCCCTGCTGCTTACACCCCGCCTTAATGCACCACTGCAAGAAGGTGCTGAAACACTCAAAGAAAGAACAAGAGACTGAACAACCCATCGGTAAACATCTATCAATATAATACCTGCCCCCTAATTTAAAACCCATATACCTAAACGAATCTGGGTGTAATGGCAAGATCCTGAACGCGGACTCTATATCTATCTTAGCCATAAGGGCTCCCTGCCCATAGCTCCGCACTAGGACCAAAGCCTGATCAAATAATTCGTAGCTCACGCTACAAACCGTTTGATCTAACGCTTCGTTTACTGATCCCCCTTCCGGGTAAGATAGGTGTTGTATTAACCTATACTTCCCCGGTTCCCTCTTAGGAACCACCCCTAGCGGAGAAATGCATAGGCCCGCTATTGGTGGCTCCTCGAAAGGCCCTACCATCCTACCCAACTTAACTTCACTCTCTACCTTTTTCTCAACCACCTCCGGGAAATCTCTAGCCGACTTTAAATTCCTAGCTGCTGATGCCATCACCCTATCCACTATTGGTAAACGAAAACCGAATGAGAACCCATCTAATAAAAAGGCTGCCTCCTCCCTAAGAGGATAGAGCCTCAACCACTTCTCCAACTCCTTAATCCTAATTGGGGATTCCGCTTTGCCTAACGCTGGGCCTAGCCTCCCCTCTTCCCGCTGTCTGACCTCCCCTTGAACAGTCTTTTGCTGGATGACCCCCTCCGCAGAGTAAGCATACATGCCTGTATCTGCAGGCCGCTCCTCTGGCGCATTGTGTATTGTTAAATGCGTAGCACTTTCCTTTCCCGGGTAGATTGTACCCGGGTCTACCAAGAAAAGGCTGCTTCCTTACTGCACCTGACTCAAACACCCCCCTCGTCTGCTGGGTAACCTCCAGCCACACCTCCACGTCTTTGTACCCAAAACTATAAACCTTTAACCCATCCTGCTTTTTCCTAAACAGCTCGTCATACTGCCTCCATGCATTCAGCTTACCCGACACATACATGCTATGGATTAAATGAAAGTATTTAAACATGTTTAAATGTTCCGCAGGTCTAGACTCCGTGTAACATGCAGCAAATATATAAGCCCCCGCCAACCAGTTAGCGTATGATCTCCTGGCATCCTCCGCAGCCGGGCCCTTAGCCTTTGCTGCATCCAAAGCCTTCTTCGCCTCATGTGTTATGGAAAACATATCCACAAATCTTCCCCTCCTAATCTTGTCCCTGATTTTTGATCTCAAACCCCTCAAAATAGCTGTATTAGAGCAGTGAACCGCATCGCCTGAAGCATCTGGGCCTACCCTGGCTGCACTACTGGCCACACTCCTAGAACCTCCTGCCTCCTTCTTCTTTCCTCTAATCTTCTGCGCAAAATACTTCATAAGCTTACGCGGCCTACCATCCGAGCTGGATGAATCAGTAGAGCTGTCAGAATGAGAACCTGCTACATTTAGCTGCGCCGCTTGCGCACTCTCACCTGCTCCTGCTGACGAAGTCCCCGCCTGCTCTTCTGCAGCGACTGATGGTCCCGCGTCGCACGGTGCTCCCACCGCGACTTGACTCGCTGACTCCAAAGCCTCTGAGACACTACCCGGTCCTGCCGAAACAACCTGTAAAGGAATGCTGACAGGGGCAGTGTTAACCACATTCTCCCTCACCACACTTGACACCGGCACCTCCCCGCTCCCTGCCGCTCCCCCATTCTGCTCATTGCCCTGCACCACCTGCTGCTGCGCTGTTGCCGGACTAGGAGGCCTAGCTCCCATAGAATGCGATGGGGGAGGGGGTGGAAATTGATAAACTCCCTGCTGACCCCCCATGGGCACACCTTGCTGCCCGCTACCCCCATAAAACCCCACGGGTACCTGAGCATAGCCCGAATTCACCCATAGCTGCTGCCCTTGCATACTGGGGGCCCCGCCCCTCCATGCCTGACCCGGGGGCTGGTAAACTATCTGCTGCGGATTGCACCACTGGGGGGCACCCAACAACTGACCTTGTAAGCCCTACTATTATTTGAAATCTTCCCTGCCCACAATTCAACAGCCACAATAATCGGGAACAATTCCAAAAGTAATAAATTGCCCGTAAACCCCCTCAACCTCCACGAATCCGGCCACGGTTCTGCACACCAATGCCCCTTAAAATATGCACCGAATCCCTTAGCTCCTGATGCATCTGTAAACAACTGCAATTCTTCATTCTTCACCGGCCTCTGCCAAATCCTGACCCCATTAAAATTCTGCACAAAGCAAAGCCACACTCTCAAATCCTCTTTCAATTCCCCCGAAATTCTGACTAGATGATGGGGCTTTTTAGCCCCCACTGTGGCCCTTTCCAGTCTTCTACAAAAAACCCGCCCCATAGGAATAACCCTACAGGCAAAATTCATCAAACCTAACAATGACTGCAATTGCCTCAACGAGACCCTCTTAACCCCCAAAAATGACTCCAACTGCTCCTTCAACCTATCCACCTTGTCCCTTGGAAGCCTGCACATCCCCTTCCGCGTATCTATTTCAATACCTAAATAAGATATCTTTTCAGCTGGGCCTTCTGTTTTTTCACGCGCTATGGGCACGCCTAAAACCCTAAACAATGCCTTTGTTGAAAAAAGTAACTCTGCACACACCTCTGTACCAGCAGGACCTATTAGCAAAAAGTCATCAAGATAATGAGTCACTCCCTGCTGCTTACACCCCGCCTTAATGCACCACTGCAAGAAGGTGCTGAAACACTCAAAGAAAGAACAAGAGACTGAACAACCCATCGGTAAACATCTATCAATATAATACCTGCCCCCTAATTTAAAACCCATATACCTAAACGAATCTGGGTGTAATGGCAAGATCCTGAACGCGGACTCTATATCTATCTTAGCCATAAGGGCTCCCTGCCCATAGCTCCGCACTAGGACCAAAGCCTGATCAAATAATTCGTAGCTCACGCTACAAACCGTTTGATCTAACGCTTCGTTTACTGATCCCCCTTCCGGGTAAGATAGGTGTTGTATTAACCTATACTTCCCCGGTTCCCTCTTAGGAACCACCCCTAGCGGAGAAATGCATAGGCCCGCTATTGGTGGCTCCTCGAAAGGCCCTACCATCCTACCCAACTTAACTTCACTCTCTACCTTTTTCTCAACCACCTCCGGGAAATCTCTAGCCGACTTTAAATTCCTAGCTGCTGATGCCATCACCCTATCCACTATTGGTAAACGAAAACCGAATGAGAACCCATCTAATAAAAAGGCTGCCTCCTCCCTAAGAGGATAGAGCCTCAACCACTTCTCCAACTCCTTAATCCTAATTGGGGATTCCGCTTTGCCTAACGCTGGGCCTAGCCTCCCCTCTTCCCGCTGTCTGACCTCCCCTTGAACAGTCTTTTGCTGGATGACCCCCTCCGCAGAGTAAGCATACATGCCTGTATCTGCAGGCCGCTCCTCTGGCGCATTGTGTATTGTTAAATGCGTAGCACTTTCCTTTCCCGGGTAGATTGTACCCGGGTCTACCAAGAAAAGGCTGCTTCCTTACTGCACCTGACTCAAACACCCCCCTCGTCTGCTGGGTAACCTCCAGCCACACCTCCACGTCTTTGTACCCAAAACTATAAACCTTTAACCCATCCTGCTTTTTCCTAAACAGCTCGTCATACTGCCTCCATGCATTCAGCTTACCCGACACATACATGCTATGGATTAAATGAAAGTATTTAAACATGTTTAAATGTTCCGCAGGTCTAGACTCCGTGTAACATGCAGCAAATATATAAGCCCCCGCCAACCAGTTAGCGTATGATCTCCTGGCATCCTCCGCAGCCGGGCCCTTAGCCTTTGCTGCATCCAAAGCCTTCTTCGCCTCATGTGTTATGGAAAACATATCCACAAATCTTCCCCTCCTAATCTTGTCCCTGATTTTTGATCTCAAACCCCTCAAAATAGCTGTATTAGAGCAGTGAACCGCATCGCCTGAAGCATCTGGGCCTACCCTGGCTGCACTACTGGCCACACTCCTAGAACCTCCTGCCTCCTTCTTCTTTCCTCTAATCTTCTGCGCAAAATACTTCATAAGCTTACGCGGCCTACCATCCGAGCTGGATGAATCAGTAGAGCTGTCAGAATGAGAACCTGCTACATTTAGCTGCGCCGCTTGCGCACTCTCACCTGCTCCTGCTGACGAAGTCCCCGCCTGCTCTTCTGCAGCGACTGATGGTCCCGCTTCGCACGGTGCTCCCACCGCGACTTGACTCGCTGACTCCAAAGCCTCTGAGACACTACCCGGTCCTGCCGAAACAACCTGTAAAGGAATGCTGACAGGGGCAGTGTTAACCACATTCTCCCTCACCACACTTGACACCGGCACCTCCCCGCTCCCTGCCGCTCCCCCATTCTGCTCATTGCCCTGCACCACCTGCTGCTGCGCTGTTGCCGGACTAGGAGGCCTAGCTCCCATAGAATGCGATGGGGGAGGGGGTGGAAATTGATAAACTCCCTGCTGACCCCCCATGGGCACACCTTGCTGCCCGCTACCCCCATAAAACCCCACGGGTACCTGAGCATAGCCCGAATTCACCCATAGCTGCTGCCCTTGCATACTGGGGGCCCCGCCCCTCCATGCCTGACCCGGGGGCTGGTAAACTATCTGCTGCGGATTGCACCACTGGGGGGCACCCAACAACTGACCTTGTAAGCCCTGCTGGACCGTCGCCGTATTAAAATACGGGGACCAGCTCCCAAACTGAACAGGCTGCAATGCCGGCTGACTGATTGGAACCCCACTAAACCCCTGGGGCCCTGTGGGAGGAGCGACTGACAACGATCTCTGCCCTACTACCGGGGTAGACTGTTGCTGAGCAAATACAGTTAATGGGGAGGACCTAACCCTAACTATGGGTGAAAAAGTCCCCCTCCCCGAATGAGGAGACTGCCAGTCGCATACTCTGACCGCCGACTGGCTGCGCACAGGGGACAGGTTCACTGCTTGAACCTGCTGCTGCATATCTCCAGCCCCTGAGGCTGTGAGAATGCCCCTTGCTGCATTGAAGTCCACAGTGGACAAAATGTCCGCCGGAGATAAGGGGGCGGGGCTAACCGCCACCTCTGTACCCCCACTCACAGATACATCCCCCCTTAATTGCGGGCTCCCCTCCCTGCTGGGCGCCCTGCTGCCCTGCGCCCCCCTAGCCAGCCAGGCCTGTAAGCCAGACGGCGAGGGAGCCGCACCCAGCGACGCGGCAGGCGCGGCAGCCATTACCGCGTCATACCCTCCTGCCGAGCGAGCAGCCGCCCGCCCAGCCGATGCGCTGCGCCCACGCGCCCTCCCTCTAGCCCCCGCTGAGGTACTTGCGGGGGCTGGGGCTGGACGCGAACCCCCCGCCGCTGCCGCCGCCATGCGCGCTCCCCTGGCCGCCTGAGATGACGCGGCTGCCAGTAACGGCCTTGCCGCCTCAGCCAGCCGCCGGGGAGGGGGAGCACTGCAACGAGGACGAGACATCACCCTACCTACAGAAAATTACACCCCTACACTATCCAACGCAAAACCGCGCAGCTAAGAGGCCGCAAGGCGCCAACAGGCCGCACTGGGACAGCGCTCCCTGACAGAAAAAATTGTCAGAAATAATTGAGAAAGCTTGAAAACGAAGTTGTAAGAATATAGACAGACCAGGAAAGCGATAAAAGGTTGAATAGTAGAGAAATAATAAGTTAAATAAGCACTTAGCCTTATCAGACCCCAGGGAACAGCAGTCTCCAGGAATCCAAAAATTCAGCAAGAGGAATAATTTACCTCAGCCAGCTCTTAAATAAACTCCTAAACCCCTCCCCCTGCTCTGCTATCACTGGCTGGCTGCTCTACCTCCAACCAATAACTATCCTTGACTGAAACACCAATAAACTATCAGCTAACTAATTCTTCATACAAAAACAGGGTGCTTATCTAATCTCAAGCTTAGGTAAGCATTCGATTCTATTAAATGTCAGACAAGGCAATGCCACCAGGTACTGGCTCCTGAATGCTGGAATATGGGAGACAAACACACACACACACACACACACACACACATATATATATTTTTTTTATAATTTATTGTTCTATGATAAGACTATTATCTATACGTACCTCTAGCCAACAAACCTTGCACCGTGACACATTCTCATGTCTGTGAACTTCTTTTTAAAGAACAAGCTGTGAACAAGATTGGATCCAAGGCAAACAGCAGTACTTGACAATATATATATGTATATATATGAAGAGATGGGGGGTACTGTACAGCGCTTCTACCCAAAACGGTTCTGAATTGCTCACAATAACAGTCCAGTTCAATTTCTTTTGAAGCAAGTTCTTTTTCCAACAACACGACCCTTTGTAAAAGTGGCCGCTATGTTTCTCCACAGAGGCGTTGTTGTACCATCTCAAAAAATGTGTACTAGGAAAAGGGGAAGACAAAATAGCGCTCTCTAGTGTAGTAAGTGGGTTTCCAGTTAAAAAGTATATATATAACGTGCATACTGTTTTCAAGTACTTTTGTGCTCATCAAATAAGTGATGTTTGGATATCTCGTCCTTGTGGATTACCAGGATACTACCTGGAAATATCGATTGAGCCTCTCAAGGCAGATTTTCCCACAGTTTAAAGCTAGGTCCAAACGTCAATGCCACATAGTGATACAAAAGGAAAACTCCAACAAAAATTTAAAGTGCAGTTTAATAAAGTGCATACAGTAAAAAAAATAGCTTACATGAAAAGTGCTGTAGTAGAAATACGTTGCTCTCAATGCCTTTCGTCACTCACAACCTATTTCATAGGTGGGACTTCATCCAGTTCACATTATTGTGACCTTATTTGATTATAACTGTACATAGATTGCTCTTTGCAATAGTAGACAGTGATAAAACAAACTGGGTAACAACAGACAGACTTGGAGGTACTGTAGGAGGTAGTTTCACTCACTGCCGGTGGCAGTGTTTCGGAGCTGCTTTAACACAAGACATATATATAGATGATACTCAATTAGATCTGACTGTGAATTGTACAACTAATGATGCATTTTATGTATATTATTCATTTTAACACTGTTGTTTAGCATGACTAGAATGACAATCTGAAGGTTCTGAGGAGATTGAATGGGTTTCATTGCTGCTTTGAATTCAGGGGGTTATTTAGACCTGATCGCATGGCTGCGAATTTGCAGGCCAGGCATTTATCGAATAACTGCGCAAGTGTATGGCTTGAAGAGTAGGTCCTGGGCTACGACTGCGCACACTGGAAATATCATTTGATGTGAACTGAACAGTTGTGAATGGATTTGCAGCCAATCTCAGGGCTGCGATAATTCCACAAGCTGTACGCAGGCTTGCACATGGCAGGATTTCACTATGGCTGGGCGGCGATTACCTGATTGCAGGGCTCTGCAAAATAGCAGCCTAGCAATCAGGTCTGAATAAGCCCTTCAGTTTTAATGCAGTATGCTCAACTCTTGAGTAGCCCAGCTATTCAGTCTTTTCAGATGTGATGTAAAGACATAAGGATAATGCTGTTGTCATTATAACTCAAGTTGATGAGTCTGCTGGTAAAATAGAACTGGGTCATATTCCTACCAACCTCAGAATGACTCACATTTCTTTGCCTATTAAACAAGATATTCCCATAGCAAATATTAGTACATTACTAAGCACATTTTCTTTCCCTGAAATCAATGCAGTATGTTTCTGAGCTCGTATGGGAGATTTCTGTGAACATCCGGCTGACAGTAATAGCCTGCTGTGTGATTGGCTATTAGATTCACTGCTCAGCTTTGTGATGTAGACTGAAACATGGTTTGCATTAGTGCTCTTTGTATTTTTTTTATCTTATCTTTTATCTCTTCTCTTAATGTCCTCACATTTTTATTATTATTATTATTTATTAACAGTTTCTTATAGCGCACACATATACCGCAGCGCTATATAAGAGTATAGTTGAACATTCGGTACTCTTTACCTAGAACGGCGCCCGCGATTGGCATCGCGGGCGTAGGGGGTAAAAAATCGCGGGCATCGCGGGTACATAAAAAACGGGTGCAACGCGATGCCCGCGATTTTCCCATAGGGATCAATGTTAAAACTGGGATTGGACGCGATTTTACTGTTAAATGCCTCAATGCTCGCGATTTGGCCATAGGAAACAATATTAAATGGGCCACAGAGCCCTAATAGTGCCCTTGAACTGTGAAATGGCCCCCACAATTGTTAACGCCACCCCACGATCAACGTCAACCCGAATCGTGGCAAGCGCAGCGAGCCCGCGAGGGGCGGCGGTACGCGTCCTCCGACCTTTTCATACCCCCACTATCCACGTCGGCGTGGAGTTGAGAATAGAATAGTGTGGCGAGCGCAGTGAGCCACCGAGCCCGAAGCGTGGCGAGCGCAGCGAGGCCCGCGAGGGGACGCGGATACCTTCACAGGTAAATGCGTCCCTTCGCGGGCTTCACAGGTGTCCGCGTCGCCATGGACACCTGGGAAGCCCGCGAGGGGACGCGTATAACTGTGAAGGTATCCGCGTCCGCTCGCCACGCTTCGGGCTCGGTGGCTCGCTGCGCTCGCCACACTATTCTATTCTCAACTCCACGCCGACGTGGATAGTGGGGGTATGAAAAGGTCGGAGGACGCGTACCGCCGCCCCTCGCGGGCTCGCTGCGCTCGCCACGCTTCGGGTTGACGTTGATTGTGGTGTGGCGTTAACAATTGTGGGGGCCATTTCAGACTTCACGGTGACTATTTGGGCTCTGTGGCCCATTTAACATTGTTTCCTATGGCCAAATCGCGGGCATTGAGGCATTGAACACTAAAATCGCGTCCAATCTCACTTTTAACATTGGTCCCTATGGGAAATCGCGGCCATCGCGGGCATCGCATCGCACCCGTTTTTTAGTGCATTCGATGGTCGCGATGGGCGCCGTTCTAGGTAAAGAGTACCGAACATTCACATCAGTCCCTGCCCCAGGGGAGCTTACAATCTATGTTCCCTACTAAATGTACACACACACACACATTCTAGGGTTAATTTTGTTGGAAGCCAATTGACCACCAGTATATTTTAGGATTGTTGGAGGAAACCGGAGTACCCGGAGTAAACCCATGCAAACACGGGGAGAATATACAAACTCCACACAGTTAGTGGTCGGAATAGAAACCCATGACCTTAGTGCGGTGAGGCAGTAATGCTAACCATTATACCGTCTTAACTTACAAACATGATTTAAACTAGTAAAAGGAAGGTAAAAATCCTTTTCCATCAAAGCCAGATATTTAGGGGGAAATTTACTAAAATAAATTTGTAAAAAAATAGGTGTATTTGTATCCAGAAATACACTCATTTTTGACATTTACTATCCCGAAAATACGGCAATTCGTATTCGTATTGATGTGCTATCAATACGAATACGAATTGCCGTATTTTCGGGATAGTAAATGTCAAAAATAAGTGTATTTCTGGATACAAATACACTTATTTTTTACAAATTTCCTTTAGTAAATTTCCCACTTAGTCTGCATGTATCTACTGTAGATATAAACCCAAAATTTCAGATAATTTCCATAAGATATCACGTAATACACAGTTGACTGTAAAATGTAGCAAATTGTTCAGACGGCAAATTTACATAATTGCTGCACATTAGCAGTGATGAGGTCATGATCATGTACATACTGTATGAGCAATGAGTTGTGTTTGCATTAATTGTGTTTGACCATTACTCTGAGACCTTCTTATACAGTCTATAATATAACCTTAACTTCTTTATTGTTCCTCTGTATTGGCAGCTGCTCCCTTGTGAAATGTATTTTATGAACTCATGACGTCCACAGCAAAGACTATTACTCCAAATAATTTAACTTTTTGATATATGTCTGCTTAATTCATCCCTATACATCAGTGTTTAGCAACAAGCTGCTCAGTGAACTTTCACCTGTGACCCCCAGCAAACTGCTCCAATCTGACATATTCTTTTTTTTTTTTTTTAACGAAGCATAGAATAAGACAAAACTTTAATGGGAGCATCCCTTTTCCACATGATGTTCTGAGTTCGATGTGGTTGTATTGAGGAGGTCTGAGTGGCATTTGGGGAGTTCTGAGTTCGATGTGGTTGTATTAAGGAGGTCTTTGTGGCATTTGGAAGGCCTGTAAGGAGGTCTTTGAAACATGTGGGAGCACTTTATGGGAAGTGACAATGCTTTTTTGTGCAAGTTTAGGACTGAGAACATACAGTACTATTTTGGAACCAGTAGTGTGCAAATGGGAGCATTTTGGAATGAATAAAGTGCATTTAATTTTTTTAATTACGCATAATATTCAGCTCTTTTGAAGGTTTGTGGGCCACATTTTGGGGCCTTGAAGTATAACAACTTGATCATCACTGAAGTGAACTATAACGTATATGAAACCAGCAGCAGCTCCTATGTACTTTTAGAAGGGGGGCTACTCCCGTGCCTGGAGAGGAGAGTAGCCAGCTAGCCCCAGCAGCTTTGCAATGAATCTGGCAAGTGCTGGCACCAGTGCATGTACAGAAACCACGGTGGCTTCTATGGACTACATTGGCTGTAGCTGCAAGAAACCTGTTTTCAGCGTATTGCAGTCCAGTCTGAGAGTGCCAGAGGGATAAGATAACTCCCAATGAGACTGCCTATAGTGTCTCTGACTGGCAGGTAGGACTTCTAGTTTGAAGTCACTGCCAGTCACAGTGAATCCAGTGCAGTCACACGCCAGTGCTGCAGTCCTACATCAAATAGGTCAAATCCACCACCGTTTAAAAACATTAACCTCCTGTATTTTAAAATATTCCATGAAAAATGATTGTGTTTAGTGGATTCGAAAAAACAAAAGCATCAAAAAGAATCAAATCATCTGCTATTCATGCACCTCTTTTTGGTAAAAAAGGATATGTTATGTAACCCTAGCAGAGTCTGGTGGTGGCCCATTAAGGATCCATCCAGATTAATGAACCTGTCCTTGTATAACAGTCTGCCCCCACACAACACCACCAGCTAATCACATCTGTTCTAAGATGCCCAGCTGAATATGGGCATGTTATGTAGTTGCTCCAGTCCCCCTTATGGTGAGATAGATTGCATTAAGGTGCATATCCGTGACGCAAGTTTCTCTTATATAAACCAGCTCAGACCATTCTTTGGTTGCCTGGGCAACATGTTCTGTTTGCACTTATTGTGTTTAAGCATTATTCTGTCTGACCTTCTAATACTGACGTCTCTTGTTCATGACTCCAATCTTTTGACTGCGGCCCTGTAATATGTTTTTTTTTTTTTACTGGATCTGCATGACCTAATATTGGACTATGTAGTGCCCCTGATTTCTTAATTGTTTCTCTGGAAATGCATCTTGTAAGTTCTACTTCGAAAACCTGCTATTGTCATGTGATAATTACTGGTAAAAACTAGATTTCTCATTAATATCAAATAAATGAAATAAATAAATCTAACAGCATAGTGGGTTAACATTTTGTGACAGAATGTACAAAATGCATGAGACAATTTCTAAGTGGTAGAGTAACTGGGAATGTAAGTCTAGGATGGGCACCAATGATTAAACTGTTGGAAATGACAGAATACACAAGTTATGTCTTTAGTATACTATTCAATTGTCAATAAATAACTGCAAATTGGCCTGTGAAATATGCAAGTGTACTTGTTTTCTTATTGATCGCCTGAAATATATCTGTCAACATTACAATTATCTGCTATAACATCTGTATACTGAAAATATTCTCTAGCACATTTAGCAAACCCTGAAGGGACTGGGCCACTGTGAGAGAAATGTTTTAATTAGCAGACACCAGCCAGGAGGTGTCATTTGTGACCCACGGGGTAGAGCAACTTCTACTCAAAGGCCAAGAAACGTTTGTCCTCTGATGGAGATCCTTGCCTCTTCCCTCCTCTGCAATAGCGGCAACATGCCTCTCTTTGGAGAAACAGAGGCCATCCCCGCCCCCCTCCCCACCCCCAAACAGCATCAGAATGTAAATCACTGACAGTCTGATGCTGCCTTGCATCTGTCATCACAGACCAATCCAACACAGAACGGGTCCAGCAAAAGTACAGATAATAAGGACGTTGCTGCATAAAGCTTTAATCCAACCACATCTGAATTACCCTCATTGTGCTCATTATGTTTACTATGTTCACTGTTTTGGAATGTTTCTACATGCTCTAATACCTCTGTGCTATGATTTTAATACTTGTAAGGAGACTGAGTTCTGCTGGAGAAAAGCGCTATATAAAAAAAAAATATTACTATTGTTGCCTTTATTATGATTACTATTTAGCTACCGATTGCTTTATTATGCCTAGAACAGAACCGTGGCAATTAAGGAAAGCAAATATTTTATAGATTTATGCTGTATGTGGATGGGTGGAAGTTGCATTATTGCCATCCCCTCTGTCATACAGGAAGTGTTTGTTATACAGGAAGTGCTTCTGCAGCCATTGTTCAGCATGTCTGCAGTGGGTAAAGACACTTCTTTTTTTGCCTCTTTAGATTGCTGCAGTGATTTGCAGACATATATTACATAATATCTACCACCACAAAAACTACCAAAGCAAAATACTAGATTTAATATAATGCATGAAATGCTACTTCCAGGTGCCTCCCAGGATTATGGTGCCTCTAATTGTGGTAAAGGTAATGGGGGAAATTTACTAAAGGAAATTTGTAAAAAAAATAGGTGTATTTGTATCCATAAATACACTTATTTTTAACATTTACTATCCCGAAAATATGGCAATTCTTATTCGTATTGATAGCACATCAATACGACTACAAATTGCCGTATTTTTGGGATAGTAAATGTCAAAAATAAGTGTATTTCTGGATACAAATACACCTATTTTTTACAAATTTCCTTTAGTAAATTTCCCCCAATGTATCTGTATAATTAATCCCAAAAGTGTAGTCCACTGCCTCTTTTCCAATCACCAAGGATCATCAGGCCCTTACATCCCAAGTTAAGAAGAATGTTCTCTGCAGCATTCATGAAACCCAATGAATCCTCCTCTAATATTATCCACATGTCCATGGCAGCTTAGCTTGCACCCATTGGCAGCATGTTGTCAGAGAAATTAAAAGTCATCAGAAGCCAAAAGAGTGCATAAAACCTTTGTTCCTGAAGTCCTTGCCTTACCTTTTGTCAGATGGGCAAGCTGCATGGTATGCACTGACAACCCAGGTAGTTCGTCTTACATTTTTGCAATGGAGTCTATTCTGTTTTCTTTAAGTAAATATAACTATAGAAATATAATTAAAATCAAGCATTTGCAGACAAAGGACATGAACATGCTTTTGAAATCTATTGAAATTCTGGACAGGGCTTTAATATTACATTAAAACATAACATTTAATATTGATGCATGTTAATTTATGCTCTAGTTTAGATGTAGAATGTCTTCCAATAATTCTAACTTTCAAGTACACTTGATCTCTTGCCCATTTTATATCATATTCAGATGTCTGAGACACTGGCCAGTGTTCCAGTATTATTTAAGCATATTTTCTAAATTTCAAGCCATAAATACAAAGCATTGCAATGTTTAACCTCATTATCCGGTATCTCTTAACTGCAATGTCCATCATTGTCCTGAAATGTAATTCAATTTCTGTTAGTGATAATGTTATTTGCCTGTGAGCAGCCAAAGCCTTTAATAATACACATAAGTAGAGATATAGTGAAAAATATAAGTATATAATTATATCTCTCCTTTTGTATTAGATTTATTCAGCAAAACTAACATATATCATTAAAATTACACCCAAATCATATGTTATTTTTTTCTTTGAAGTAATCAATTTCCCCACTTACAGAAATTGCACTTTTAGCTATTGTGGCACAAGTATTTTAAAGGGCTACTGTAACCAAATACACCTAGAGAACTGTTCACTTTTGCAAAAACAATCTCATTTGTATTATGTATTTAACCTGTTTATTGTCACCAATTCCTAATTGAACTGATTTCCCTAGTCAATCTAGCATTGTTGACACTACCGAAATCCTCATCTCTCTGTGCCTCTCCCTAGCCCTCTCTCTCTTCTTCTCACCCATGTTGTGGAAAAAGTAGATCTAAGACACAGATTTTAAATTGGAAGTATTGCTCTTCCTTTTTCTGTCACTCTTGGCAATGAGAGTCACAGTCAAGGCTGACAGAAAAATACTCACCAGATAAAAAAAAAAAAAAGGTAAAAAAAAATAAAACCATAAATTTTAAGAAAACTGCCATTTTGCTAAATAATTTTTAATTTGAAATAAAATATAAATCTTTCTTAAAATAGTGTAATAGTAATTCTTCTTTTGAGGTAATCTACAGCGTATAAACGAAAAACCATATTGTCACGCTCTTAGAAGCACCAGCTGGTGAGTGACGGAGGCTGGGTGCTTAACGTATGGTGGTTGCATCCACGACAGAAGGGAGTGAAACAAGGAGGATAAAATATAATGAATTTAATGAAGATATTGCAGACAGTGATAATGATGATAAAAACGGTATATGGCAAGTATGCAAATATAAAGTCAATTGTCCAGAAAGTTTAATATTATAATTATAATAGATGATGAAGCTTGGTCCTTGAAAAATATTGCAATATAATTGAAGAGTGGAATAGAATATAAACCGGAGTAGTAATTAAGGGTTGCAGAAGGAATTGAGGATTGGATGACTTGAAGAAGATTGTATTGCAGATTGGAAGATTCGATGATTGGATGAAGGTTGGAAGATTGGATGAAGGTTGGAAGATTGGATTATTGGATGAAGGTTAGAAGATTGGATGATTGGGTGATGTGGATGAGGATTTGAAGATTGGATGATTGGTTGCGGATTGGAGGATTGGATGATTGGATGAGGATTTGAAGATTGGATTAAGGTTAGTAGATTGGATGATTGGGTGATGTGGATGATGATTTGAAGATAATAAATGAAGATAACTGGAGAAGAGGAATCCTTGCAGTTTATGGTCGTGGCTGCTGCCAGAGGTAACCTTTGGAAGTGACCGTCGGGAGTATAGCAAGGTGAGACCCCTTTGAGGATCTGACCTCGCTGTCCACATAGGCGGTAAGCAGAGTCCGGTGGTACTTGATGCAGTAAACGGCCAGCAGAATCTTCTCCGGGGGAAGCTCAGGATTGTAGTGGGAACTACAGAGCAAGATGAGAGCGGAAGCTCAGGATTGTAGTGAGTACTACAGAGCCAGGTAGGAGCAATGATGCTACGGTATCGACATCATTGACTGCTGGACTAGCCTGAGCAGCCAGTACTTACCAGGTGAGCTGTGCTGGGATTGGTCAGGCAATCAGAGAGGGAGGCGGAGCCGTGCAGGAGAGGCTGGGAAGCCCTGATTGTATGCAGCTGCACAAGCACTGGCCTTTACACAGACACAGACCAGGCACAAACACACATGGCGATATGCTACTCATGTCCTGCATGGAGCTGAAGCACAATACACCAGTGTCACCACGCGATGACAACACGGCCACATGTACCCCAGTGGAGCCAGAGACATAACAGAGGTGAGCGCCATGGTTTTAGTGCACCTAGAGGGTCCAGGACTGGGCACAGTACAGGGGTCTTTAGGCAAGCACCATGGTGGATGTTACAGTACCCCCCTTTTTAAGAGTGGCCCCAGGACAATCTCTAGGCTTACTTGGAAATTTCTTGTGAAAGTTATTTACCATCCTGGGAGCGTGTACTTCAGAGGCATTAGTCCAAGACCTCTCCTCCGGTCCGTAGCCTTTCCAGTCAATAAGGTATTGTAACCTCTTTTACCGGATGCGAGTGTCCAAGATATGAGCCACTTCATACTCGATGCCCCTATGGGTAAAAACTTTAGGAGATTTAGGCAGAGCCCGATGAAATCTGTTTAGCACTAAAGGTTTTAATAATGAAACATGGAAGGAATTAGGAATCCTTAAATAATTTGGCAATTTCAATTTACAGGCAACTGGGTTGAGGATTTGAATTATCGGGAATGGCCCAATGAAGCGAGGAGCAAACTTCATCGATGGAACACGTAGACGAAGATTCTGGGTAGACAACCATACCTTGGGGGTTATTCTAGTCCATTCTTTCTGACAAAATCCTTCTTAGATGGACAAAACCATGTGCACTGCGGGTGGGGCAGATGTAACTTGTGCAGAGAGAATTAGATTTGGGTGGGGTTTTTCTTCAAAGTGAGATCTATATTGAAGTGTAAAATCATGCAGTCAGTATTTTCCCTGCACAGAAACAAAATAACTCACCCAAATCTAATTCTCTCTGCACATGTTACATCTGCCCCCCTGCAGTGCACATGGTTATGTCCATCTAAGAAGGATTTTGTCAGAAAGAATGAACTAGAATAAACCCCCTTGTCGCCTACTTTCCAAGTAGGAACAGGTCTTCTCTTCCGATCCGCAAACCTTTAATACCTTTGTAAAGCCTTCATTAGAGATCTCCTGACTTTTCCCCAATGTTGTCGAAGCTGCTGGAGAGATAAAGTTACCGCTGGTACTGATGTCACCGGTACTTGCTGGAAATCAGGAACCCTAGGATGGAAGCCACAGTTAATGAAGAAAGGAGTAGAAGATGAAGACGAATGGTATTGATTATTATGCCCAAATTCAGCCCACGGCAATACTTCCACCCAATCATCTTGAGCGGAGGAAACATGTAGTCGAAGGAAAGTTTCTACGTCTTGATTGACCCTCTCTGTCTGACCATTGGACTGCGGGTGGTATGCTTTACTGAAGTTGAGCTGGATTTTGAGAACTTTACACAGGGCTCGCCAAAATTTTGCAACAAATTGTACGCTCCGATCGGACACAATTTCCTCAGGTAACCCATGGATCCTGAAAATGTCTTTAATGAATAGATCAGCTAACTTGGGCGCTGAAGGTAGACCTGGTAAAGGTATGAAATGAGCCATCTTAGAGAATCTGTCTATGACGACCCATTGATAGACAAATAGGTGGGTAGGTACACAGATTCTTAGAGAATCTGTCTATGAAGATTACGAGCAGCTGGTCTATCTAGGCCCATGCTTATGAATTTCTATAGCTGTGTAATTGAGAGTCTGTTGACTTATGCCATTGCGGTATGGTATGGAAATTCCAGGAGCTCTGATCGAAGATCTTTAGACAGGATTGTCAAGGCTGCTGAAAAAGTAATTGGCCAACCCCTACCTAGGATGGCAGAAATTTTTTTAAAGAGAGGAAAAGCGAAGACTACAAAAATTATTTCAGACTCTAGTCACCCATGCTATTCTCTTTTCTCTTTGTTGCCTTCTGGGAAACGTTACAGGTGCTTGAGCTGCCGTACTAGTCGGTTGCGGAATAGTTTTTTCCCATCTGTTGTTTTGTGTTTGAATTGTAGTATGTGATATGATGAGTATTTTCCTTATCTCTCTTCTCTTTTCATTTTGAATTTCTCTTATGCATTTTTAATGTTGTAGTGACAATAAATTATTATTATTATATTATTATTATTATTATTATTATTATTATTAAATGGTGGTATAACCATCTGATGGTGGGAGATCAGTTATAAAGTCCATTGATAGATGGGACCAAGGTTTCTTGGGAATAGATAATGGTCTTAGTGGACCAACTGGAGCAAGATTGGAGGATTTGTGCTGAGCACAGTGGGGACAGGAAGCAATATAGTCTTGGATATCTTTCTTTAAACCTGGCCACCAATACTGACGTGACAGGAATTCGTAGGTTTTCTGAACCCCTGGATGGCCAGAAAACTTAGAGTCATGAGCCCAACGAAGAATCTGTTGTCTTGAGTTAGACTTGACAAAGGTTTTACCTGGAGGTACTGGAACTTGCACAGTTGTTATGGCAAAGGCGAGTGGATCGACAATAGGACTTCCTTTATAGGATTTCTCTTCCTCTTCAGTCTCCCATGACCTAGACAATGCGTCCGCCTTCCGATTTTTTGCTCCAGGTGAAAAGGATAATCTGAAATTAAATCTTGAAAAGAACAATGCCCATCTGGCTTGACGGGGATTAAGACATTGAGCATTTTTTAAATACAGCAAATTCTTGTGATCAGTAATGATGTTAATAACATGAACTGCCCCTTCTAAAAGATACCGCCACTCCTCTAAGGCCATTTTAATCACTAATAATTCTTGATCCCCTATAGCATAATTCTGCTCGGCCGGGGAGAATTTTTTCGAGAAGAAGCCACATGGGTGCAACTGTCCGTCAGCTCTCACCTGAGAAAGCACTGCACCTACGCCAATGGCAGAAGCATCAACCTCGGGAGTAAAAGGTAAAGCGACATCTGGTTGAGTCAACACGGGTGCCGAGATGAATTTCTTCTTGAGTAACAAAAAGGCATCAACGGCTTTATCATCCCATTTGGAATGTTTGGCATTTTTGCGAGTGAGAGCAGTTATTGGGGCAACGATGGTGGAGAAGTTCTTAATGAATTTCCTGTAATAATTTGCAAATCCAAGGAATCTTTGGATACCTCAGAGAGTATGAGGACGGGGCCATGATTGAATGGTTTCCACTTTTGCTGGATCCATCTCTAGACCGGTCCCCGACACAATGTACCCTAGAAAAGGTATGGATGACACTTCAAAAATGCATTTCTCTAATTTACAGAATAGAAAATTTCCCCTGAGACGGGAAAGTACCTCCTTGACAATTTCTCTATGTTTTTGAATACTGTTGGCAAAAATTAAGATATCGTCGAGGTAGACCACTATGTGTTTGTAAAGGAGGTCAGGAAACAACTCATTCATATACGACTGGAAAACTGCTGGGGCATTACTTAGACCAAAAGGCATGACAAGATATTCATAATGTCCATCTCTCGTGTTAAACGCAGTTTTCCATTCGTCCCCTTCACGGATGCAGATGAGATTATATGCTCCGCGAAGGTCCAATTTAGTGAAGATTGTAGCTCCTTTAATTCTGTCGAAAAGTTCCGTGATGAGTGGTAGTGGATATCGGTTTTTGATAGTGATTTCATTGAGTCCCCTGTAGTCAATACAGGGACGTAGTCCTCCATCTTTTTTCTTTACAAAAAAGAATCCTGCACCTGCAGGGGATGATGAAGGGCGTATGAAGCCTTTGGCCAAGTTTTCTGCGATGTACTCAGACATGGCTTGTGTCTCAGGTACAGATAAAGGGTAAGTACGACCCCGAGGGGGTTTTTCCCCATGTACTAATTCAATAGTACAGTCCCATGAATGATGGGGAGGTAATTTATCAGTGGCTTGTTTAGAAAACACATCAGAGAACTCTTGGTACTGAGTGGGTAAACCTTCTGGTACTTGAAGCGAGACCTGATGGGTTGGTGCCACAGATTTTTTTAAACAGAATTTTGTGCAATCAGCACTCCAATTTTGGATTTGAGAAGTTGACCAATTGATACTGGGGTTATGGATACGTAACCAGGGAAGTCCCAGGACAATTGGGTAGGATGATTTGGGAATGACAAAGAACTGTATTTTTTCGGTGTGTAAACCAATTTGCAGGATCAAAGGTTGAGTTTTTTGTGTGACAGTCTCTCCCAGGATACGACTCCCAGCCACTGCAGTGAGGCACACAGGGCGAGGCAGCGGCTCAGTGGGTAGATGCCAACGTCTGACCGTATCAGTGGTGATGAAGTTCTCAGCTGCACCTGAATCGAGAAGAGCTGATAACTGTCTGAGCTGATGTTTAACCTGCAAGGAAACTTGAAGAATACCGTCTTTGTTGTTTAAGGGGGAAACCGCCCCTAACCTGCCTTTTTCTTCACAGATTAGTTTCCTGGGGTTTCCTGGTTTCTTAGGACAGAATTTGACGGAATGCTGGGAATCAGCATAATATAAACAAAGGCGTTCAACTCGCCGTCGATTACGCTCAACTAGTGTAAGTTTGGAATGGTTAACCTGCATGGGTTCTTCCGCGGGTAAAGAAGATGGGTTAGAAACAATAAAATTAGGCTTGGAATCAAATCGACTTCTCTGTTGATTTCTCTCTCTGAGCCTTAAATCAATTCTTGTGCACAACGAGATGAGGTCTTCTAGCTTGGTCGGCAGATCCCTAGCAGCAAGCTCATCTTTGATTTAATCGGAGTCCATTCCTAAATGCTGCTAGAAAGGCCTGCTCATTCCACGCCAACTCAGCTGCTAGGATTTTGAACTGAATTAGGTATTGACCCACTGTGCTGGATCATTGGCGCAGCCTTAGGATTTCTGTGGCGGCTGAACTGATACGCCCTGGTTCATCAAAGATGATTTTGAAGGTGGAGATGAACCAGGTATAGTCTGTTAATAGAGGATCTGAATTTTCCCATAAGGGAGATGCCCAATTGAGGGCTGAGCCAGTAAGGAGAGATATCACATAGGCCACTTTAGACCTTTCGGTGGGAAAATATGAGGATTGAAGTTCAAAATGAATTTCACATTGATTGATGAAACCCCTACAGTTTTTGTGGTTTCCCATCAAATTTATCTGGAGTAGGGAGTTGAAGGTGAGCAGTACCTCCTGTCGCAGAAGACATAGGTCCAGGTGCTGGTGCAGGGATAGCTGCGGATCCTTGACCCTTTGGCAACGTGGATTTTATAGTGTCCAGTCTTTGTTTCAGACATTGGAGAACTTGATAAACCTGCTCCAAGGCGGTCTCCTGGTGATCCAGGCGAGCTGCCAGTTGTTGTACAGGAGCGATGCTTTTCTCCTGACCTGATGCTGGATCCATGAGTCAGTACAAACTGTCACACTCTTAGAAGCACCAGCTGGAGAGTGACGGAGGCTGGGTGCTTAACGTATGGTGGTTGCATCCACGACAGAAGGGAGTGAAACAAGGAGGATAAAATATAATGAATTTAATGAAGATATTGCAGACAGTGATAATGATGATAAAAACGGTATATGCCAAGTATGCAAATATAAAGTCAATTGTCCTGAAAGTTTAATATTATAATTATAATAGATGATGAAGCTTGGTCCTTGAAGAATATTTCAATATAATTGAAGAGCGGAATAGAATATAAACCGGAGTAGTAATTAAGGGTTGCAGAAGGAATTGAGGATTGGATGACTTGAAGAAGATTGTATTGCAGATTGGAAGATTGGATGATTGGATGAAGGTTGGAAGATTGGATGATGTGGATGATTGGATGAAGGTTGGAAGATTGGATGATTGGATGAAGGTTAGAAGATTGGATGATTGGGTGATGTGGATGATGATTTGAAGATTGGATGATTGGTTGCGGATTGGATGATTGGATGAGGATTTGAAGATTGGATGAAGGTTAGTAGATTGGATGATTGGGTGATGTGGATGATGATTTGAAGATAATAAATGAAGATAACTGGAGAAGAGGAATCCTTGCAGTTTGTGGTCGTGGCTGCTGCCAGAGGTAACCTTTGGAAGTGACTGTCGGGAGTATAGCAAGGTGAGACCCCTTTGAGGATCTGACCTCGCTGTCCACATAGGCGGTAAGCAGAGTCCAGTGGTACTTGATGCAGTAAACGGCCAGCAGGATCTTCTCCAGGGGAAGCTCAGGATTGTAGTGGGAACTACAGAGCCAGGTGAGAGCGGAAGCTCAGGATTGTAGTGAGTACTACAGAGCCAGGTAGGAGCAATGATGCTACGGGATCGACATCATTGTACTGACTGCTGGACTAGCCTGAGCATAGAAACATAGAAACATAGAAACATAGAATTTGACGGCAGATAAGAACCACTTGGCCCATCTAGTCTGCCCCTTTTTTTAAACATGTTACCTCAAACCATATTTGATCCTTATTTTTTTGTAAGGATATCAATATGCTTATCCCAAGCATGTTTAAATTGTACTACTGTATTTGCGTCTACCACCTCTGTTGGGAGGCTATTCCACTTATCTACTACTCTTTCTGTGAAAAAATTCTTCCTCGCATTTCCCCTGAATCTTCCTCCCTCTAGTTTCAGTGCATGTCCTCGTGTTCTGTTGCTCCTCTTCCTGTGAAGAATGTCTCCCACCTGTACCTTGTTAAAGCCCTTGATATATTTGAAAGTTTCTATCATGTCCCCCCTTTCCCTTCTCTGCTCTAAAGTATACATATTAAGATCTTTTAGTCTTTCCTGGTACGTTTTGTGATGTAGGCCATGCACCATTTTAGTTGCTCTTCTTTGTACAGTCTCTAATGTATTTATATCCTTCTGGAGATATGGCCTCCAGAACTGAACACAATACTCTAGGTGAGGTCGTACCAATGACCTATACAGTGGCATTATTACTTCTTTCTTTCTACTGCTGATACCTCTCCCTATGCAACCAAGCATCTGACTTGCCTTCTTCATTGCTTTGTTACATTGCCTACCTGCTTTTAAGTCCCCTGAAATAGTGACACCTAGATCCCTCTCTTCCTCAGTAGTTTCCATTATAGTGCTATTTATACTATATTGAGTCTTTGGATTTCTGAGACCCAAGTGCATGATTTTGCATTTTTTGGCATTAAACTGTAGTTGCCATTCTCTTGACCATTTCTCTAATCTGCCTAGATCCTCAATCATTTGTTTTACCCCTCCTGGTGTGTCTACCCTGTTGCATACCTTTGTGTCATCTGCAAAAAGGCACATTTTACCCTCAATTCCATTTGCAATATCACCAATAAAGATATTAAAAAGCACCGGTCCAAGTACAGATCCCTGGGGTACTCCACTTGTAACCTTTCCCTCCTTTGACTGTACTCCGTTTACTACAACTCTCTGTTTTCTGTCCTGCAACCACGCTCTTATCCATTCAACTATCTTAGAATCCAATCCCAAGCTTTTAAGTTTATTTAACAGTCTGCGATGTGGGACAGTGTCAAAAGCTTTACTAAAGTCTAGATAAGCTACATCTACAGCCCCACCTTGATCTATTACTTTAGTCACCCAGTCAAAAAAGTCAATAAGATTTGTTTGACATGATCTTCCCCCAGTAAACCCATGCTGTTTTGGATCCTGTAAATTGCTGGTTTTGAGATATTCTACAACTCTTTGTTTTAAGAGTGTTTCCATCAATTTCCCTACTACAGCCAGTAGTTACCAGGTTAGCTGTGCTGGGATTGGTCAGGCAATCAGAGAGCCGTGCAGGAGAGGCTGGGAAGCCCTGATTGTATGCAGCTGCACAAGCACCGGCCTTTACACAGACACAGACCAGGCACAAACACACATGGCGATATGCTACTCATGTCCTGCATGGAGCTGAAGCACAATACACCAGTGTCACCACGCGATGAAAACACGGCCACATGTACCCCAGTGGAGCCAGAGACATAACAGAGGTGAGCACCATGGTTTTAGTGCACCTAGAGGGTCCAGGACTGGGCACAGTACAGGGTCTTTAGGCAAGCGCCATGGTGGATGTGACACATATGCTTCAATGAGAAGTTCTCTGAGTCTCCTCACATTTGATAGAATTGCTGTGAACTGAATTGGCAGATTCAAAAGCTTTTTATCTAATCACATGCACTTCTGGAAACTTTAGCATTACAATGGCAGTTGCAGTGGTCATTAGAAGACTTCGAGTCTTTGGTAGAGGGAACCACTCATTTTATAACTTACCCCATTGGTTTCTGTCCAGGACAAACTAAACTAAGGGCCTAATACAGCATGTATCACTAGTTAGAGAAAAAGCAGTTGCCTGTGATCAAAAATTCATCACCTTTCCAAGGTTTGACATATCTCCCCTTTAACCTTAGGACCACCAGTTTATTGAGGGAGCTTCAAAGAAACCTCTAGATAAAATATTAATTGGCTGTTCTCAATCTATTGGCATATTTAAGCCTCTCATAGAACACAGGTTAGTTATTTGTATGATTATAATGAACAGCAGGCACCATTAGGTTATCTGTCATCTGCCACAACATCCACTCTCCTACTGGATGACTGTTATAAGACCACTTCTTATAGTAATGCTTCTCTGTAGCCTATGTTTCTCATTTTCTCCCCCTCACTTCCTCTAAAGGTTTTCATCATTGACCTCCTTTCATCCCTTATAATAATGTCCATTTCCTACACCTTGTCTTTATTAAAAACAGCTCTGTTTCTGACTCCGGTATCCCTTGTTGCATCTTTTCCAATTCTGCTTTATCTACTTTGTTATTTCAAAATATAGAATAATGAACAGCACCTGCGTAGGGCAGAGAGGGGACCAATAGGGAGCTTAAGCCCAGTGCAAAGAAATAACAATTTAATAGATAAGGCAAAAGCAAGGATAAAAAGTACCATAAAGCACAACTGATTACATCAGAGGCTTCTGCTCCTGGCTACACCCATAGTCTCAATTAAGTCACACGAAAGGCTTCCAATTTTACATCTTAAATAGTTCTAAACCCTGTTTAAAACTATTCAAACACTATTAACATAATGGGGAAACCTTCCCTGAATACATTATTGCTTGCTATTGAATGCAGTAATGTTTCCATTAGTGGAACTTAACAGCCTGCATAAAGATATAATAATTTCTAGAAATGATAGATAGCTCCTGATCAAAGAGAATTCAGAAGCTTTCAAACTATGGGCGGAATGTTGTAACACCCGCTGCCCTGTATCGCCCTGCTCTAATATATGCGGTTATTAACGCAAGGGACAGCTCTTGCGATAAGAGCTGTCCCTTGCGATGCGGTGCCGGTGCTGGACTTCCGGGTCTGTGACCCGGGAGTCCATCTGCGCATGCGCAGAGTGCCGGAGCCGCAGGGCATGCTGGGAGGGATCCGTGACGGATCTCTCACACAGCACTGCGGTAAGAAGCCCATAGGCTTCTGCAGGGAATCGCCAGCTTTTGCTGGCGATTCCCTCCGCAGCGGTGACACTGCGGAGGGGGGTTAGAGCATACAGAAATGAATTTCTGTGTTAATCGCCCCCTATGTGTTGGATCGTGAATAAAAATGGTTTAAGGATATGGGTATGGAACATGGAATTATATCGTATTTTACCCAAGATGAGAAAAGACTGTTCCACTCTCTTGATGTAAATGTTAATTTATAGATGGAAAGTTGTTGTGGATTTGATGTTAGCAAAGTTCAGTGCAAGATCCCCGTGTTGAGGTGAGAGAAGCGTTTTTCATCAACCAAAATAAATTTGCCAGATTCCTCTTGTGATACCCTCCCACCCTAGTCTGCACAGCATATCTATATGTATCCAATTCCATTCATCATATGCAATGTCTTTCTTTAGGAAAGTCACATTCTCCATCTGTGACACCACAAGCCTGAACTTTCTATTTCTTCAGCTTTGATCCTAAATAATTTTAAGAATGTATATTATTTTATGTAAAGTAATACAGCTTGGGGGCAAGCGTGCACTCACTTCTGGAACAACTATAGTACATACACAGGAACACATGTTGTGCTCCTACAGAAGCATTACAGGACTTGTAATAAATTGTCTACATAACTAGAAGATCAAGACCCCCAAAGGGATGACTGCATTCATCACGCATATGAAAAAGAAACCACAGTGAATGTTTTTTTTAATCAAACATGCTGTACTGTACTTAATGTTAGACTCATTTATAATGGGGCCATCAGCAACATTTCTGAGTAACATGTTGTATCTGCACCTACATATGAATGTTTCGTATTCCCAGTGTCAGATGCTTGTGGTTACAAAAATTAATTGTCTGGACAATAGATTTTGTTTGTGAAGAAAATATTCCTCACTAGTTTATATAGTGCACAACAGGATATGAGAAACGGTATAACTCCCCACATGCCAACATATCCCCCCACATGCTCCTTGCATACCCGCAGACCCCTCCACACCCTCTCACATGACCATACGATCCCCACATAACAAAATGTTCACAAAAATCATTGTCACAATTTTAATTTTACTTTTATGTCCAGTGTGCAAAAAGTATTCAGTAAATGCTTATAGCTAAATTTACTAAAGCTTCTACTGAAAAAAATATGATGTTGTACATAGCAACCAATCAATAGCAACCAATCAGATTATGTCTAGCATTTCTAGGATGCATTAGTGAAATGATAGGCAGATTATGACTGGTTGTTATGGGTAACATCGCCTCTTTTCATTTTTAGAAGCTTTAGTAAATTTACCCCTACCACATAAACTATGGAGGGGAAAAAAGTAGCAAATGCATTCTACATGCATATGCCAATGAGATTGCCATACGCCATCTAACATCTCAATATGCCACTTACATGCCACCACATACCATCATATCACCCCCATAGACCATCACAGATTGCCGCCACATGCCATTTGGAGAACACTCCAGCATACCACCTCTGATTATATCGCTTCCATTAGGATCCACAGCTGTGGATCCTAAAGAGACAGAGAAGCATGTGATTAGCTCCCGCGTACATCTTTATTATGGGAATAATGTTAGAAATGACTACATTAGGTATTCCTTGGTTATGTGTTCACATGGACTGATATCAAATTTAATTCAAGTCTATTTGCTTAATGTATCGTGTATCATAAGGCTAACACAAAGCCCCATTGTTTTATATAATGTTAGTGGGTACCATTTGCACTGGTTTCTTTATATTGGGTCTCAAGTTTTCTTTAGGAACATGTGCTTACATCTTTATAGTTTATTTCATGTTTTTATCACAATATCACAATAACTGGTAATCTCATGGTTTTTGGGTACCTGCAGTTTACGAGAACAAATACAATTATAGAATATATTACCGCATAAGCACAGAGAAAGGTTAGGACAAGAATAGGAAGAGCACAGATAACAATGTAAGAAATTATTGTTATGGTGTTTTAAAAAAAACTATAAGAAGCTTCAGACAAGGGGCTAGATGTACTAAGCTTGAAAAGTGATAAAATGGAGTTATAAACCACCAGCCAATCAGCTGTGTTTGAAAAATGTCAGGCATGAGCTGATTGGTTAGGGGTTTATCATTCTCCATTTTATCATTTTTCAAAGTTTAGTACATCTCGCCCAAGAAGTTCAGAGTAAGTTGCCAATGTCTCATAAATCAGAATCTGGAAGCCTCACAACTATTTAGAACAAGTACCAGCAGCTTCTTGCAGCACTCTTTGTCTTTCAACAATGAGATTACAGGAAATGATGTGTATCCAGAAGAGATTTATGTGTTAGAGGAACAAGTACAAAGCAGTGTTTGTATAGGCAAACAAATGTAGTATAAGGTGAGCCAATGGATTGGAACTTCTAATTTGTATGCTTACCTTCTCATAAAATGAGAACACGGATGCTCATGCATTGTGATGGCATTTTTGATATATGTAAAACTGTGACATGGTCATAATGAACTTGGATGGAACACTATAATACAATATCATCTGTTTGCATTCCTCTACAGTAATCTTTAAATATTGTAGCAAATATTACAGTTTTCTCTGAAAAAAAAAATATATATAATACTCGATAAACAAGACCAGAACATGAACAGTGTAACAGTACAAAGTTAATAAACTTGGTGAAAATTTCAGAAATCTGTTGGACAACTTTGACACTGAAATCCCCCCAAAATAAAACAATTAAAAAATGTCCTAACTAGTAAGAACAAACTGGATATGATATAGGAGGTATTTGGCTAAATTGGAGTATTGATAATTAAGGGGCTGATGTAGAGTTGGTAACAAAATGCGCTAAAAAGGACATGAAAAAATAGCACATGAGAAGTATGCAGCTAGTTTATGCAAATACATCATCACTATCAGTGTGTATTTGGTCCTGCCCCTTTAGCGCATACAAAGGTTCTTATTCTGACTCACTCGCAAAGGCAAATTCCTTTTCAAATGGACAAAACCATGTGCACTGCAGGGGGGCAGAGAGATTTCGATTTGGGTGAGTTATTTTCTGTGCAGGGATAATACTGACTGCTTATTTTTACACTGCAAAATAGATCTCACTTTGAAGTAAAACCCCCACCCAAATCTAACTCTTTCTGCACATGTTACATCTCCCCCCCTGCAGTGCACATGGTTTTGTCCTTTTGAGAAGGAATTTGCCTTTTCGAGTGAACTAGAATAAGGGCCAAGATGTTTGCTTAAAATTGCTTAAGGACTGTAAGGATCCACACCAATTCGGGAATGATAATTATCCAGAATCTGACATGTCTTTTTTGGACTGATAGCATAATACCAGGATTTAAGTAGTTTATTCTTATGAATGAATTGACCAGAGCTGAATTGTTTGCATATAATAGTGGTCCTATGAGTATGAATTTAACTGTTTCAACTTATCAATGTTTTTAATTGGAATTTTTTTTAAACCCGATATCTTTATAAATGTTAAACTTTTCCTTTATCTGCAACACAGTTACTGTACATTTATGTTTATGTAGTTATCAGATTACTGCCAGAAGTGTTGTAATATATTTCTCAACTCTGTGATCCACAATTGTAATCCTGTGAGTAGTCTGAATTTTAAGTAAACAACTTGATTGTTGTATATGATATGGAATCTACTGATATTTGACAAACTGATTCTGCATACCAATACCTGTCTCTTCTGCTTTAAGCTTTTTACACACTAGATGATGTGTGTATCCAGTGAGATCACCGGTGATTGAACTCAGCAAAGAAGCTGGCATTGGCAATTTCATACACACTTGCTGATGCCAACAGCAACAGGGCACTGGTGTTGGCCATGCTACGTTCCATACACTTGCTATTGATGTTTTGCTATGGATGTCCACCATCATCCTTCATGTACAGACAACAGAAGATGTCAAAGATGGTGCATGGGAGCATACATTGTCAACATACATAGTGAGTACACACTAGAAGATTTGAACCATTGGAGTAGGCCACATCATTAAAAATATTGTCTTAAATTGAAAATGTTAAATCCACTTTAAATGGATATACAGTAAGACAACTTTTTTTTCTATTCCGATGCATATGTTATCTTCAAAATTGGATTTCTTTGACAACTTTGACAAAAAAATATTGTCTAGTGTGTAACCAGCTTCCAACTTTACTCCTAAGGACTTACCTGAGGACTTACCTGTCTGAGGACCCAATATCTGCAGACTTGCTACATTATATCCCCATGGTGTTCAGCTATTAGGGAACTTGCTATAGAATTGCACACAAGTCCTTTCTACAGATGAGTCTAGTGATTTTTTGCAACTGCACATGTGATACGCAACATACAGAGCTCAGTTGCATCTCCACTTGAATGGCTATATTTGTGCCATGGATATAGAATTGTGGGCTATCCAGAAGTGAGCATGTACAGAGATCTGTCTGATTTCAGATGAGCTCAGTTGCATCTCCACCTGAATGGCTATATTTGTGCCATGGATATAGAATTGTGGGCTATCCAGAAGTGAGCATGTACAGAGATCTGTCTGATTTCAGATGGATGTCATACACCAAGGATAAATATTATAAGGGCAGTGTGGCTAGATATATGTGACAGACAGTGATATAAGTTCAAGCACACTATGCAGCCAATTGCTGTTACAGCCTAATGCTGGCCACACATCAGACCAACTTTCCTCCAACCATACAACTAGTTGGTTGGATGGATGGAATAAAGATCTCGTACTGGATAGGAGCAAATGTAGTTTGTAATGAAGTCATGTTAACTTACATAAAGTACGTAATTTACGTAACTGGATCTGTGCTAATACATTATGGATCATTTCCCCACTATCCAGGTCATACCCCCATTATCCACGTGGGTGTGGAGTTAATTTTATAAAGTGTGGCGAGTGCAGCGAGCCACCGAGCCCAAAGCATGGCGAGCGCAGCGAGCCCCGCGAGGGGACGCGGAAATGCGTCTGCTCGCCACGCTCGGGCTCGGTGTCTCGCTGCGCTCGCCACACTTTATGAAATTAACTCCACGCCCACATGGATAATGGGGGTATGACGTGGATAGTGGGGATATGATGTTGTTTTTTGTGTGTATGTGTGGTGCTTTATACTTACATGTCCCCGGTGGCAGCGTTGCGCTCCCCCTCCTGTGTGCGCACCGATGCCAGATCCCACTCCCCGATGTACGCAATTAGCGTAGTGCCACTGGGGGAGCAGGGAAACCATAAGATGCTCCCCGCGGTAAGTACAAAGGCAGTATTAGCCGGGCCGCCGGCTAATACATAAGTACCATGAATATTTTTATTTTAGACATCCCCAAATGGCAGAATATTTAAATTTGGTTTATTTAATTAGCTAATAATAATAATAATAATAATAATTAATATGGTACCAAATTGAACACTGCATTTACACAATGTAATCCAGGTAAGGAGTAAGGATGTGATTTTACTCTTGGATAATAACACACTTTATTACAGTGCAATGCTGGCAACAAACCATGCTTTTAAAGGACAATTTCCTGTAATAGAATGATCATTATGCTGGAGAGGAGACATTTTAATATGGTTTTAAGAGAGGCAAATGCTATATATCAGTTTCCTTAAATGCTCTATATGGAGGGGAATTCCATTCTCATTTGACCATCTTAGCTTGTAGCAACTTGCAAAGTGTACTCAAGGGGGATTTATAAAAGCTAATAACAACAACTCCTCTAGGACAAAGGAACAATACACACACAAAAAAACAAATATTAACATAATACAATTGGGGATATGTATTTAATTTAGAAAAGTACTGCCTTTATTTATTTTTGCTTATCTATAGCACAGATGAGGATAACATTAATAATGCTAAACCTATACCCTTCTAGGTGCTGAGCAGTAGATGCTTCCCAAATGGAACAAGTTCACAATTGGAGATACAAGAATTGCTTTTTATTATTGAGGAATATGGGTAATATTAGAGGTGGATAGGAATTGTATAATTTATGGTAGAGAACTGCAAAGGAGACATTATTTTGGACATACCCTGTATATAAATAAGCTTCTAATTAAAAAATGATCTAACACATATCAAGTTACAATTATAACATTTTTAATATCATACAAGAATTGCAATCTGTTAAACACATCTTATTAAAGTAATTTGTGGATGCCATTAAAGTCTTGCAAAACTATTTTATTGAAAAGTAATTCTTTAAAAACAAAGAGAAAGGGGCATTTCACACATAGATATCGCTTCTTACCTTACATCATATCATCATCACGGCATTCTTTTTCAATTGCCCAATTAACATTTATTTGGTCTGACATCTTCATATATATGTATTACAATTATAAGATTTTTGGTGGGTGCTCAGAAGGGGTGACCCGTAGGTGATACTCTTATATTATACCATGTGGTATCTGAAAAACTCTTGCACAGGATTGCTTTAGTTTCTAATGGTAGGGTTTTAATAAACGGTGGCCAGATATCAAAGAATTTTGTGGCTCGTTTTTCTTTTTGTAAAGATACTTCGGACCGGTCCATTGTAAATAAGAAGGACAACCTCAGGTCTAGAAGGGTTATGGATACTGGAGTCGATGTTATCCATTGGGATAGTATTGCTTTTTTGGCTGTAGCTGCCAATTTGTTTAATAATTTAAGGTTACCTTTAGTTAAGCTTTGTCTAGCTTCTGCGGTTGTTATGCCCCATAGTGCCCATCTATCATTTATAGTAAAAAATAAGTGGAATTCTTGGTCTATATAATTTTTTGTGATTAACCAAAAGGATTGCACCATCGGACAAGATCCTAAACAATGCATAATATCTGCTTCCAATGCACCACATGATGAGTCTGCTTTGCCTATTACATGTTTAAGTTTTGGGCCATTTAAGTCTTAAGAAGAATATAGGACTATGAATGGAAAGTTAAACTTCCTTGATCATTATGTCATTCAGGAAGAGATATATCAAGCTGTGAAGAGAGAGATACAAAATGGTATTTGACATGATACTGTAGTTAGAAGCTGATTGGTTGCTTTGGGCCACATCTCCATTTTATCTATCTTCAAGGCTTGATACATCTCACCTGTACTGTATCACCGATGAGTCAATATACCTAGAATGTGTGGTACTGTAGTATAAAATTACTAAAGAGCCTGAGTAGTTCAAGGTAAGTGTCAACTGTAGGATTTCTGTAGGATTTTGTAGCAACATTATAGACAAGTGGTTTTTAATAGACCAAAATCAGGATTGGCAAATCGGGGATTTTTAACATGAAATATTTCTTCAATTCCCCAATAAGATCAAGAATCATTGATGGCCACCAATCTGCAGTTCTAACTGGGTGGAAGAATCAGGGGGAATTGAGTGTAAATCTGGGTACATAGTGAACAATGGTATTTTTATTTTTCCTATTTTCCTTATCTAGAGGATACTGTACAAAGTTAACCTAATTTTCATAACCATCTATATTCATTTAGTACATATACTATTTATTTGATATAACCTTAGCGCCAGAAGGATCAGTGTCTATTGACACTACACAATTGTTTTTTCTACATATTGAACAATGTATACCCAGCTTATATGTCAGTCCAATGGATCCTGGGTACACATCATAATGGTCTAATGTAGAAGCATAGATCACTGTTCTTTCTTTATTACCATACACCATGTTGCTAAAAATATCGCACAGTTGGCTGCACAGTATGGGTGACTGGGCAACATTGCTAGTGCACAAGCATATCAGGCATACACACTGAACGATATGTTGTTTTGGCCAGGTCAATATGATCGCAATGTGTATCCTGCTTATGGGGTTCATAACACAATACATTGGATGTCCATTGGTACAAGTGGCTATATGATGAATTTGTAAGGGCAACCAGATCTTTGTCAAAAGACCTTAAGTTATCCTGTCCTCTTGTTGTTCCCTGGATTCCTGTGGTTTTGTCTGCCACTTAAAACATTTTTGTACCAAACCGTGGACCTCCGACAATTCAGAGCCTATTACATTTTTTATCATTGTCCTTTCTTTATGTGGCACCACAAGCGATCCGCAACACCCAATTACAGAGTACGGTACTTGTGTATTATCTGGGGGCCCGATTTTCTCATCTCATGCCACTACTTAAGGCATGCGATGCAATGCGATGTGATGCGATTTTTCATTGTAAAGACCCGATTTTTAATTGTATAGTCACCCATGGGTGATTTCATACCGCCACTATCCAACTACGCATGGAGTTGATTTTATATAGTGTGGCGAGTGCAGCAAGCCACTGAGCCCGAAGCGTGGCGAGCGCACGCGGATTATTTTACATGTATTCTGCGTCCCCTCGCGGTGCTCGCTGCCCTCGCCGCGTTTCGGGCTCGGTGGCTCACTGCGCTCGCCACACTATATAAAGTCAACTCCATGTGTAGTTGGATAGTGGGGGTATGAAATCACCCATGGGTGACTATACAATTAAAAATCGGTCTTTACAATGAAGATATTACACAAGTACCCAGAGTACATAAATGAATAAGCAAAAGAGTGACTTACAGTCAATACAAAAGAGGACAAATACAGGATACATAACCATAGCTGCATCTGCAGAGGACACTGGAATAAGGATCAGCGTGGTAGAAAACCAAAAGATTTGGCGCCATCAAAGATGGTTTAAGAAAGAAAAGAAAAAGCACATGCGAGAAGAGGGCCTTGCTCATGAGAGCTTACATTCTAAAGCAGAGTGGCAGACAAACAGGGATGACACAGATGGGTAGACAGTATGGATTGAACAGTGTTTGGCTGAGTTTGGTTAAGAAGTAGGTCTGGAGAGCCCATTTAATGTTTTGTAGAGAAGTAAAGAGTGAGGAGAAAGAGAAATCCAGAGGTAGGAAGCAGCAAGTGAAAAGTTTTGGATGCAAGAGTAGAAGAAAGTAATCAGTAGGAAGGAGAGACGGCTTGCATTAGCGGAGCAAAAAGTATGGGCAGGAGTGTAAGTGCAGATGAGGTCAGAGTTGTAAATTTGAGAGGAGTGGGTGAGAGAATTGATCTGGATTCTGAAATGGAAGGGAAGCCAATGAAGTGCTTGTAGAAGAGGTGAGGTGGATGTAGTGTGCATGGTGAGGAAGATGAGTCGGGCTGCAGCACTGAGGATAGATTGGAGTGGAGAGAGACATTTGTCTTGGTAGAATCCTGTGTGAGAAAGGGTCTGATCCTAGAAATATTTTTAAGATGAAAATGGTAGGTTTGTGAGAGGTGCTGAATTTGAAGGAGAGGGAGGAGTGAAGGATCACTCCAAGACAGTGCACATGGGGGCTAGAAGAAAAAGTAGTGCCATCAAAATATAGTGAGATTATGGTAGGGAAGATTGTGTGGGACGATGGTCTTAGAAATGTTACATTTAAAAAAGCACTAAGACAAGAAGAGATAGCAGAGAGACAATTGGAGACACGAGTGAGTAAAGCAGGAGAAAGGTCAGGGGAGGAAAGGTAGATTTGAGTATCATCAGCATAGAGTTGATATTGGAAGTCAAAAGAGCTAATAAATTCACCTAAAGAGGACATATATAGAGAGAAAAGGAGAGGACCAAGAACAGAACCTTGGGGGACACCTACTGTTAGTGGAAGTGGGGGGAGGTGGAGTCATGAGAAGAAACAGAAAATAAATGGTCACAAAGGTAAAAGGACAGCCAGGAGAGGGCAGTTTCACACAGACCAAGGGAGTGAAACGGAGGGAGAAGGTAGTCCACAGTGTCAAAAGCAGCAGAAAGGTCTAGAATAAGCAAAGAGTAGTGGCCATTAGATTTTGCAGCATGAAGATCATTGCAGACTTTTGTGAGCGTAGTTTCAGTGGAGTGGAAAGGATAAAAGCCAGACTAGAATGGGTCAAGTAGGGAGTGGAGGAGAGAATGGCAGTAAGGCGGTTGTAGACAATATGCTCAAGGAGTTTTGGAGAAGAAAAGGAAGAGTGAGATACTGTAGGTCGGTAGTTGGAGAAGGTGTTTGGATCAAGGGTTTGGGGAGATAAGAACATGCCTGAAGGTAGAGGGGACAGTGCCTGATGATAGAGAGAGATTGAGAAGGTGGGCTAGAGGAGGTGGGAGGGGATTGGGTCAAATGAGGAGGTGGTGAGGGGGGACAAAACTTCCACACCAGATACATGGGAGAAGGATGTCAGAGTTGGTAAAAGGAAGGAGGAGGGATTGTTAGGTAGAGGAGGTGGTTGGTTGCTGATGGTCTGGTGGGATGTGATGTCCGATGTATGGGGGACATTTACTAAGATGGGAGTTCTATTTCACATGGAATGTTGCTATGGGCAACCAATAAGAATCTACTTATTTATTCTTCTAGAGGATAATAGATAGTATCTGATTGTTTGCCCATAGCAACATCTCATCTGAAATAGAACTCCCATCCCAGTAAATTTCCCCCATGGAGTAAATTTTGGACGTGAAATAAGTTGCAATCAATAGCAGATAGTGAGGATGGGAGTGGAGGTGGAAGTGAGCAGAGGATGGAGTTGACAGTAGCAAAGAGGCGTTTGGAGTTTTAAGGCCCCTTTCACATGATCCGGCTCCCGCATGGACAAAAGCCGTGTCATACACAGTAGTTAATAATGTACACGATTGTGTTCATTCACAGGGGACGGCCATGGCCCAGCCGCCCAGTTGCAGCCGGTTGTTACCACTGAAAGGGATGGCTGTGGCCATCCCCACCATTGAAAACTGCTGTGTGCAGCACGGCTTCTTGGCCGTGCTGGGTTTTGCCGCCCGGCAGGAGCCGGACCGTGTGAAAAGGGCCTAAGACTGGGAGATAAGGTTCTTGAAGTATTAGCAAGATAAAAAGGCAGCACTGGGATGAAAGCATAACTTTGAATTGAAGAAAGCCTGCATTAAAGCATGAATTCCTCCACTGATGCTTAGCAGTACAGGAGCATTTTAGCAGGTATATAGAGCATTTGGTGTGCCAAGGTTGAGGTGTTAGTTTGTGAGGGTGAATAGCGGTTGGCGGAGTGAGAGAATTTAGAGCAGAAGTAAGAGATGCATTATATAGGGAAGTAGCTTGTTCAGGACAAGAGAGAGAGAGAGTAGGAAAGAGAAGTGATAGGGAGGCAGTGTCTACAGCCCCAATGTTACCCTTAGAAGGTGGAGAAGCAGAGAGGGATATTATTTGATGGATTATTTTATTGTTTATTATTTGATGGATCTTGCTTATGTTATTTCTTTACAAGCACCACATTGATATATAATTTTTTTAGTTGATTTTTTGGGGGGATTTATTTTGGGGGGGGGGATTCTAGACACAGCACACAGATTACAGCAATGCTGCCCCAGCGCTGACATCTACTAATCACTGCAATGAAGCAGCAGTACAGGATCAAGCAGTGTTCCCGTGTTGCTTCAATGCGGTTATAGTAGATGTCAACGCCGGGGACGCCGGAGGTCTGCTGCTGCTGGACCCATCCCCGTCCTCTGCACCGGCCCGATTGCTGTCCAGGGCTCGGTGCTGCGTTCTCTCTCATCTGATTGAGCCCAGGGACTCCACTCCTCACATCCGCCTGCTGGGACTCCGCTCCATCCCCAGCCCAGCCTTGCTTTATTATGTGTGTCTGCAGTGCAGCCGCAGCAGCAGCAATGCTGCAGTCAGAGCAGGAGGAGAGAGAGCAGGGACACAGAGCAGCCAGCCGGCCGGGTGGAATGAGATAGGGAACCGGGTTGGCAGAGCTACCACCGCCAGGACGTCTGCCGCCGCTCCCTCTGCTGCTGAGGGCAGTATTCAGTGCGCCGGATTTTATCATTTTTGCCATAAGGGGCAGCGAGCCACTGACGAGTTAAATAAGGTGACCGGGTGTCCTGGCGGTGAACAGTGGAGAAGGGTGAATCATGGCGAGCGCACAGCGAATCCAAAACAGAATTTGCTGCCGTGCGCTTGCCATGCAGTTGAATACTGCCCATAATCTTAGTAAAATCTGGGTCATGTAGAGGTGCCATTGGCAGCATGATATACTAGTATCTGGAAATAGATATGTACAGGGAGTTTCTGTCTTCTTCATTTGTCCTCCTTATCTCCCCTTAGCACATGGACCCCTCAGTGGGGGCCCTGTGGCTCAGTGAAGCTGTCACTTTTCAAGTGGACATTCTGTACTGATCAGCAGAAGATTTTGGGGTCAGAAGGCTGGACAGCCGCACGTCTCCCTGAATACCCTTGCCAGCCAGATGTATGTGTTATCAACTCACTCATGAACTATACAATTACAAAATGTTGGCAATTATGGAATACCCATTGATCCTGCTTAAACTTTGGAATCAATGGTTTTTCCTGTACATGAACCCCAGATTGTGCTCTTTTCTTACTGACTAAACATGGTAGCCTATTAAATGTGCCCATACATGTTGTATTAAACACTTAATATAACATATTGAGACAAAATATGAAGGGTTATAACCAAGGGCATAACTACCATAGGTGAAAGGGGTGCATCTTCAATAGAACTCCCATCTTAGTAAATAAACCCCAGCGAGAAGACTTCAATTTGTATCGCTGAAATTAATCTAAGCCAGTGGCGTAACTAGGTTTTGGGCGCCCCCCGCCGTTAAAGGGAGGGCGCCTGCCCGCCCCACCGCACCAACCCCCGCCGCCCATGCAAACCCCCCCATCCCCTGCAGTCTTATATACGTTCAGTACGCGCTGGTCCCGGCTCCCTTCTTCTTCTATGAGGACCACCAAAAAATGTCCACCCCCATACAGCAGACAGTTTCAGAGAACTGTCTGCTAAATGGGGGTGGACATTTTGTGGTGGTCCTCATAGCAGAAGAAGGGAGCCGGGACCAGCGCGTACTGAAGACAGGTAAAGACTGCGGGGGATGGCGGCGGGGTGTAACTATAGCACTGCGGCCCCCGGTGCCCGCACATGCACAGCGCCCCCCCCCCCACGGTCGCGGGGGCTGCGGTGCTATAGTTACACCACTGACCTAAGCGCACTCTTACCAGACCTGGATGAATAATTAGTCACCTAAGTTCGCACCGATCCATCACAGCGAATATTTACACTCTGAGCAATACACCAAAATGAATAGTTTTGAAACCCATTTCTCCACAAAACTATTCTGTAAGATACTGTCTAAATATTTGGTACTCAAACACATGCAGGAAACACAATTATGGATGCTCAAGGGAAAGGAAAATAATCAGTATGACAAGGCTGTCACCAGCTAAATCCTAAATGTTAGGCCACTTAAAATGTTCACATAGCTCTCCCAGATCGCAATATATGCCACACTTGCCCGCAATACACACTGTATACCAAGCTGTGTCCCAAATTCATACAGAGGCATGCCATAATGTGCCTCTATTCACATTATATGTCACACTGTGCACCCAATTCATACTGCATGCCACACACTGCTCCCAAGTCACATTATGCAATATACCACACTATGGTATGTGTGCCCCACACTTGGTCTTAAGTTGTCTCTTTGTTTTCCATCCAAGCCTAATGTGTGACAGTTAATATATTGGAAAAAGTCTTTATTGAACTACCATATATACTCGAGTATAAGCCTAAACATTTTTTATGCGGAAAAAGCCCCCCTCGGCTTATACTCGAGTGAGGGTCCCACTTGAGTCAACAATTTTTCCCAGTTTTTTGTTGTGAAATTAGGTGCCTCGGCTTATATTCGGGTCGACTTATACTAGTATATACGGTAGTTTGGGAGCATTAACTATGTAAAAATCTGTTGCATTTCTGCTCTACCTCTTTCAAATGCTTCAAGTGAGAACTCCAGTTTATCTGGCTTAATTTGGGCTAGGGGTGTCCAGGAATTAAAATGAAAAACCTTTATAACTTTCAAACTAAGGGCAGCTTTGGGGGTTCATCTTAACAGCATTATGGGCCCCCGGGCAAAGAGGTGCCGTGGGGCTCCTACCTACACAACTGCTGTTTGACAGAAATGTCGATTATGTTAATGCATGTCTAACTTTTGGTCGATGTCTAATGCATGTCTAATATTTGGTGTCAGTCTATTGACTATCTGACTAGACATTGTCTGTCAGCCATCTGGAACCCCATTGTCGACCGGATCCTGACAGGAAAATACTATGAATGATGAGTCAAATATAACATTCCGACACAGATCGAAATGATTTATCTTATATTGTGTACCCAGCTTTACCGTATATCTGTCCAGTGCCCTGCCTGCAAAACAGACAACAAACAGGGCAAAAACCTTATAAAGCAAGGGGAAGACAAGGGATTTCTACCATATTCGTGTCCAGGGGTTTTCAGCTGCAAGTGGTTTGGAAACATTTATAAGTATTTTGTAAACTATATAAAGTGAACAATTACAAATTGTAATTCAAGTCTATTTATACATTCACCTCAATTCATTATAGAGCATTTTTGGCCTCATTTGTACACACTTTATAGGAGCATTAAGTTTGTGGTTGTACCTCAGTGTTTGCAGTTTTGGGAGTCATTTAAATGAATGGTTCTTTGGAGCACTGATAAATGAGCTATTTATGGAATGCATTAAAATTCCTTGTACATATCTATGGGGAGGCAAAACTTGCAATGTTGCACCACGATAATGACTTCCACTTTTATACATCACATGTGATCACCTGAGGTGGATGTCCTAGCACCATGTATGCTTAACATATGAAGAGCCGGGGTCATCATCTTCTGTCCTCCCGGCATCACCACCACCCTCTTACCAGCTTCACAATGATTTCCGTCTACCCACTCTGCTGCCCGTGTGCTACCTCAGCTCTGATCCTCCTACCCTCCTATATTATACTGCTAAGTGCCACAGCAAGACCAAGCTCACTCTCTCTCCCCACTCTGCAAATCCTAACACTCCATCCTCATATGCTCCACAATGCAATTAACAGTACTGACTATCACTAGCCTCCCATGTGTCCCATTGTACTCTCCACTCACTTCCTCTTAGAGCTGCCTCCATCCCAGGGCACCGGGAGTCCTCATTGACTACATGTGACACTGCCCATGCTGCAACACCAAACAGTGTGAGAGCAGAGCAAAAGTTCTACTGCAGAACTTGGGAGCAGGCAGGATCTCACCTCCTGCCATTGCATTTTGGGGCCCCTGGGCAGATGCCCTTTAAGACAATATGTAAAGACGGCCCTGACCACACCAACAAAGACATTTTACCACTGGTAGATGTGTGGGGGGATTACCTCTGGTGTAGTCCTTATACCAAGTTCTGGGGGACTGCATATACCAGCATGCCTCATGAATCTGTAGCAGGGCATGCTGGGAGGTGTAGTCCCCCACCCTATGTACCCCAGTATGTCTGTATTATCCTATAGGTCCCCTCCTCCATCTGCAGCCTGACTATTCTGCACCCTAACTGCCCCATTTCCCTGATACCTGGACCCTACAATGATTACACCTGCCTGGGGGAGCAGGGAACCCCAGCAGCCCACTGTTACCCTTACTCTGTGGTGTTCTCACTATCCAGGGTTCTGTTGGAACCATTAACACCTATAAGGGATTCACATGGGACACGGCAGGCTTTGGTCCCCTAGCCTTTTGGGGCCCTTGGGCAATTGCCCTTCAAGCCCATACGTAAAGACTGCCCTGCATTGACATGTATGTATGTTCAGACCTCAAACTTTGTCCTTCATTATTCAACCCCCCATGTTTTCAGAGTTTCCAACACTTGTTCCCTTGAAGCATTTACGGCAAACAAAGTAAATGATTTCCCTTCCTTATTAAACACCATGGATCATCCATCTATAGAAAAAGGCAGCTTTCCCTGCCAATAGCTTTAAAGCGTGAAACTACTGTACATATGTCCTTGAAAACGAAAATAGGAATCCACACTGATCTGAGCCAGAAGGATCCTAATTATTTGTTTATTTAACCTTCACACTTTCACCTACCTGTTCACTGTTCATTGAAACATCCAGGTGGACAGCAGAGGAGGTAAACGGATCATATGAATATGTATTTTCTATACTTAGGAATTTAATTTTACAGTACAGTATGTACTATACTATTAACTATCTAGACTTACCTCTATCAGGGTATTTGTGTGCTCTGGATACCGAATATATGTATAACTATATATAACTCAATGTATACTATACTGTATACTGACTATTTCTCTGGTATCTTTCAATTAATATATATATTTGAAAAATTTGCCATTTTTAACTAATTGCCATTTTTTCCCTTTATTTCCCTCTTACATGTACCCAATAAATAGCAACATGTGATTAAAAACCTGTGATTAACAGAATATTCTTCCTTTTTGCGCCTGGAATATATGTTTGACTTATGTGTTTTTGTGAGAGAAAAATATTTCTTATACTGTACCTTACAATTTTTTTCTGTTTGTATCACTAATACATGTTGTCAAATTGTCCAGTTATTGTATTATTACATTGTAAAATTATACATGGTGCGTAATATAGAGAAATGAAGGAGATAATGGATATTTATTCTTTTATTAATATATATTTTAATGTACATTCATTCAAATTTTATGTTTTAATAAAGATAATTGAACAAATAATGCCCCAGAGAGACTACTTCTTTCTTCTTTGGTTTAACTACATGTTTCCTCACAGATCTTGCCCACTGTTTCTAGATTCCTAACAATTACTACTTTCAATATTATAAGCAACTGTATAACAGTATGCACACCAATATACAGTATGAGTCTTCCCTATCCAAAACATTATTAGTATAAATTGCCAGTGCCCGAAACCTAAGCTATTTCAAATGACATTTAACATTGATATTAGTATTAGTATTTTGCATTTCTACATTATCACCTAGATAACTATTTGCCTCTCTTTGTTCTGCTTTGTTAGTTTGCGCTCTGGCTTCTGTTGCCACATCACTGCTACCAATAGCACCACACAGAGACTGGGGGTACAAATCCCAGAAGACTGCTTTATTACGAAACCTAGGGTGTTATTTTGGTTCACTCTTTCTGACAAATTCCTTCTTAGATGGACAAAACCATGTGCACTGCAGGGGGGGGGGGGCAGATGTTACTTCTGCAGAGAGAGTTAGATTTTGGTGAGTTATTTTGTTTCTGTGCAGGGAAAATACTGGCTGCTTTATTTTTGCACTGCAATATAGATCTCACTTTGAAGTAAAACCCCACCCAAATCTAATTCACTCTGCACAAGTTACATCTGCCCCACCTGCAGTGCACATGGTTTTGTCCATCTAAGAAGGAATTTGTCAGAAAGAGTGAACCAAAATAACCCCCCTAGTCTCATCAAATCAATGGGTATCAGTTGCTCTAAGACAACGCTTATTGAGGTTGGTATCTTCTCCCGTAACTTGAATCCACACCTCAATCCAATTCTCTACAAGTTAAAAAGATAAAGGGGACGCCACATAGAGTATCACATGATAACATTTAATATGGACCCTCTGACGAAGTCTGAATGACAAAATGCATAAGGGCGTGGCTTGGTGTATTGGCCATTTTTTGTACAGAAATCATATGCTGTACTTTTCAAGCCTTGTAAAACACTGTGTTTGTAACCGCCATCTTGGGTACGCATTTTATGATCTGTTTTCATCTGCTTGCTTATTACATTTTATAATACGTACACACTTGCCACATCAAGTAACTCACAGGTGCAAATAATCACTCCAAAAGTGGTTGGTTCGATATTCTTTTATTTTTTGCGAAATGTGAGTACTCTCTATTAATAAACCTATGGGGGGGGGGGATTTAATAGGATGAGAGATTCAGAAAGTGAGAGATTTGGTAAGAAATCTCCAGGTTTTTTTAAAGCAGCAATCATGTACACTGCAAACCCAGTTTGATTTTGCAGCGTAAATGATTGCCTCTTTAAAAAAATAAAATAAAGATTTATTCTCAAATCTCTTACGTTCTGATTCTCTCATCCTATTACATTTCACCCTTAATCTTTTCTGAAAGTAATATCACTGTGACAAAAAGGAATGTAGGACTATGAAGCTATTTTGTCAAAGGAGGTTAAAACTGTCAACAACACTTGTGCTGTCATGTTTATCACACTGATTTTGTACCCTATACATATGCTGGATAAGCACTGATTGTGGTACTTAACATCTGTTTTACTTGTAAACTTTTTGGGGAAACTGGTGAAAATTCCTTGTGTATTTACTACCTACTATTCCAGGTATTTTTGCAAAAATAAGTGGTTCTATTTTGTAAGTTATACTACTCTAGTCCATGTTCAGTGTGGTGCACATGATGATATAAGCAAAAAGATATTGTCAATAATGTGGTGCACCTTTAGGGTCTCTTAATGTGGTGCACCTTTAGGGTGAGTTCCTGATCTGATATTACAGTATGTTGCATTACATTCAAATACAAAATTGCAACATTTTCTTTTAGACTCTACTACAAGAGATCGTTTATTTCTCCTCCTGCTCCAGTGCTCCTCTCTGGTCAACGGAGATATATGTTTTTCCAGTGCGTGGTGTTAAAGTCGAGTTGCACACATGCCATTTTAGGATAGTATGGCCGCCATTTTGGTTCGCAGAGTTAGACCAAATAAAGTATTATACCCGAGTCTGTGTAGCGAAGTGTACCGTAAGCGCAGCCATACTAATACACATAAATTCATAATACCATAATTACACAAAATAAAATATAGTTAATTAAAGGTTTAGTGCACCACACATAGGTTAATCAGCAATACACAATTGTGTCTGTATAATGTTTAGTATCGTTATGCTCCGTTTCTCATGCGCAGCACTCCGCTCGTAGCGAAAACTTCGCAAATCATAAGGTCCGATAATTACGGACAAAATTCATAATACCATAATTACACAAAATAAAATATAGTTAATTAAAGGTTTAGTGCACCACACATAGGTTAATCAGCAATACACTATTATGTCTGTATAATGTTTAGTATCGTTATGCTCCGTTTCTCATGCGCAGCACTCCGGTCGTAGCGAAAACTTCGCAAATCATAAGGTCCGATAATTACGGACAAAATCCATATTCCATGTACTATTTCTGTTAGAACTGTGTGAGACAAAGGAATCAAGTTATAACCGGTTCTTGTTGCTTTTTACGACCCCGACGACGATGCCATCACACAAAGGACACCGAAGTACACTCCCCCTGCACCAATCCAAATCAAGTGTAATACTTTACTCCAATCCCTGAGGACTTGACATTTGAACCCATGACCAATGGAAACGGCCTTTGACCCCCCTGTTGGACCCTATAAATATAGCAATCCCTGAGCTGGCTCGGTCACTTCGGCACTGCATCAATCCCTTCACCATTGACCGGGCTAAAGTTCTATTTGAACATAGCGAGCTCCGACCGGACTGCGCTGCGCATATTTGATGAGACGGTAAACGGTTGCATTCCTTGTGCTTATATTATATTGTTTATTGGCTGATTGTATTCTGTACCTGTTTTCTTTCCCTTAGTAGTGTATGACTTGTATTTAGTATTGTTAAGCGAACGTTATCACGTGTTATACTGTACTTCTTCTTTCTGTAACCCCCTGTTGTCCGCTAGGGACTAATACATTATTAGGAGATTCAATCTCCTCACTTTGAGTTATATCCTTGTCTCGACTCTCATTCGCATCTGGCGATAAAGGTTTACTACGGACAGTGGGCCTTATTCTGGTTGGAGCGGCCGGGCCGTACGCGTACGTCCCGGGATTTTTTATGATCTGCGCATGCGTACATTCGCCAATGCGCAGGCGCGACCACTCACCAACGCTTACGGACGGGTCTCTACGTGCGAAAAAACCTGTATGCGAGTGTACGGTATTGGGGGCGGCATAGGGGCGTGTTGAGGGGAGCGGCCGAAATAATGAGGGAAAATGGGCGTAAATATGGGCGTACACGGGGGTGTGCACCAAAAATGAGCGGTGCTACTACCGCACGATCGACTAAGGCACCGTTCATTTCGGACACAAAACAGGCGGCCGCCAACCGCCATCTCAAACCACCCCTACAGATACCGCATGCCAGCGTGTGCCTGAGTTTGCTAATTAACGCTGATTCCTACTCAAACACATACACCTGAATGTAATAAGCAATGCTGCAGTCTATTAAGTCCAAACCATGATTTCACTACCTGCAAGCCACACACAGCACTCAAACACATTGGAAGCTTATCTTTCTATACTTCTCGACATTTAAAGGTTTGTTTATTTTAAGGTAAGAATCTTTTGAAGACCTGCTTATATATGCTAAGGTAGCTATTTGCTAAACAGTTAGACACATTCACTATGTGCTTTCATAGACTTTACACAGTAGCACACTCAATCTACACAAGTCGACATGTGTCAACGTGTTCACTCTAATACAAACATAGGTTTTGTATTTAGGATACAATAACATAAACCACATCTAACACCTACAAAGGATGTTTCAGCAATGTTTGAAGCCCATGACCACTCTTTTGCACACAATCTTTGTATAGTACCCAAAATACAGAACTCTACCACTATCTCATCTGCTATGAATTGGATTTGACTACACTCTGAATGTAAGATGCCACCAATCACATTATTGCACTCACATCTCTCTAACAAAGGATTCCTACATCTGCTTATGATACTGTAAAATCATATATATGTAAAAACTTATACATGTTTGTTCACAAGCAATTTTATCATGTTTGGCCCATTCACACATCTTTTTTTAGGGAGGACACATATGCATTCCTACACAAATTTACCTTTTCACCCTTGTTTGTCTGCCTCACCCACTCCATGAGGAAAGCATTGTTCTGGACCTGCTTTTACCTACTACTGTAGGAGCTACCTCACCTGCACACAAACTGCTTTCTCACCTATTAAGTTGCTCTGCACATGTGCTGACACAAACTAATTAGCAGGGAAAAGTTGGATAGGAACATGGGAATGGCCATGGAGAGGGTTACACATGGGAAACTTCTACCACACTTCAACAAATGTTCAAAAATACCCTGGTCAGTAAGTACACATAAATCTAGTATTTGTTTCACACAAGAAATTACACATACAACAATTTTGATTTAATTGGCAAAAGAAATTTATTTGCTGTTCAGCATCACAGCTTAAAGTGTGAACACTTTAATGTCAGAAATCAAATAAACAAATAAAATAGACACAAAAATAAAAAAACAGCCAGAACAAGAGGTTGCATATCTCCAAACATGTGTTACCCTGCAAATGCAATGGTGAAAGAAATGGGGACACCAGAATACATACTGCAACAACCAGGGTGAATACTAAGCAAGATACACACCACCAAAAATTTATCCTGCATTTGTAGAGGTCAAAATAAGAACTTTAATGCCCATGGCACGCAAATGGATAGATGGCCAACTCAGGAAGTGGATGTCCAGTGCAATTTAAACATTTGGGGTCCAACCACAGAGGAAGTGAACCAGGTCTCATTATTTGGGCCCTTTTCTCCCCCTTTTAGATGGGGCCTTGGGGACAGGGGCCTTTGGGTCAGATGGCTTGCGGCGTCTTCCCCTAGTGGACACAGGAGGGTCAGCAGAGGTGGAAGGTTGGGGAGCAGCTTGGGGTGGGGCAGCAGATGGGGGATTGTCCCTTAGGGACCTGGCGGTGGGCAGCAGCTCCGCAAGAATGACATTCAGGCGGCTGAGGTGTTGGCCAATGTTTTGCATGCCAGCCGCCAGAGTGTCATTAATGCGGTTGAAGGCCTCACACTGCTGCCTGTTTGTGGCCTTCCAATCCTCCAAAAATTCATCAATCTGCTGCTGACGGAGCGCAGCATCCACCCCTTGCTGCTCGATCCTCTCCAGCGTCACCATCATGCTCTCTTCCCATGTCTCCTGTGGCTGGGGCTGGGGGTGTCTTCTTGGTGGAGGCTGGACCACTCGCTCCACCTGTGGCTCTGCAGAGGAAGATGCTGCCGGTACATCCTGGGTTTCTGCTTCTGCTAGGATAATAATTGAAAACAATGTCACCATCACATACGCACTAAAAAATCTCTTTCAAAATACAATGCATTACTGTGACTTACCATCAAAAGCAGCATCAAAGACCTCCGCCGGGAGCTCACTGTCCATATTGGAGATCCCCCTGACCTCGCCCACATCAATGACGTCCAAGGCGTCCTGCTCCAGGGGGGTATACTCCAAATGATCGGGCATAGGACCTCTCCCGGTGGACATGCTGTGGTTGTACCGGTCAGTCATCTTCCTCTTCATTGCCGTTTTGAAGTCAGTCCACCTACAAGTTTAAAAATACAAATATCACCATGAGATATGTGCACCACTGTGCTACGTGTAGGGTTACCACCTAGTCCCTTTAATTCCGGACACATGTTACTTACACAGGTTCTGTGGCAGTTTAAAATTAGGTGAAGTGGAGTCTTGAAGTCAGCCAGCCACAGAACCTGTGTAATTAATATGTGTCCGGAATTAAAGGGACTAGGTGGTACCCCTAGCTACGTGACATTTCCTAGTGTGGGTGATCTTATGTTTTTTAGCCATATGTGTCCCACACACACATTCATGTCTCCATTACGAGGCATTTCAGTGTCTCATCACATTCATTAGGCCACTAAATGCACATACATACATCACTATGCAGAAATGAGATCATCCATGGCCAAATTATGCACCTCCACCTGTTGTGAAACTACACATTCCACCATAGCTTGACAATGTGGTTATTATGGAGTAATTTAACTATGGGATGGCATACTGGGATGTGTAGTTTCTCACCAGCTACATGTGCACAGTTTGCTCATTCTTGTTTCAGTAGCATCATATGGAACATGTTACAACAACTCTTTCAAAAACACACTTTCTCTTGTCCCATCACATACTTCACATGAGCAGAACTGTGCCCATAACCTCACATCACACCAATGGTGCATGTTTCATATATCAATGTGGGTTATTAGACATGGTTGTGTTCACATGTGACATTGAAGTGTAGCACTATCTACAAACACATCTTTCTATTATTCTCAAAACATACATGTAACATATGTAAACACATATGACATTATCAGGGGGACAAACACCAGGGCTATTTTTCAGCAGGCTCCAGCAGCAACTGAGGCCCTTATTCTAGGTCACTCTTTCTGAGCACATATTTCTTAGATGGTCAAAACCATGTGCACTGCAGGTGAGGCAGGTGTAAAACCCCACCCAAATCTGATTATCTCTGCACAAGTAACACCTGCCTCACCTGCAGTGCACATGGTTTTGTCCATCTAAGAAATATTTTGTCTGAGTGAACTAGAATAAGGGCCTCAGTTCCTGCTGGAGCCTGCTGAAAAATAGCCCTGACAAACACACTAACCTTTTCTTCACCGCTAGCCAATCTCTGACCACTGGTGACACCTGGTTCACTTCCTCTGTGATCTTGTCCCAAAGCTTTCTCCTTGCACTGGCACCCGGCTTCCTGGTTGCCAATTCTATCCATTCGCGTGCCCTGGGCACTAAGATTCTTAATTCGGCCTCTACAAATGCAGGGTTTCTCTTTCTGGTGGTGGCATCCTGCTCAGTCCTCACCCTCGATGTTGCAGCCTGTTTTCTGGTGGCCCCAGTTCTCTCACCATGCACCTGCTGGGTCACACCTGTTTGGAGAGATGCAACCTCTTGTTCTGGCTGGTTGCTTGGCCCTTGTGAAGCTGGTGGAGGTTGAACAGGGCCTGTTAGTGAGGGGCCCGCTTGGTCTGGCAGGCTACCTCTCTCTTGAGCCCTCCTTCTCCGCTCCTGTTCCCTCTTCTGTAACGCTTGAAGCAGGGATTCTGCTTGTGCTCTCTGCAGAGCGTCCTCAGCTGCAGAATCGTCAGAACTAGACATGTTTGCAGCAATTCTGGCCTGCATCTGACTGAATATTTATATGTTAATCTCCCGCCATGAACAAGGGGGCGTATATTTTTTTCCGCAATGGACTTGCTAATTTACGCCGATATTTTCCGCCGATAATTGCCGCTTAAATTACGCAGGTCTCCACGCACCTGATCAATCACCTGTATATGCACATACACAGGTTGTGGAGCATTGTGTTCTGCATCGTGAAATGTGTGCACCTGTCATTCCAATGATGAGTGTTGTCAGCTGGTATCTGTTGTAGTTCATGTATGCTTTGTGAGTCACATTTCAAAACATCACGTTATAATGCTTTCCTTACATATGTAATGAGTCTGAAATTGTCATACACCAACATGTTGCATTGTGCCCCTTTAAGCAGCGTATTTATAAGTAGACGCTTGCGTGTATTATATTTCGCACACTGTATATACAGTACGTCTCTCCATGGAAAACGGTGTATTGTGCCCCCCTTTAAGCAGCGTATTTATAAATAGACGCTTGCGTGTATTATATTTCGCACACTGTATATACAGTACGTCTCTCCATGGAAAACGGTGTATTGTGCCCCCCTTTAAGCAGCGTATTTATAAGTAGACGCTTGCGTGTATTATTTTTCGCACACTGTATATACAGTTCCTCTCTATACATTGAATGCATGCTGTTGGTTTTGGTCTGTGTATATCGGAACGGTCCGCGTAAGTTTCTATTCGCATCCAGTTTGTTAATGTAAGAAGGATTAATAAAGTTAATACCAAACAAACAATTTTTTAGACCAATCAGCAAGCACCAAAAGTGATAAATGTACCTGCAATTATTAACTGCGCCATTGGCACTATGACTTCAACCAGGGCTAGGCCGTTTTCGACCCAGGAGCTGTTGGCCTTGGTTGAGGTCATGGACCGTCACCTGGGGCCCAGGGGCCCATATGTCAGCAATATGGACAAGCGGCGGGCGTATACTGCTGCCCGCCGCCTAATATACTCGACGACCGGCGTCCGCAGAAGCCTGGGGCAAGTTGAGCGGCGCTGGTCTGACTTGCGCCGGCGGCAGCCAGTGTTGCTCTGCACACTTCGCCGCCATATTGCCCGATGTAAGTTTTTATTACTAGTATGTCTGCGTTTTTTTGCAAATGTTTTCTGTACTTTTTATAAATATGTTCCTGAGTATGTGGGTGTATATGGGGTGTATAGGGGGTGTATAGGGGGTGTATATGGGTGTATATGGGGTGTATATGGGGTGTATATGGGGTGTATAGGGGGTGTATAGGGGGTGTATAGGGGGTGTATAGGGGGTGTATAGGGGGTGTATATGGGTGTATATGGGGTGTATAGGGGGTGTATAGGGGGTGTATATGGGGTGTATAGGGGGTGTATAGGGGGTGTATATGGGTGTATAGGGGGTGTATAGGGGGTGTATATGGGTGTATAGGGGGTGTATATGGGGTGTATAGGGGGTGTATAGGGGGTGTATATGGGTGTATAGGGGGTGTATATGGGGTGTATAGGGGGTGTATAGGGGGTGTATATGGGTGTATAGGGGGTGTATATGGGGTGTATAGGGGGTGTATAGGGGGTGTATATGGGTGTATAGGGGGTGTATATGGGGTGTATAGGGGTGTATAGGGGTGTATAGGGGGTGTATATGGGGTGTATAGGGGGTGTATAGGGGGTGTATATGGGGTGTATAGGGGGTGTATAGGGGGTGTATAGGGGGTGTATATGGGTGTATAGGGGGTGTATATGGGGTGTATAGGGGGTGTATAGGGGGTGTATATGGGTGTATAGGGGGTGTATATGGGGTGTATAGGGGGTGTATAGGGGGTGTATATGGGTGTATAGGGGGTGTATATGGGGTGTATAGGGGGTGTATAGGGGGTGTATATGGGTGTATAGGGGGTGTATAGGGGGTGTATAGGGGGTGTATATGGGGTGTATATGGGTGTATAGGGGGTGTATAGGGGGTGTATATGGGTGTATAGGGGGTGTATATGGGGTGTATAGGGGTGTATAGGGGGTGTATAGGGGGTGTATAGGGGGTGTATAGGGAGTGTATATGGGTGTATATGTGGTGTATAGGGGGTGTATATGGGTGTATAGGGGGTGTATATGGGGTGTATAGGGGGTGTATAGGGGGTGTATATGGGTGTATAGGGGGTGTATATGGGGTGTATAGGGGGTGTATATGGGGTGTATATGGGGTGTATAGGGGGTGTATAGGGGGGGTTTAAGTAGTTGCTCAGTTTTTGGGTGTAGCATATCAATTAGTTTGCATGATAAATGTCTGAAATATAACAGCAATGATAATTTGGAAGGTTATGAGCATGACTAATGTGAATTTTTCTTTCCCCCTTTTTTACGCAACCCAATCTTCGATTTCTATGTCATCAACATGAACATTTCAGCACGGGCAAGGGCACGCATGGAAGCCCGGGAGCAGGCAGCCCGGGACCAGGCAGCCCAGGAGCAGGCAGCCCTGGAGCAGCCAGACGAGGAGGAGGAAGAGGAGGAGGAGGAAGAAGAGGAGGAGGAAGAGGAGAAGGAGGAAGAGGAGGAGGAAGAAGAGGAGGAGGAAGAGGAGAAGGAGGAAGAGGAGGAGGAAGAGGAGGAGGAGGAAGAGGAGGCCGAGACAATGGCTCAAGCTGGGGCCCACACAATTTCCCCATCCCCTTCCCCCACCCCCTCCCCAACCCCCACCCCCACCCCCTCCCCAACCCCCACCCACTCCCCAACCCCCACCCCCTCCCCAACCCATTTCCAACCCCCCTACACCTCTCCACCACCCACCCCCAAACCTCTCCAATCCCCACTCACACCCACTACCTCTATCCAAATTCCCATCCCATCCCCCTTGCTCCTGACCCCCCCAACCACCGCACAGCCAACCAGCGGCGACCAGGATGGCTCAAGTAGCCGTAAGTAAATAATGCGTCTAATGTTTACCTACACATTTCTACACATAAACAATCACAACAACCACATATGTGTATCCAACATCAACATTAGTTGCAACATATCACTGCAGGGCGACCATGAGGTGTGTCCTGTCCTTCTCCAGGAACAAAGGTCCCCTTGGTGGTTTTTTTGAGTGTGGCCATGCCTCACCCCTTGAATAATTGACATAACAGTACATCCAATGAGATATCCGACATTAGTGGTGTGGTAGTAATGTGGCTCCAGGTGTTGGGTAACTCCAGTTCCCAGCATGATGTGCAACATAAATGTAGAGATTGTTTTGTTAATAGTGTGTGAGGCCATGCGGATGCATGCTTTACAAACATAGCTGTAGGCCTATAATTTGTACAGCAATGTCCTAAATTTAAAATAGTAAGGAGTGCTTAAGCCACAACAATGTCATAACCCTTAAATAGCACAGCCTAATTGTGAGGTTAGAGGACAGTCCCCCAAAACCAAACTACCAATTGGGTCTCAGCATACATACATTCAAGAAGGAGTAATTTAATTAATGTTATTTACTATGTACAGTATGTGTGTGTTAACATATTATTTTTTAGTACTGTGTTTACAGCAGACCCATCTTCAATGTAGTTTCAAAATGTATGTGGCCTTCACACATAACTCCGAACTTTTTATTATGTACAAATACAACAAACATTTGTGTATGTTATATATTAATTTTTTGTTTTATCCCTTCATTACAGACACTGAACAGCAGCAGGAGGAGGTGGCAGCCCTGATGCGGGAGATCGTCCTGACTCTCCTGTATCTCCAAATACTTTTTGGCCTACTGGAGGCCCGCATTTAATTTATTTTTATCCCCCCCCCCTTATTGTTTTTGTTAGAAATAAAAGTTTCTATTGTGTTCTAAATTGCCTGTGTTTTTAATAATAAATATGTTAGAGGGCTTGTAAGGGTAGGTACATACAGATGTGTAATGTAATTTATATTTGTCATTTGAGGTGAGGGGTAATGATTGATGTGTGAATGTGTGTGTTTTTGAGTAAAATAACACATAGTGAAAATGCATGAATGTTTAATGTTGTTCGATTAAAACATCACACATAACATCAGGGTAGGTATACATGTTACACATTTTGGACAAACTAATTATGGACATAATTTAGTACATATACAGAAACACCAACATAACTTGATTTAAAAGTAACAGCAATATGGGGACACATAGATAGTGATTAAAATGCCACATTAGAACATAACAAATATACATGTAATGAGGGTTAAAATGTAGTTTTATTAGGGTCTTTATTAAGGTAGACAATTGAGTTAATAGAAAACAATAATTGAATAACAAATAGATTAATTAATCAATTGTCAGAATTCTAGTTGAAAGGCAAGATTTGCAGGTCCATATATGTGAAGGGTATGCCAGCGTACACGGACGTACGCTCACTCTCACGAGCGGTGACATAAGCTGAGTTTTCCATTGAAAACAATAGGGAGCCGTCCGTGCAAGCTGTCGTACGCTCAGATCTCCGCAAGAAGTCGGTGGGAAGACGGACGAAAGACGTCCGCGTACGTTGCCGTACGCTCAGTTGTACGCCAGTTGTCGGAGTGTAAGGGCTGGGCCGGCCGCGTACGTTGCCGTACGCTCAGTTGTACGCCACTCCCCTTCTACGTTGTTACTGCCCGTACGTAAGCGGCTGATTTGTGGGTGGACTTAACCCCAACGGCCGCGTACGGCTAGCGTACGTTAATAGTGAACGTACGCACGTTTGGCCGCACCGATCAGAATAAGGCCCATTGTCCTTTAAAGGTATTCGTAGTTTAGGTACTAAGTACTGCGAAGGGATACTCAATTACTGGTATTGGTCCAGCGTGTACAATATACGGAAAAGGTCCGCTACGTTGCGCTACGCTTTGTTCGCACGTAGCTAGGTTTAAAGGGTACGCAAGTTACGGAAAGAGTACGTAAACTGCACATTTCACTTATTGTCCTTCTGGTTATATTTATATCGGTATTAACAGTGGATTGCACTGTTGTGCAACCTATATTTAAATATATGTGATAAACCCTAGTTGCATACAGTGATAGCAATCTGGAGTTCATCTACTTTAAGATAAGGAGAATCCGGGGGTGAATTTATCAACACTCGCTGGTGATTATACATTGGTCTAACAATCCACTTATAAATATGATGGTATTACATATCTATGGCTATACCATAATTTGAACAGCACTTTATATCCTAATAAAACAGGCAACACACAATAAAGACAAAACTATACAAATCTTTGAAATTCAATTTAATACATGGGTGTCATTGTGAGAAACCTGTCTATCATATTGATATCGACAAATCATAAAATAGTGCGCTGCCAGTAAGCCACCGAATTTTAACACACTTTATTCCTTCTTTGTAGTCATTCTAGTGTCACGCTGTCTTATGTGTGTTTTATATATTTCACCAGTTTTTAACCATACTAATAAAGGTTACATTTTATTTTTAAGAGACCCTAAAGGTGCACCACATTATTGACAATCTTTCTCTCTTTTTTGCTTATGTCAATTTAATTTTGTGTCTAGTGGTGGCACACCTTACACCTGCTAAATTGCTATTACAATTTACACTATATAGCATCTTGGGGGGTCCGCTCCTTTTTTCCTCACACATGATGAGGGTCCTGTGAGTACAAGTAACAAACTTTCTGCCTCCGTGCACATGATGATACCAAACAGCAGAGTGTCTTTTCTTCTCCATTCAAATAATATGAATGACTGATCAGAAGATTGAAGAAATGTCTGTCTGTCCAGGTCATTCTAGAATAGAGAGGAGCGGTCTGGATTCTCCTGAATCCGAACCACTCCAAACACAGCCCAACTCGACGTCCGCGAGCCGCGCTCGCGAATTTCTGGCTTTGTTTGGAAACCAGAGTGCGGTCGATCCCGGGAATCTGGCGTCAGATTCTCGCGAGACGCAGAGTCTATAAAAGCTTGGCGTCCCGAGAATTTGCCACCATTTCACAGTCACGCTTCCAGTTGCGGACAGCTGTGCTCTGCAGTGGGATCTGGGTGTTGTGCAGGTTAGAGGGGTGTTGTCATTACTGTGCAGAGGGGTGTTGTGCAGACGGGTGCAGTGCAGTCAGTGCAGAGGGGTGCTGTGCAGTGCAGACAGAGGGGTGTTGTGCTTGTGCAGTGCAGACTACAGATGGGTTTGTGCTGTGCAGACTCAGAGGGTTGTTGTGCAGTGCAAAGAGGTTTGTGCAGTGCAGAAGGGTGTTATGCAGTGCTGAGGGGTTTGTGCAGTGCAGAGGGGTGTTGTGCAGTGCAGAGGGGTTTGTGCTGTGCAGAGGGGTTTGTGCTGTACAGACTGCAGAGGGGTTTGTGTGCTGGGGTTTGTGCTGGGTTATATATTATTTATATAATTAATTACATTGTAGCAATTGTACTGGTTGTGTGTTAGGCAGGCTGTTAGTCAGTGTACTGGGGTACAGTAGTACACAGGCAGCTTTTTTTTTTTGTGGTGTGCTGAACTGTATTCTAATACACCATATACTACTGTCAGAACAAGTTCTGTGTGTTATTGTTCTGCCTCCATGGTCCACGCAGTGTTATACAACCCCCATCTATTAAAAAAATACAATATAATAATACATTTTAATTTTCTTTTTTTTTTTGGTGTATACTGCACCCGTGTGTGATTGTTCTGTGTCCACGCAGCGTTATGCAAGCTGCACATTACGAAAAAATAACATTAAAAATCCAAATAAATTTGTATCTTCTTTATTCATTGTTTGTTTGCACTGCACCCATAGTGTCTGTAGTTCCGTGTGTGATTGTTCTGCGTCCATGCAGCGTTATACAAGCTGCTCATAAAAAAATGTCGGTACTTATTTCCTAGCACGACGCCCGTCTCATTGATTGAATGCCTTAAGTGTAAGGTACTTAAGGCATACAAACAATGCGATGGACCCGATTTTCTGTCAATCACCTGCTAATTTGCCGGTGAAAGAGAAAATCGCGTTGATCGCGTCCATCGCGGCCCATTATAATGGGCCGCGATGTGACCGACGCGATCAATGCGATTTTCCCATAGAGTATAATGTTAAATTATTTTTAAAGTAAAAATCGGGTTAATCGCATCGGTCGCGGACCATTATAATGGGCCGCGATGCGATCAACGCGATTTTACATAGGGGACAATGGGAAATGGGCCAATATGGCAAATTTCTCATTGAGTATGGTTATAAAGTATGCTTAATGCCCCCCCCCCCCATTGTTAACACCACCCCACTATTGACGTGAACCCGAAGCGTGGCGAGCGCAGCGAGCCCGTGAGGGGCAGCGGTACGCGTCCTTCGACCTTTTCATACACCCACTATCCACGTCAGTGTGGAGTTGACTCTATAAAGTGTGGCGAGCACAGCGAGCCACTGAGCCCGAAGCGTGGCGAGTGGACGCATATACCTGTGAAGTTGTGCGCGTCCCCTCGCGGGGCTCGCTGCGCTCGCCGCGCTTCGGGCTATTTTGCTCCTTGATCCTTTATTGTTTGTGTGTACTGCACCCTAATACACCATACTGATACTGTCAGAAGTTCCATGTGTTAATAACCAGCCAGACTGCTGCAGACCTTGGCCTAAATGGAATGAAAACAAGATTGTGAGCTGGAAAGTGGTCAAAATTGTCTGGAAAGGGATGGAAATGTTATTGAGGGACAAAAAAATTACGCGATTTGGGCGTTTGGTGACCAATTTTTAAAAAATCTGAATCCAAATCCAAAGCCTTTCACTTCTGTTTCACAAAGCCAAATCCAAATCCCGGCGACTAATCCAAATCCAAATCCTTGGCCCCGGCGCTCATCTCTATTCTAGAATATCTTTGGAGAATCAGCAAAAATGTACAGTTGTGCTCATAAGTTTACATACCCTAGCAGAGTTTGTGATTTTCTGGCCATTTGTCAGAGAATATGAATTATAACTCACAAACTTTTCTTTCACTCATGGTTAGTGGTTGGGTGAAGTCATTTATTGTCAACCAACTGTGTTTACTGTGTTTTCATTCATAATGACAACAGAAACTACCCAAATGACGCTGATCAAAAGTTTACATACATTGGGGATTTTGGCCCGATAACATGCACACAAGTTGACACAAACGGGTTTGAATGGCTACTAAAGGTAAACATCCTCACCTGTCATCTGTTTGCTTGTAATCAGTGTGTGTGTATAAAAGGTCAGTTAGTTTCTTTTCTCCTGAAAGACCCTTGCATCTTTCATCCAGAACTGCACTGACATGTCTGTATTCTGAGTCATGGGGAAAGCAAAATAATTGTGAAAGGATCTGTGGCAAAAGGTAATTGAACTGCATAAAACAGGAAAGGGATATTATAAGATATCCAAGCAATTGAAAATGCCAATCAGCAGTCTTCAAACTCTAATTAAGAAGTGGAAAATTAGGGATTCTGTAGAAACCAAATCACGTTCAGGTAGACCAACAACAATTTCAGCCACAACTGCCAGGAAAATTGTTCAGGATGCAAAGAAAAATCCACAAATAACTTCAGCTGAAATACAGGACTCTGAAAAAAAGTGGTGTGGTTGTTTCAAGGTGCACAATTTATTTTATTTATTTATTAACAGTTTCTTATATAGCGCAGCATATTCTGTTGCGCTTTACAAAAGGAGACAGTGATAAAACAAACAGGGTATTTACGGACAGTCAAAAGGTAGGCGGGCCCTGCTCGCAAGCTTACAATCTATAGACTAATGAGGCATTTGAAGAAAAATGGGCTGCATGGTCGAGTCGCCAGAAGAAAGCTATTAGTACATAAATGCCACAAAGCATCCTGCTTACAATACTCCAAACAGCACAGAAACAAGCCTCAAAACTTCTGGAACCAAGTCATTTGGAGTGATGAGACCAAAATGTAACTTTTTGGCCACAACCATAAATGTTACATTTGGAGAGGAGTCAACAAGGCCTATGATGAAAGGTATACCATTCCTACTGTGAAACACAGAGGTGGATCGCTGATGTTTTGGGGATGTGTGAGCTAGAAAGGCACTGGAAACTTGGTCAAAATTGATGGCAAGATGAATGCAGCATGTTATCAGAAAATACAGGAGGAAATGACCCAGCTTGTGGGGGGGGGGGGGTGTTTTGCTAAAGTTAATGACCCAGCTCCCGGCTTTGGGGGGCGGGCGCCACTTACCTGGCTTCTGTGACTCAGTGCCTGCGGCCACTTACGCCCATGCACGCTGAAGCTGCTCAGTCCCGGGTGATGTGGTGACGTCACTCGGAACGACTAGTGGCCATAGCAACACTTTAATACAGCCGCGGCCATATTGACTGTGGGCACTGTGCAGCCAGGGGTTGGTGACTGCTGCTGCGGGAACTAACCACTGTGGTAGCACGGTCCGAGGCCCGCGGGCCTGACAGGGGAAATCGGCGGCCCACACAGGGGAAAAAGCGGCCAAACCAGTACCGGCACACCGGAAAATGGCCCGGTTTCCCAGTGGGCCAATCCGCCCCTGTGTGATGCTAGTCTTAATTCCAGAATCAGTGAACTAAAAAAGCAAGTAATGTAATGTCATGAAACTATTTTGAAATGCAAGAGGAGTCTATACATTAATATTGTTTCTCTGCAGGGTAAATACAGTCTGCTTCTGCATGTACTTGTAGCCCACAGATGATAGACAGCTTTACTTTTTACATTTCAATTTAGATTTTAGTTTAAACACTCCCCAACCAAATCTAAATATCTCTGCACATCACATCTGCCCCACCTGCAGGGCAACATGGTTTTGCTCAGTTGTGAGCATATTTAATTTGCTAACAAAGCAGAACCAGGCCCTCCAGTACATAGACCCCATATCCTTGAACCAAAGTTAGGCCCTTTTTGTGGTTCACTCGCAAAAGCAAATTCCTTCTCAAATGGACAAAACCATGTGAACTGTAGGTGGGGCAGATGTAACTTGTGCAGAGAGAATTAGATTGGGGGGGGGGTTGCACTACAAAGTGAGATCTATATTGCAGTGTAAAAATAAAGCAGCCAGTATTTTCCCTGCACAGAAACAAAATAACTCACCGAAATCTAACTCTCTCTGCACATGTTACATCTGCCCACCTGCAGTGCACATGGTTTTGTCCATTTGAGAAGGAATTTGCCTTTGCGAATGAACCAGAATAAGGACCTTAATGTAGTTGCATCTGACTCATTCACTTGATTTCAACCCTAAAATGACCTTGAATCTTGTACATTATCATCACATTAGTTTAGTTTGGGCTAATTTGAAAATGCATAATTAAAAAAAGTACATAACCATAATACAGAGCGAATAATTGAAATAGTTAAACAAGCCAAAAAATCATTCCTAGACAACCTTGTGAATATTTTTTTACAGCTAAAACATGTATTATAGTTTTGTTACATCTCTCCTTAATGGTATTTATTTATTTATAAAAAAAATGATGTATAGCTTGTACAGCAGGGCCCTCCTACCTCTATGTCGGTTTGTTACTACCCAGTTTGTTTTATGACTGTTTCCTTTTGTAAAGTGCAACGGAATTTGCTACGCTCTATAAGAAACTGTAAATAAATAAATAAATAAATAAATGATGTAAAAAATGCTTTAGCCAGTTGTTCCCACCTCGACCTGTCACATGATACAGATGTAGAATTTGCTTTAAACTGCAGAACGTCTTTTCACCACAAGGGGTCAGCAGAGTCCTCCTGACATTTTTCAGCATCCTCGCCTGTCAATGCGGTAGATTTCTTTGCTTCTTTTAAATTACTGCGGAAAAAAACTAACTGCAAATAAAAAAGGAATATTCCCAGAAACACATTTTTAATTCTATTCATTTATAACTATGGTTTTGTAATGGACTCGGAAGATAAAGATCACTGTCACTGTTCTTGTAAATTAGAGCCTGCAATGTAATAAAATATATATTACATGTAAAACATAGGAAGCCCTGACAGGTGACCGTGTAAGATGCATTTATATAATGAGACTGAGGACATTTTCAGCACAAATGACATAATGAGTGAAAGCACAGAGGATTTTCAGAGAAAAGCAGAATAAGCAATAAATCTCCAACCACTTGTAGTATCTAACATAAAAAGGGATTTGGTAACGTGAATAAGCAGATTCCACTGATGATGTAGCTGTAGTGTATAAGCAGTACGCAGAGCGATGTATGTGAATATGCTGAGAATCAGCCAGTGTTCATGGTAAACAGGTTTGAGCATTCCAATCACGTCCTTCTGTAATGCCATGTGTAGGTGTAGTTGGAGTCCTTGCCACACATGATCATTAGCAAAGCATGAATCCATTTCTTTCCAACATTGCTATAAATGCCATAGGATATGTAAAGTGAAGTGGATCCTAAGAAGTGCAGGGTGGAGGGGTGCTAGTGTGTGCAGGGTGGAGGGGAGCTTGTGTGTGCAGGGTGGAGGGGTGCCTGTGTGTGTGTGTGTGTGTGTGTGTGTGTGTGTGTGTGTGCGCAGGGTGGAGGGGTGCCTGTGTGTGTGTGTGCAGGGTGGAGGGGTGCCTGTGTGTGTGTGCAGGGTTGGGGGGGTCCTGTGTGTGTTTGCAGGGTGAATGGGTGCCTGTGTGTTTTGCAGGGTGGAGGGGTGCCTGTGTGTGTGTGTGCAAGGTGGAGGGGTGCCTGTGTGTGTGTGCAGGGTGGAGGGGTGCCTGTGTGTGTGTGCTGGGTGGAGGAGTGCCTGTGTGTGTGTGCTGGGTGGAGGGGTGCCTGTGTGTGTGTGCAGGGTGAATGGGTGCCTCTGTGTTTTGCAGGGTGGAGGGGTGCCTGTGTGTGTGTGTGTGCAGGGTGGAGGGGTGCCTGTGTGTGTGTGTGTGTAGGGTGAAGGGGTGCCTGTGTGTGTGCATGACAGAATGCATCACTGTGTCTTGTAGAAGGCAAACCCCCACTGGTCTCCCCTCTTGTTGCTATGTCTTGGGCTGTAGGAGAACTAGCCTGTTTCTACCCCTGCCCTGCGTCACTGCCCACGTCACTTCTTCTTCCCCAGCAGCTATTGGCATGGGGATGGGAGGGAGAAGCTGCACTTATTATTAGCACTGGAGAGACAGTGTGTAAAAGCCGATAGCGGAGACTGATCCTGTCGTCAGCCAGTGCAGAGCTATCTTCTCATCCATCTCTATCTATCGGGAGGGAGCTGAAATCAGTGCAGCTCTCCCAGGTAGGAGCCTATCACATTGCTGCCAGCTACTGGATGTGCCTGATGCATGCCTACAGTATCTCACCTGTGCTGCTGCTGCTTCTGACCCCATCCCCAATGACTGCTGCTGCTGCTGGTGCCCATTGCTGCTGTGCATGATTGTGCTGCAGGCAGCAGCATCCCTGATCTGTATGGAAGCTGCATCCTCCTCAGTCCCCTGTATATCAGTCCTACAGTATGCTGCGCACATCTGCTGGCAGCAGCGCACATTCCAGTAATACTAGTATAAGTGCAGTGATGTGTATGCGCGTCTAGCTGGCTGGCATGCCATCAGGAGCCCTGTATAGGCAGCACCATCTTTCTGCTAATGATGGGAAGGTGCCATTAGGGTGCTGGGAAATGTGGTGAGTGTGAGCATCGGTCATCAGGGTGAATAATACTGCATGTCGAATGATGAGTCAGGGTTATCTCTGATCTTGATGAATATGTATATGAGATATGGCTAGAAGACTGCTGGGACTGTAGCCTGTTTACCTCTAGGAATGTATTGGTGGAGCTGTGCATCAGATGTGTCCCTTTTAATCTTGGTGTGTTTTTTTTTTTTTGCAGAGGGAGAGGGGCGATGATAGAGAGAGCATCTGAGCAGCGCTAGCAGCAGCATCCCTGCCAGTGGGTACCACCAGTGCTGCATCCCTGCCAGTGGGTACCAGTGCTACATCCATATCAGTGGGTACCACCAGTGCTGCATCCCTGCCAGTGGGTACCAGTGCTACATCCATATCAGTGGGTACCAGTGCTGCATCCCTGCCGCTGTTGCGTCTGCATGGTCACAGGCTCCGCACATCCAGGACAGCAGCATCTCCCCGGCCAGGGACCCTGTGGCTCTGCATCCCTGTACCTGTAGCTGATCCATCACCACTCAATGATGCTCAACATTACCTAACAGCGGACGTCTGCATTTCTCTGGCCGAGGATTATGACTCCACATAGGCTCTGATATTGTCTCCCAGCATCACTTAGACGCTGTATATTGCTAGGAGACACTGCATCAGGCACTGGGGTGTGAGGATATCTGCCTGCCTGCCATAGGGGTCGCTCGGAGCTGAGAGCCATCATGGGCCTTTGGAGAAGGTTGCATGGACCCGATGTGGCGCAGGTGTGCTGCGTCTGCTGGATCTTAGTTGGGTTATTCTGGAGGGGGCTGGCCTGTCCCGACTCCTGCACTTGTAACTCTACCAGGATCTCCTGTGAAAAGATACCTGGGATCGTAGCTTTCCCGGTGCTGAAGAACATGGCCCTGGCTGGGAACATCACTGACATGTAGGTATTGCTGTGCGGTGGCTCTCAGGTGCCCCATGGCACAGGATTTCTGGCTATAGTCAGTATACTGTATAGAAGTTTAAAGCTCATTTAAATGCTTTTATGCTCATTTCAAATCCCGTTGATGCTCTGTATGCTGCCTATATGATAAATGATTGTGCTGCCATACGCTGAATACATCATTAACCTGTTCTTCATTTTCATTTATCTACCTTGCAAAGACAACGTTGTATACTCCACCAGCAGAGACAGAGGGCAGAGACCCAGCTGCTGCCAAGCATAAGAGCTTCGCTGTCACTGCATATCATTTGGCTTCTCACTCATATGGTTTTAAAGCCATTTAGATAATAAATTTCAACTGCTCGATAGCAAATTCCCCAGGCAGAGATCCGATGACAGTACCCTGCAGTCCTGGGAACAGTGCACCTGATCTTATAATCTAGGCGACAGGGACTACTGCCTGCCCTACAGCAACTATAGGTCTGCTGGGGCCAATAAGCATTAGGGACTCAATAGCCTATCTATCTATCTATCTATCTATCTATCTATCGATCATCTGTCTATCTATCTATCTATCTATCTATCTATCTATCTATCTATCTATCTATCTATCTATCTATCTGTCTGTCCATCTGTCTGTCTGTCTGTCTGTCTGTCTGTCTATCTATCTATCTTTTCTTTGAATTTTCATAGAACTTTGCAGCTATAATGAATTCCCTCACATACATTTTGTGACAACATATGATATGATTAAATATATAACATGCTGGGCCTTATAGTTCCCTTACAGAAGGCTGCCTGCGCCTCTTCCTCTCTAGCTCCATGCTGGGGTTCAAGAAGGGATAATGCTGTATAATGAGCCCCAGTTCCCATCGGGCAGAGCCTGTTGCTCCCCCCTTACTATATATATATACTGTAGATATCTACAGTATGATACTATGTATACATTCTATACACTTGCTGATACATACTGTAGCACTGTCTCATGGACTATTACTGTACATTGCTACTTCCATGTATACCTTATTAATGTCCTGCAGATCACTTATTGCTGCTTCACAGTGTATTCACCTGATCTGTAATTATGTTACTATTATCCTGACCATCCGTGTCTCTGTGTACCAGGGAATCAATTGGCGTCCTGCTAGAAAAAAGCCAAATCTGTTGAAGAAATGCAAGTCTGGGTGATGTGTAGATAGATAGATAGTAAGATAGATAGATAGATAGATAGATAGATAGATAGATAGATAGATAGATAGATGTGTTATATTATGTGGTACTTGATGTAATAACACATACTGTATACCTGCAGCTGCTAACATTGTTATTGCTGAGTAGATGGTGGTAGGGAATTTGCTGTACACTTGTTTTTAGGGAAGACAATAACTAAGTCCATATAAGGTATTTTCCCCATCAGCCAACTCTCAGCTTGTTCTATGACACTTGTTTACTTGATGTCATACTTTTTGCTCACTTTATATAAAGGGGTCCCCCAAGAACAAGTTTGGAAACTAGGGGACTAGGGCACATGTATAACACAAATAAATGCACCTCTCTTAGATGCCAAATTGTCAAAAATTAATAAAATAAAAATAAATATCTAAATGTATCTGACACACATATATATATATGTGTGTGTGTATATATATATATATATATATATATAAATCTATATTATATTACTATATATAAAAGTAATACAAATAAGACTAATAATAATAATTACTATTCAATTATTAATAAAAAAAATAACATTGACAATGAATTTATTGATAGCAAATTATTAATTATGTATAAATATTAAGTGTATGTTCTACTATTGCATTTTATATATCTTCATCTTATTTTGCAGTACATAAAAAGTATAGTGAAACAGTAATATAAAGAGAAAGTGAAATAATACTGGCAAACCACACTAACATGAGTAGAAGGTGGCTTACCTTAGTATCAAAAGCAAGGTGTGTTCTACTAATGAATAAGGATAACACCTTTGTCTCACAAAAGTAGATACATTTTATTACATGATTATTATAAATAAATAAATGACAATCTGATCCTAGAGAATAGTAAGTTTCCTGTAGCTCCAAAAACACTTTTCACTTTTATAACATTGTGTAAAATACTACAATCATGTTTAACTTTGACTTTTATATAATAAACATGACTTGTGATTTTGTGCCTGGCAGTACTGAAATATTAGCAAACTGATTTTATTTAAGGTGTGGTCTTATAACTGATAGCACAATTGAACAGTATCCCTTTGATTGTGTGTGATTTTACATTTAGTATTTTTATACAGCTTATTCAGTAAGTAGCTAGTTATTATAGCTTCCATTTCATTTTAATCAACTTTTATATTTTATATTTGGTGCACTTAATTATCTCTTGTAAAGTGTAATAGATACAATCTTTAAAAGGTCAAAATAATACAAAATGTAAGTTTTTTTTCTTTAACCAAGATTTTCTATGACATTATTTCTCAGCAACTTTATTTCCATTACATCTGTTTACACATGTGTTAATATGCCTATAAGACGAATTTAAGAAAAGACTTTGCAAACAGTACAGAAAACTGTTTCTTTTATATAGAGCTTAAAGTGTACAAGCGATTTCTGTGCAAGATTACCAGTGTGTTTATGTTTCAAGTTTATTTAACAATGTTGAAAAGGTAAATAATTGCTTGGAGATTATGAGATGCTTACTACCATACTGTAAACTTTGTTACCTCTATGTTTCCATAATGATATATATATATATATATATATATATATATATATATATATATATATATATATATATACACACACACACACACACACACACATATGTTAATAGTGATGGTGTGAGTTTATTTTTACATTTTATTTCAATCATCCAGATGACTTGTTTTTTTTCTATATAGTTTCTTATATATCGTAACAAATGTGCTGTACAATAGGAAACAACAATGAACACAAAACTGAGTCATAACACACAGGCATAGAGGTCGGAAGGCCCTGCTCGCAAGCTTACTTTTACAGTAGATCATACAATGCAGACTATATCTTTCAGTAGGATACATTCTAATTTTATGAGAACATGCAGTCATTGGGAAACAATTTGAATTTTGACAGATATTCTGCATCATAGTTAGCTGATTATTTCCCAAGCATCTGTGTAACTTTCACCTTACAATAGATAGGTGGTTATTTTAGTTGTGTAGGTAGAATTAGTATGAGCATCTGCTACTAGTGCATTACAACATAAATAACTGTATAAATGGAAGATAACTTCAATGTAACATTAACATTGATGTCTATTTACCTACAGATACCTGGTCAAGCACGTGATGCTAATGCCATTCCTGTAGGTAGCAGCAATGTTGTAGTTTGTGTTACAGTAACTGCTATGGCTAGCTTGGGCACTGTTTTGCAGGAAGATTACATATAAACTACTAGTAAGCCCGCTCAAAGCAAAAGCTTTCCAAGCTAGTCTGCTACCTTCTGTGTTTGTGCATGTGTGAGAAAGAGATGTAGTTTCATTCTCTGCCAGCAGATGGCAGTGTTTCGTAGACTCATGGACACTAGACATATATGTAGATGATAAGCAGCTTGGGCTTCTACTCATGTGAGCAGGTTTACAGTATATGTAAATACTTAGAGGGTATTTATCAAAGCTGGACAAGAGCTAAAGTTGATGAAGTAACAATCAGTCAGCTCCTGTCATTTTTTAAACACTTTGGGACAAATGTAATAGGGTGTGACAATCAGAAAGTGAGAGATTTTGGGAGGTTTTCAAATTTTTTAAAGCGGCAATCATTTACACTTTGAAAAACCAGGCTGATTTTACCATGCGATTGATTGCCGCTTTTAAAAAATGGGAAATCTCTCCCAAAATCTCTCACTTTCTGATTCTCACACACTATTACGTTTGGCCCCACCTGTGAAATGTAAATTAGAAGCTGATAGTATATTAACTCTCACAATTGTATCAAGGTTTATGAACTGACATTTACACAGGCATAGTTTGTGTTATTATCCCTTTTTTTTTTTTTACTGTTCAGGAATATTGAAATCAGCATTCATCCCAGTGAATGTATACTAAGAGATCATTAATGAAGTGTTGATAAATCTCAAGGCTTGTAAATGCATCTGGCCTATATTTTCTGTTGAAATATATGTGCATATGATATTTTCAATGATATAAGCAGGCAATGCACTTAAATTATGGGTTAACGAGGACAGTATTTTAAAATGTGAAAATAATGAAAGGAAAGCTAAAAAGAAATCTGTGCTGGTAGTGGGGACATCCATCACTTTTACTAGATGTGGTCCTCATCTGTCCGATCACTTGGTATTGCAAATCGTTAACTAATCACTATTAATTTGAGCTCCTGAAAATCGCCTTACATCATCATAATGTATGTTATGGCTTTAATAGGCGCAATTAATATTATATATTATATATAGCCATTGGCAAGAAAAATGAACTGTGCTGTATGCTGCACTTTTATGTGGTTGCATTGCATTTACATCTTTGCACTTTATATAAGGGAGTTGATGGCAATGTTACTGACCAGTGCCAGCATTTTTACTCTTAAATATGTGCCAGACACAAGCAAATGTTGATTTGCAAATGAAATAGAAATATATAATTTAACGGCAGATAAGAACCAATTGGCCCATCTAGTCTGCCTTTTTTGTTAACGATATTGTTACCTCAATCCCCATTTGATTCTTATTTCTTTGTAAGGATCCTTATGTCTATCCCATGCATGTTTTAATTGTTCTACTGCCTTAGCCTCTACCACCTCTCAGTGGCAAACGCAGGATTTCTAGAGGGGGGTTTCCACATGTATTCCACAGTCTCCCACTCTGCAGAACAATGGAGCAAGTGCAGGAGTCTGAAGGAACTGTAGAAGAACTAATGAAGCATACGCTTCAGGACCCCTAACTACATAGGGGCCCTGAAGCACCCATTTTTTTTAATTAGAGTGAATTTTTCAACAAAATCGATGGAGCTTAATTTAGATTATTTTAGAGATTTTTACACACCAATAAAAATCAGATATTCACATCTTGTGTTTTTTGCACTGTATGGTTATACTGTAGCTTGTAACCAGTGTCACCATGACAACCAGGCTCCTAGTACAGCACAGCTGCTATTACAGCTTGGATGTGCATCGCTTAGTACCGCAGGAGCTGCTGGGTGCTGTAGTCTAGCTCTGTGATTTGCGCTGTGTAAATAGCGTGAAACATGTGTCTGTTTTAAACTACAATTCCCAACAGCCCTGCAGAACTTCTTTGTGACATTCCTAGAAATGGCTGGGCCTGAGAGGGCCCGTCCTGGGAAGGAGCAATGAAAGGTGATAAGGATCCTGGGACAAGGAAGCATTTATTTTGGTGGCGCTGAGGGGTGTTTGCCGTCAGGTGTTTATTGAAGATTAGCGGGAAGGTAAGTGCTGTGAGGTGATTAATAAAAGGGGGTGTCTTTGAGGTGATTACTGACATGGGGTGCTAAATGATTATTTAAGGAGGGTGCTATGAGGGTAGGCACCTTGTTGGATGTTGCCCTATAATGGCTGGTTGTGAATGGGCCCTCATTACAGTGTAAGCTTCAGTGCCCCAAAAATATAGGTCTGCTGCTGTATAGAACATTGTTTATAGAGGCTAAAGGTGAATGGAGAATGAAGTACTAGATGCCTGCTAGACATTTACCTATTAAGCGGCATTTTAGCTTCACATTGTGGGGTAAATTTACTAACGCTTCTAAAAATGAAAAGTGGTGATGTTGCCTATAGCAACCAATTAGATTCTGTCTATCATTTTCTAAGAGGCAATAGAGAAAAGATAGAATCTGATCTTTAGAAGCTTTAGTATATTTACCCCAGTGATTTTTTTCAAATTCCCCGGTGCAACAGGTTTCATAAAGATCTATATAGTTATTGTGGTAAAATTATTTAATTTGATCCCTATGACGGAAATTCAGACTAAAACTGTAACAGTTGAAAAATTGCCGCTGGAGTGGATGGATCTTCTCGCCAGCTTGTTTACAGTGGCAGGCTTGGAGTTTGGCTGGGGCGGTACAGCTGTCAAATCGTAACGCAGATGTCCTAAGGCAAGCTCAGGGAGGACATGGTTTTGTCCGTCTGCAAAAAATGTATCCTTGCTAAAAGGTCTGAATCAGGCCTTGTGTATAAAGACACACACACACACACACACACACACACACATACACACATCACAGATCCTTCGATAATTGACACCATGAGCAAACCTATGGCTGCGCTGAAGGGCCATGGAATTGAGGCACTGATGCCATGATTTGTGTGTACGAGATTGCAGTTGCAGGCTGAGACATGCGCCAAAAATATTCGCGTCACTCTTGCGTTTTTGCCGCCACTCCCGTATACCTCCCACAAACAGTCCCTGGCTGTCAATCACATTTCAAATTAATTCTCTCTGGGATCAGCAAAGCTAAGGTACCTTGCACATGCGCCGTGGGCCAGTGGGACCATGAAACATGCGCAGGCAGAGGATAATTGCTAAATTCCGGCATTGGATGCATCTCTCAATCAGGTCCATTGTCTACAGTGATTACTTGCTTTAAGTTGCAGTACAGCAATGGCTATTGACAAACACTGCATATCATAGAAATGTCTGCTCAATGATTTCTTTGTAATTTCCAGTGTTATTGGCACTAAAACCTGATTGCCGGGTTTTCAAAATATAGAGTAATGCCAGAAAAAGATGGGGTTACTCTATAGAAACCTATGGGCTTCTCTCTGCTCCGCTGTTTGAGTGATCCATCCCAGATCCCTTCCAGCATGCCCCGCGGCCGGCAGGGCATGCTCCCGCCTCAGACCCGGAAGTCCAGCGCTGGAGCTGCTTCGCAAAAGCTTTTAGCACAAGAGCTGTCCTTTGCATTAATAATTGCATATGTTAACAATGCGGTAGCCGGCGTATGCCAGCCATATGGGGCGGCAGCTGTTAGTGCATACCCCCATATACGGCATTGAATAATTAATAATGATTGTCATGTGTTTCACTGCCATGTAAAAGTGTGTTCTACTACCTCAGCAGTACTGAACTACATGGCTGTACATTTCATAGATTTTCATGTACCTGTTATTGATTAAGGCTAAGGCACATGAGACATTTATTGTAGACTTTAGGATGTTGAAGATCTCCAAAATACCCCTACAGGACTGTTTCTATTAATAGCTCCCTTGGTGTGTCAGATATGGCAGCACATCTTCCCTCAGCCCACACTAGCTACACTTCCCTTGTTGACATGTGCAGAACGTTCCTCATCACACCATCCCCACCAGCTGCAAATCCCTGCAGTGTGATTGTCTAGTGTGTACATGACTTCCATGAGCACATAATGACATTCTAGAGAGAGGAACTATTCAGAGAATTTGTATTTTAAGTTATTTAAAATATTGATACATAAACTATGCCGTAACCTTAAACTTAACCTTTATGCATGTGGCATGTTGGTAGCTCCACTCTTTCAGTGGGTTATGGTCTAGGTGTTAGACAATGTCTATGTTAACAGTCATTAGGTTGACACCAAATGGTCAACCTGCACAAGGTCAGCATAAACAAAAGGTCGATAGAAGCAAAAGATCACAAATGCATGAAAAGGTCGACATGAAATTTTCATGTTTTTAGGTGTCAATCTGTACATTTCATCACGTGGATCCGTAATTAGTGTACAGTATACCCTCACTTGGCTCATTTTGCTCACCATGCTTCGGGCCAGTTGCCTCGCTCAGCTGCCACTGCACTCGGCACACTTCGCTGTTCCCAATCAGAGACCACGTGGATGTTAAAGTATGAAAAAGTAAAAAATTCCCAAAACTCAGGTCGACCTTTTCATGCGATGACCATTGCAATGCAACCTTTCGCTTAGTCGACATTTACATAATGTCATATTCTGTAGTCATGCACTATCACACGGTGAATGATCTATAATAGAATTGTGTGCTATTAACAGTCATCAATGTTGGATGCAGTGGAGCGATTGTGTTGCACATGAGTATAAGTCACACTGCGCTGGCCCACAATGGTCTTGTGATGGTGGTCACAGTGAGGTTTTATTTGCAAAGTGATGACAGTTAGGAAGCATTTATGGATGGTAATTGGTAATTGGTGATTCTAAGGCATCCCGATTCTTTTAGGCATTTGTCACAACTTGAGCATGCAGTCTCCAGCATCTTACTTTTGACGGCCATGCTGTGTGACAATAGGATTACACAGAAAGTGGATGACATACTGGTGTGTGTCCCATTGTTGAGTCTTAGTACACAAGTGGCGGTATAAAATCCTATCAGCGTCTCGGTATAAACCTCTGTAGCTATGACATTTGCAACATTTTGCGCAACCACTGTGCACGAAATCGCAGCTGCAATGGCATTTACAAACATCTCTGAATAACTCTCCCAGTGCCATAACTAGTGTTAATACTTACCATAACCCCTAACTAATAGAGCCTCATTTGTCTCTACATTAAATATTGGATGATATAAGTAGATATTTTCAGTGGTCAGGACACAATGCATATTGCACAAAAGCTACAATATTTAGAATATTGACTCCTGTGGTCATACCTGTTGTAGTTTGCATACTCTCTATAGCCAGCTAGCTACTTACTCCTTATTAATGGTCAGTCTTGTATGTACATCATCATCCTCATCGTTGTTTATTTGTAAGATGCCACAGATTGTGAAGTGTAAGAGAGTTACGTCATGTACAGATGCAATAACATGTATGTACAAATGTATGGATGCAATATGTATTAGTTGAACATAGTAGAATTATACGGAGTACAATTGTAAGATGACGCCCCTTGTGTTGATCTTACAATTACACCAAAAGCAGCCTCCATATAGTCATTTAAATAACTGTGGGTGCGAAGCAAGGGTCTGTTCTGGATAGTTGAATTACACATTAACAAATGTGATCATAAAACATAACAGCTGTAAAAGAGGTTAGCTATAACCAGACATGATACGTAAGGTAATGACCGACTTGCTTGTGATCAGAAAAAGCTAATAGGACATATATGAAATAGATGGATAGAGAGAACAATGGGCACGATTCAGACTCGATCACTGATTATCAAATAACTGCGTATCAGCTGCAATTAGCGTAAAAAAATTCTGACCTCTATATCGTTGCAGTTTGATCACAGAAGTCGCAGTTTGAGTGACAGGAAGCCAGCGATTGGTGGCAGAAACACTGTGTTTTCTGGGTATTTAAAAAAAAAGCTGTAGTGCCTAGATGTTTTGGAGGAGGGTCTGTGACATCAGCAATGACCACTTCCAGGTTCTCTCAGTCGTAGATTAATGCAAGTCTCAGACCTACTCACATTTGCATAGCCACATTGATGTTCCAGGAATTGTGACACAATTTGTGAGTGGATGGTTATTACCGATAATTTCACAATTATCTTGCAATTCAGTAAGGGCCATTTCATCTCTCTCTCTGAGCGGCGGCCTTTTCCTCACAGTGAACTGTGACTTCTTCTATGAACGATCAGGTCTGAATCAGACCTAATGTATGGAATTGTTGTTGAAGGTGTAAAGGCCACTGTGTAAATGTGAGTTTTTAGAGAATACTTGAATGATTGTTAGTTGGGAAGAGTCTGGTTGTGCAAGGCAGTGAGTTCCATAGGTGCACAATAAGACAAGGACATGGGAGCCAGAACATGAAATGAGATGGGAGGACAGGTTTATGTCAGAATCAGAGTGAAGAAGTGAACCTATGGTACAACTAAAGAGTTTGAAGGACAGCATTGTTGAGAACTTTGTAGACAAAGGTAACAAACTAAGGGATTGATTAAGATGTCCTTGCAACATTGTTTCCATGCTTTTGCTGGCACTGCAACTCATGACCCTTGCAGCCAATCATGAACCAGACTCTTTTTGCTTGCAGCCTCCTGCCTCCTAATTGATTCAACCCCTTAAAAGTGAATTCTATTGGGAATGGGGAGCTAGTGAAAGGAACTATAAGATGAGAGCTGCGTTAGAGGAAGATAACCCTCACCATTGTATTTAGGATGGATGACTGTGACAGAAACTGAATGTGTGGGGTCAAAGATGAAATTGAGGCAGTGAACTTGGCAGACCAGATTGTGAAATGTTGTGACCTGTAAGTGTAATGGAGGGATGGAAAGTAACATTGAAAAGGAGCAAGAAAAATAGGTCAGATTTCTACATATTAAGTTTCATATAGTCTTGGTGCATCCAGATGGGGATGACAGAGAGGAAATTGGATATATGGGATAAGAGGGAGGTAGTTGGAGGAAGAATGGGTAGATGATGGTGTCAACTTCTTGAAGGGGTAAAGAAGGCCAAAGTATAGTGTATGTTACCAAGAGAGATGGTGTAGAGGGCTTTGGAAATAAGAGGATTATAGCAATAGTCATATATTATATACATTGGTCAGGGAGGTATAAGGCAAACCCATAGAGATCATTGCTACAAAGGAAACCAGTGTGATTAACACTAGCATTCATCAACTTACTGCACATTGTCTTTCTTCATTGATATGTGTAGGGCAAGGAACATGCTTTATGTCCAGTTGGATTACACCACATGGTTCTGTAGCTAATCTTTTGCAACATATAAGAATAGTTGCATTTGTTTACCACTTTCTACCAAAGGAGAGTTGTAGAAAGAATAACAACTATTCCTAATAAGAGGGTTTTTTTTTTTTTTGGGGGGGGGGGGGGGGGGGGGGGGGAGTTGCTGTAAAACATACACATTTGTATTGTAATTTGGATTTAAGTACATATGTTTTATTGGTGATGCTCTAAATTAGCAAGCAGACCACATGGTGTAATGATTATCATTAGTACTTCACAGTACTGAGGTCATGGATTCATTCCCACCAAGGCCCTAACTGTGTGGAGTTTGTATATCCTCCCCCATGCTTGTATGAGTTTTACTCTGATTTCCTCCCACAACCCAAAAATATGTTGGTAGGTTACCTGGCTCAAAACAAAAATGACCCCTAGTACGTAAGTGTGTGTATGTACATGGTCAGAATAGATGGACCGAGTTGATCTTATCTGCCAACAAATTCTATGTTTTATTAATATGCCAATTTAAAAATACAGAAGAACAAATATTGTTGATTAGAGATGTGCGCAAAGTCTTGTTTTTTAGTATGGATTCTAATTTTATCATTGTGTTTTCATTTTGCAAAACACCCTCAGGTGTTTTGGTGTGGAATTCAAATTCTTGGGTTTCAGATTTCTAAAATATGTCTAAAAACAGTTAAACTAAGGTAATGTTTGCAATCCAAAACCCCATATTCTATTTTAAAATAGGAATTCGGAACCGCAGGAAGTTCCAGAGTCCTCAAGAGTTCAGAATCCTCAAAATTTGGGTGGGTTCAGCATTCTAAAGAACAGAACCACACATATCTCCTGGTGATTAAAGAGACTGTCATCTTATTTTCTTTTTCACATTTGCTGCTTTGTGTTGCTTTCTGAAGCAAAAAAAATTCTGCTGATGTTTTCTATGGTGACAGGATAAGTCTTTGGTTTAAAGTGGGAGTCACATGAACAGTAGAATTCTGACAGATGAGGGAGCAGATTGTTAATGAGGGCCATGCTTCAGAATGCAGCATGTTACCAGGTCATTGCATGTACTTGAATGTACGCCAGGGCCCCATTCCCATCAATATGGGTGGCAGGCACAATCGCTAGATGTTTATGTACCTTAACTGTAAAAGTCAAGCTACTACTGTATGTCATCTGTTTTTGTCAAAATATTCATGCTTCTGATGATATTGGACACTGAACATTTGAAAGTGATTAAATCATGGATTTTGTAATAATTGCTAGCAAATGCTAATTGTTATAAGTTTGACACAGGGAGAGTAATTAAGAAGAAATGGTACACAATGAATTCTTAATAATTAATCAGACATGTAATTGCTGAGTTGTTATGCCTAGTGCTCACCTTTGGTTTCCTGTCTGATGATATCCCTATTCAAACCACATACAGTATTTTCTATGTGGATCCTTTCTACTGAAGCTGTATAGGACTTATTGTAACTTCATTAGGAGGATTACTGCAGCTCCATCCAGACAAGCTATGAAGCTTTTCTCATTCCGTATGTACTCAGGTGACATCACAGTCTGAAACACAATAATATTCCCATTTGAATGGTATTTATTTAGCTTGTTACTTAATTTATCTCATAATACTACATTAAAATGTATCTATTGTCTGTCAACTGACTTATATAATGGAGTGTCCTTATTATATGAAGTATTTGTGTAATATAGAATTATTTTTTAAAGCTGTTTATGGGCATCATCAAGACTATAGTAAACAGAAGGTTGACATACCAGGTCCCGGAGGGGGAAGAGTAGATAATGGAACAGAATGTGGAGCAATCCTATCAGATTGGTCTTCTTAACAAATGTCAACAGATGTTAAAACCTTGATGTGCTCATAAAAGTTGAAGTGATCGAAAATGGTAGCAGAGGCGGGATACTGAATTGCATCAATGCTGACCAGGTTTTGTAAAGAGTTGAGGAGATCATCAGTATATTGGTCATCAATTCCATATCATGTGAGCCAGATATTTCTATTACCATCAGACAGCATTGGAAAGGTTATAGGGTTATAAAGGAGTGTAAATGAAGCAGATATCCACATTGGGGACATTTCTAATTACATTGTTTTGCCATTTGTGAAGGTCATGCATGGTGGAAAGTGTATGTCTTTGGTGTATGAGTATACTTGAGCACACAGAGGAAATCCACACAAAGACAGGCAGTGCTCAGAAACCCCTCACAGCTGGGTTTAGCTGAATAATTCCTGCCACAGTCAGTCTAATGTCCCAATATCCCACCATATATGGATAATGGAATCTGATTTCTTTAGGGAACATCTTGTATAAAGTTACTGGGATATGGTTCAGCAGTATAGGAGTTGTAGACATTTTCTATGCTTAAAGATAGTGGTTTTTGCTGCACCAATTATTATGGCATATCAATTGTCCAGATGCGGAGCCACATAATGATCTCATCGCATGGATTATTAGAATCCACATGGAACAGAAACAAAGAGCTGTACAGGAATTAAATTAGACCCCTGGAGAAGTGGTTGCACATGCCAATGAAGAGAAAGAGAGGGGACAGAAATTTGAATACTTGAGATTTAAAAAAGTGCCCATTGGTGGAGGACCAAAGTAGGAGGTTCTCAGTGGCCTGAAGGTCTGACAAGGTGCAAATCACCAATTTTTTGCCAAATTATTTAAGCATTTAAGGTTAGAGCTATGCCAGAAAGAGGACAAAAACTTTCTTAGGGTAAAATTCAGACTTTTCCAGTAAGTTAGTAGGGGTTACAATATAATAGTTGAGGAAAGTATGCTGCAAAGGATTAACTACAGATCAGTTGAGGCCAAATGAAAAAGGACAGAGAGAACAAAAGGAAATGACTCAATATCCACCCAGACAGAGAGTACTATTATCTCGATTACTTTTATGGTGTTATGTTTGTGAAACTTACTTAAAAGTATATAATATATATTTTTTCTTCTAAAATTTACAAAATGCTAGTTATTAAGTCTACCTTTTTCATGCTGTATTAAATTAATTTTAGAGTATCGGAATCGACTGCTTTCTAAGCCTGATATGTCAAATATATTTTAAGATATTTAAATACATTTCAGTTATGCTTTTAAAACCAAAAATACAAACTGTGCTACTTCTCAAAAAGATATTGTAGATTATAACTACATTACCATTTCTTACACATAAAAGTAACATAATGGGATTTTATGCTTTGCAGTCAAGAACATTTTGCATTTTGCTCATAAACTCAGCAAGGGTTATTGGCAGGCTATGCTCTCCTGTTTTCATCTGTTGTGATTCTACAATAGATCTTTTACATGCATTTCAGCTTTTCAAATACAGTGCATTCCCTTTTCTTCTCAGCTTGTTTGTCAATTGGTTAGTTGTAGTGGATTTGGAAGTTTGTTATTACTTACAGCACTATAAGAGTTCATAAATAAAAAAATTATCAGCAAGCAATGTATAGCAGCTGAGTACGATATCCCTGCAATTGTGATCCTGACATTCAGAACACTGATAGTGTAATTCCAATGGATGCCAGTAAGCATTTTCAACCTACTGCACACCCTAATCCTAACTACCCCTCTGTCTAACCTTAACTTTCCGATCATGCAGCCACCTGGCCTACAACCTTACTGTCATCTCCCCCACCCCACAGCCTTACCATAACTGTTCCCCTAGTGCCTAATCCTAACCCCAACCCTGATACTCACTTCAAGATCCCATTGTTGGCCTTCTCGCTGTCCTAAATCAGACTGCCAGGATTTTGACTGCCTGCCATGTATAGAGACATTAAGGACAGTGGCAAATGTAGGATTTTTAGAGGGGGGTTTTCACCCACTCTGCAGCACATTGGAGTAAGTACGGGAGTTTAGGGGAGTGGTAACAGCCCTGAAAATTGGTCTTTTTATACACTGGATACTGTATGGAGTACAGTATTAATATTTAACAGTACAGATGGTCTATAGTATAGGCTGTTTCAAACAATTAAAGTGGTCAAGAAATGTTTAAACATTACATAATAAATAAATACACTATCATAATAGAACCAGTACTGCACTTTCTAAGCTCACAATCTCCCACTTCATGGTAAGGCTCCTGTCTCTTCCTCCTGGAAGCTACTCTCTGGTCCATTGCAATGTTTGAGGGCTCAGTTCCACACATACAATAAATGTACTATAATAAGCTAGCACACTAGGCATGTGCAGCAGCTCTGCTCTGTCCCTTACACTGCATGATGTTGTTGCAGCTATATTAATCATATTATATACCAGTACTATTGTTGTCATAATTTAAGGCACTTGTAAAGAGATGGGGGGGGGGGGGGGGGTTCCAGGCAACCAGAAACCCCTCTGTGTTTGACTGTGAAGGGGGTCTATTCAATTGATATTAATAATGTGCAAAATTTACAGCCAATGCAAGTAATTCTAGAAATAGTAAATATTGTGTAAGTTTATACCACTTATGGGGCCTACACAATAATGGGTATTTTATAAGCAATCTCATTAGATCGCATAGAAAATGCCCCTTCATTACTCCGTGTGTAAGGACATAGCTATAACGATGCATGGCCCCACGCATTACTATCGCACCGGCAATTAGTATCTAGCCCACTGGATAAATCTAATTAATCGATAGGGTCAGGGCCAGTATTCTCAGCACTGTGTGCTGTGTGCTGAGCGATCTAGCATTGCTCAGAATGCTCACCGCTACATGTGTAGGCCCCATTAGTCTAACGGTCAAAACTTTTTTGAAGGCCCAGAATAATAAAATGGTTAAAACTGTTTTAAATAAATTTATTACTGGAATATAAGATCAATTAAAAACAGTTCCAAAGTTTTTTCTTTTACAGTTATACTAATATACAGTCTTACTATGCAGTATTTGCTAGCTACAAATAGTCTAAATAATCAAAGAGGGAATATCTTGGAGACAGCAGTCCTTATTGTAATGATATAGAAATAAACTATGCGTAGGATACCACATATTTCAATAAAACTATTATGAATCTCTGTAACGTCACATTTTCCAAAAATACTTACTGCAACTTTTTCTGTTCGTACGTACTACTGCAACAATCTTTAATTGGATGAATGAGGCAGTTTACATAGAAATCATCAATGTAATTAAAGATAGGTCATTTATTTGTTTTTTTCTGTTTCTTCTTTAGTTACATTGCACACCAACGGAATTTTGCCTCAATTAACGAAAATGATGCAAAAATTTACACTGGACTCAGAAACCTGTAAGTACAGTCTCTATTACTATTTTCGCAATATTAGGGTATTGCAAGCTGAGCCTCTTTTATATTTTCAGCTGTGTTTTCTTTGCTACTTAATAAGGGGCTGAGGTTAGCTTTGTTTATAGAGGAAAGAAATCTGTGTTTTCCAGTTTCAGAGAAAACAATAGGATTAGTGTTTGACTGGCATTTACCATAACTATTTGATCCCTGAAAATTGGATTTTATGAATAAAAGTAATAAAATAGTAAATCTGGATTTAAATCCTACTTGCCATCATCAAGAGTGTGATTCAATAGCATTACAATAAAAAGAGAGTCAATAGGTCGACCCCAAAAGATGGAGAGGGGCAAAAGTTTGACATGAAAAGTGGTTGACACAATTTTTTGTTGTATGTCGTTTTATGTTTCACCATACATGAGCAACATTAGTGGAAATGTGGACCCTTCGCAGCCTCGCTTTCCTTACCTTAATATGATGCTTCAGGCATGGCGCCTCACTCTGTTGGCGCTGAACTTAGCACAGGTTACTATTCCCAATCATAATCCACATGGGTGATAAATTATGAAATTTAAAAGTAAATTATGTCAACCATGTGTTGATCATTGGCCTTTTGACCCTTTGAACCTGTTGACCTTAAGTCCTGTCTACTGTACCTTTCAACCATTTGGAGTCAACCTACTGAATCGGCTGTTTCGTTTTACTCTAGATCTATCAACCAGATGCCATCATTAAATACTGGCCCACTGGGAGATCCCTGTGGGCATATTACATAACATTAAATGTATACTTTATAACCTGGCATTTTAGTGAGGTACAATCCACCTCAGGACCACCTTAATATATGTGGAAACACTGGGCAGCTGCCGGAGCTCCACAATTCTGAGCGCCTTCGAACAGGGGTGGGCGGTAGTAGCACAATCTGAACTGTGAGGCAGCATACGCCACATGCCTCCCAGCCTGTAATCAGACAGTGAATGGCAGCTATCATGCTGATTGCTGGATGACTGGAGCTATCTACCAATCACAGTGCTATCAGCAATTTACTGAATGGAAGCATATGGGGAGATGGCACAGGACTGCAGCAGGGGTAATGTTAGTTTTTTTTTTATTAGTTCCCATGAATGGCTGGTTAGGGTCCTCAGTGCGTTGCTCTGTCCAGGGCTTACAATGCTATTAGGATGACACTGGCCCACTTTCTCATCTTGTGTATACACTTTAACATTTTCAGTTAGTAAATAAAGCATAATACATTTTTGTCCATGAGATCTGTGGGGCGAAATCCTTTTCTAGTCTCAGGATAACAAATCTTGGCTGTACATTGTGTTTTTTGTGGACTTTAGTAAACACTTAATTTTTCATTTTAGAACCGTGGTGGATTCGTCACTGAAGTTTCTATCTCGCCAGGCATTCCACAAGAATCCCAAACTTTCCTACATGTAAGTAATCGATTATTAATATGAGAAAAAGTTGCTATACAGTTATAGCAGATGATCTGCATGTCAGTCAAAGTTTTATCTCTGAATGGTATACGCAGTTATTTTGTTTATTACAAAATTATACCAAACATAGGTTTCTATGATAAAGTGCTTGATGGCCTAATTTTCATCTACATAAAATAGTAAATAAAGGTATAAGTGAGTACATAAAATAGTAAATAAAGGTATAAGTGAGTACATAAAATAGTAAATAAAGGTATAAGTGAGTACATAAAATAGTAAATAAAGGTATAAGTGAGTACATAAAATAGTATATAAATGTATGGCTGCAAACTGTAACATTACATAAGGAAAGTCATTCTAATTTGATCGCTTCTCCACGCGCTCGCAAAGGGGAGTGATGTTTAGCGTTTGCACATGCGCATAACCATTTACGCACATGTGCAGATGCTTGGTGTGAGTAGGCACAGCGAATTGGTTATTCGCCATCCCGTTCGCACCTAGCAGTGGGGCAAGGGTCGGCAGCGAGGGGCTGCATCCATGGGAATGCCCAGCATTTCATGGGCGTCCCCATGAAAATGCTGGGAATTCCCCAGGTAATTCGGTGATGATGTGGGTGCCGGGGGCGGGCAGCTGACATCACCAGATGCCTGCCCTCTTTCCGTACAAGGTAGCCGCAATTCTAAGACACGAGAAAGTGTCTTAGATTTGTGCGCACCTTAGAAATTATGCGATGGTGATCATCAAATGATTTCCTCCCTGCATGCAAGCTGTGAATGGATGTTTATGCTAAAAACCCATTTGCATGCATTCAGGGAACTCGTGTGCAAGGGCGGGGGGGGGGGGGGGGGCGGGCGGCATTCCTGCTGGCTGCGGGCGGCGTTAAAGAACTCGCATAGCTGCGAATTTTGCAGATTTGCGTGTGAACCAGAATGAGGGCCAAGGAGTGCGTGTGTACATAAAATAGTATATAAATGTATGGTTACAAACTAACAGTACTAAAGGTGTAAGTGTGTATATGAGTTAGGAAATTAGGAAATAAATTAGGAAATAAAGTTATAAAAGTCTGTACAAATATTAATATATAAAGGAATGTGTATTGAAATATAGTTGAAATAATTAATGTTTATGGTAATCAGGTTTCAATTTAGAAAAGTGAAAGGTTTGTACATAATTCTATATACTGTTTACATAGGGAATAGTATTATTATTTGTGAAGCTAAGATTATGTAATAACCACAGGAAATGTTTGGGTTTGCTTTCAGAGACCTTTCCAGAAACAAGCTGACATCCTTGAACAGAAGATTATTTCGCCACCTGTCCTTGACTCATTTGTAAGATATGTCTATTATTCATTTATGCTCTATCATTTTATTTTACAATTTTGTATGTTTTCAAGAAAAGAACAAGTTTATACATGTCAGTATTTTAGATATTGTTCATTGTGTTTGTCCTGCTCTGATATGTACGGTACGTTTTTGTTTGCCACTAATTTAAATTGGATTTTGAAAATCTGATATTAAATGAAAAAAGGAAATCAAGCTCCCCCAAAGCTTTTTGCCCTATCTGTAATTCAATATGATGCTTTATACAGCCACTTTCCAGCATCTGTGTGTACAGTATGAGTTTATAATGGGATGAAAGAGGGATAGCAAGACATGAGGCCGGCTCTGTGGGTGCTTGGTTACCTCAGATTTTTTAGCATGTTTATACATGGCCTCTAAGTCATCTAAGAAGTCGGAACAACAATAATGTCAATTTTTAAAGTTGGCTTCTGACTTGATACAAACCCTCCACAGCTATTTTCCGCTTTCTCTTTATATAAAAAAACAAGATTTTCCCCAGAGCTGATAAAGTGGCTTTAGGGGAATTACTAGTCTAAAGCTGGGCACATATATGATAATTTGTGTAAAAAGCAATGTCGGGAGAGACAGGAACCGCCGGTGGTGCAGCCATTGGCAAGTACACTTGCTGAGGCCGATAGCACCGAGTGATGGCGGGGAGGGGATTGGGTGCCATGCTGCATTGTGCAAAAGGGCTCTCACTAACAATAACAATGCCCTGCATGTACAGTTGATGGATTACATCACTAATGACCTGCGGGAGTGCGCATCTTTAATGATATAAATATAAGATGATTTGCACAAAAATATTGTTGGCGAAATCGATACTGTGCATATTGTTAGAAACAAAATAATCTAGTGTGTACTAACTTTAATAAAGCATGCACATAGTAACTTTTTTATTACCAATATAGTATACAAAATTTGCACAAAACTGTTCATGTAGTTTTCCTGTCCCAGTGATTACGTAACCAGGGTTTAGGTCTTTGTTGTCTAGGTAAACTGTCGACCATACTGTATAGTCAACATACATTTGTTCGACAGGTACAAAAGTTTGACAGATGAAGGGTCGACAGTGCTTAAGGGCTTCTGGTGTGAAAGTCTAACACGTTTTCTTTTTTTCTTTCGTGATTTCCCAACATTTGCCTGATGTTCTGTTTATGTCTTCATTGATTGGTAATAGTAACCTGTGCCAACTGCAGTGGCAGCAGAGTGTGGCCTTATGCCTACAGTGTGGCAAGCAAAGCGAGCCCATGAGTGTATACATTTTTAGTGATGGTGGTTACATGTTATAAAACATACAAGATTTACCTTCAATATTGAAAAATACCGTGGCGATCATTTGTGAGTCAACTAATGTCACTTTGACCTTTTCCACTTGTTGACTTTCACCTCTGTAATCTTTTACCTGTTGATCATTTGTACCTGTCAACTTACTGCATGTTGATCACATGATGTCGACCTTGTATCACACCCAATGATTATAGGAAATATTCTGTGCCTTGGGCTCTGGGAAACTAGTGTTTTGTCCAAAGCCACAAGAAGTTGATACTGAGAATTAAACTGAAATGAACATTCAGTACATAAATGTTGAAATCATCTTCACATTTTATAACATACACAGCATGCTACATTTCCCCTGAAGCCTCATACTGGGAAGTGCTGACTGTGAGCTCGGAGCAGCTGCCTGCTGGCGTTAATCTTTATTAGCCAGTGTCCATATTGTTATAAGAGAATGTATTGCTTTAGCCTGATACAATGGGTATTGCATGTCCCAAAATACACTAAGATAAGAGATATGACAATTTTCATTCTGTATTATATTTCCTAATGTCTTGTACTGATCGGAGAAAAACATCATGTGGTTCATGGAATATATATTTCTTTTGGCCAGTACTATCAATGTAGTGTAGTAGTATAGTGTAGTTTGCAACATTATCATTCAACTCCTCAACCCTTTGGGGGTTTTTTATTTGTTGTTTTAATTTTTTTTTTTTGTAATAGCAACAATGTGCATTTAGATAGCCACGTTTTAAAATAATATATTACTCTGTTTAAACAATATTGCAACAAAGATAATAAGATTGTTTGGTACTTATGTAGTATCTGGGCTGCCGATTTTTTGATTGTATGCCTTAAGTTAAGGCATACAATCAGATGCGATGCGATATCGCATCGCATCGCATGCGACCATCGGATGCGATGACCCGATTTTTCCATAGGAATCAATGTTAAAATGGACTGAGTCCATTTTAACATGGAATTCAATGGGAAAAAGGGGTCCTTTTCATACCCCTACTATCCAAGTGGGCATGGAGTCGGATATAAACCTGTGGCGAGCGTAGCGAGCCACCGAGCCAGAAGCGTGGCGAGCGAAGCGAGCCCCGCGAGGGGACGGTATTCTGTGTCCCCTCGCGGGGCTCGCTACGCTCGCCACGCTTCGGGCTCGGTGGCTCGCTACGCTCGCCACAGGTTTATATCCAACTCCATGCCCACTTGTATAGTAGGGGTATGAAAAGGACCCCTTTTTCCCATTGAATTCCATGTTAATATGGACTCAGTCCATTTTAACATTGATTCCTATGGAAAAATCGGGGCATCGCATCGCATCGCATCCGATGGTCACATGCGATGCGATGCGATGTACCCGATTTAGAAATCGGCAGCCCAGATACTACATAAGTACCGATTGTTTTAATTAAGATGATTTCAATTGTTTTATTCATGGTAACTAGCATAGCACTGAAAAATATAATTTAAAAAGTGGAAGTAATTCTAAGGACCCATGATGCCAGTATAGTAATGTTTTAATTGCATCATGTTTTTGTTTCTTTAACACATAGGGCTATTTCGCCGGCTCCTGCCGGGCGGCTATAACCCGCATGGCCAAAAGCAGTGCCGCACACAGTAAATAATAATGGACACGATTGTCCATTCATATGGGACGGCCACGGCCCGGCCGCCTGGTTGTAGCCGGATCCCACCACTGGAAGGGACGGCTACCGGGTTGTGGCCATCCCCTCCATTGTAAACTTAAGGGGTTATTCTAGTTTACTAGAAAAGGCACAATCACTCTCTAATGGACAAAACCGTATGCACTACAGGTGGGGCTTATGTAACATGTGCAGAGAGAGTTATATTTGGGTGTTTATTGTTTCTGTGCAGGGTGAATACTGGCTGGTTTATTTTTACACTGCAATATAGATATCAGTTGGAAGTACAAACCCCACCCAAATCTAATTATCTCTGCAAATATTACATCTGCCCCACCTGCAGTGCATATGGTTTTGTCCATTAGAGAGTGATTATACCTTTGTGAGTGAACTAGAATAACCCCCCTAGTGCGGCACGGCTTCATGGCCGTGCGGGGTTTCGCCGCCCGGCAGGAGCCGGAGCTTGTGAAATAGCCCATAGGGGCCATTCAATACACTTTTTAGGGTGAAAAAGGTTTTTGTTTTTTGTACTTTTCCACAATTTTCTTCTTCTCCCAATGCAATTATTCCTGAAAAATGTTACATTTTGGGGAGAAAATATGTATAATATTTGACAAGGTCATGGGCCTATATGTTTTTGAGGCTGATATCTCAAAAATAGGGCTGATTAGTAGGGTTTATTGTTTTTGCCTGTCTCAGACAAGTGTGCCAAAATAATTGTAGCAGCCCCTGGAGGCTGGATCGGGTTCCCGGGTTCCAGCACATGCGCAGTATGGTCCGTGGTACTGCGCGTCCGCAGAACTCGTTTCGGGGGCTGCCGCACATTTGTGCAGAGAGAGCCAGATGGAGGCAGGGAACACTTCCCGATAGGATGCCTTGAGTGACTGGCAGGTCTGACTTCCAATAGGAAGTCTCTGCCAGTCACAGTGAAGCCAGAGCAGTCTCACAGACTGCATCTGGCTCCACTTTACGCAGAGACAGTGGCGGATTTTACCTGGGGGGGCTGCAGGAGCATTTGAAGGTGTGATGCAATAGCCCATACACTGTCAGATGTGGCGGACAAATTATGTGATCTTTTGCACATGCAGACCTACTGATTATTACTGCTTTTCTGCTGCAATACACTCACTATGCCATTATTGGCTTGATCAGACAATTATATGCTGATCGGACCAAATATTGAAGAGTGTATGCCCAGCATAAATATAATAGGAGTTTCTATAATGGGTGCAGTGTGTGTGGTGCACACAGACCCCTAGAGACAGGAGTGCCTACACAGCACATCCTGCACCCATATTTAATTAATTACCTCTCTTCGGTCCAGAGTTTGCTTTAGGGCACTGAGCAAAATCAGTTTCAATGTAAGGAGCAATTACATTGTCCATCATTCCTTAATAAATGAACTCCTGCTCCAGCAACATTTTAATGGTAAAAGGGGAATTATTATCTGATTTTCTATTGCTGCGATAAGATCTCTCCTAAGGTCCATTATAGCCCCATCAATTGCACATGACATGAAAGGCATGTGTTGTGTGGTTATTCCTAGCTATTGGCATAATCATTTACATGGCTGGATTATGTTATTTGGAGGAATGTTAATATAATTCACTTGAGAATTCTAAACTATTTTTATTGAGGATCCCTTTAAATACAACTTTGTGAATTTGTACAGCTAGGGGACATAGGGGTAGATTTATTAAGCTCAGTGAAGTGATAAAGTGTCTGGTCTTTATCATCGGCCAATCAGCTCATACTGTTATTTTTCAAACCAAGCCTGTAAGTTAACAGTCAGGAGCTAATTGGCCGGTGATAAAATACCAGCCACATTATAACTTCTCTGAGCTTAATAAATCTGCCCCTCTGTTACATAACCTTTAAATGAATGAGGAGAACATTAAATGTAATGCATGTTGCAGGGACAATCATCACAACAATAAGAACTAGAGTAACCCATATGCATACCTCCCAACATGACCCTCTCCAGGAGGGACACAGTCAAGGTCGTAACTACCATAGGTGCAATGAGTGCAGCTGGTATGGGGCCCATCTTTACTGTCTAAGTAATATGTTTTACAGACATCAGTTGCTAAATAGGGGGCCCTTACAAACCTTTGCTATGGGGCCTACGAATATCTAGTTACGCCCCTGGACACAGTGCTCTGTTTCTGGACTTCCCACTTATTGTATGATTGCCATCACCTGTGTGGAAATAACTCTTACCGATTAACCTGTTTAAAATAGGTGCTAGCAATAACACATTAAGAGGGAAGTCCAGAAACATAGCACTGTGTCCCTCCTGGAATAGGTCATGTTGGGAGGTATGCATATACATAACACACACACACACACACACACACATATATATATATATATATAGATATATAGAGTATATATATATATATATATATATATATATATATATATATATAGTTCAAAGCGAAGTTCTAAGACACTGGCGCATTACATTACCCATATAAATGGTAGAATATATTGTTAAAAAACCTTCAAGATTTTCAGGGTATATCTGACAAATCTAAAGGGTGGCAAGCCGATTCTCTGTATACCGACTTGGTGAATCGGATTAGATTTTTATGTGGAGATTATAGGGAGAATCTAGGCGCCTTAAATAATGCAATGTATCTTATAAAACAATGATTTATATACATATACCCAAATGTTTATCATAAAAAATATTTTTTAATTAAGATAAAAATAAAGATATAGACATATAGGCCCTTATTCTGGTTGGTGCGGTCAGAGCCGCACACGGGGCTCCGACCGCACAAACCAAGGGCCGCCCACCCGACGGATCGCCACTGCCGTCCGTACACGGACGGCTGGCGATCCGCATCAAAATGGTGGAGGCGTACGCCTCCACCATGGTGGGAGCTGCCCCCTGCCTTCGATGGTCGTCGACCATCGAAGGCAGGGCCGCACGCCGCGGCAGCCCCGCAAGCTGAGACCACACGGACAATCGTCCGTGTGGTAGCTTGTATGGGGGCTGAAAGCTGACATCCGGCGACGTCAGCTTTCCGCCCCCATGTCATGGTAATGAGGGCGTCATGCCCTCATTACCATGCATACGCCCCGCGTTTGCATGGGAACGCCCATGAAACGCGGGGCGTACACATAGGGAAATGAGGGGATGAAGCCCCTCACGCCCCTATACGCCCCCTTTGCGGCGGACGAAATCCGTCTGCGGCGAAGGGGGCTGCACATGCGCAGAATGACCTCTGCGCATGTGCAGTGGCAAAACATCGGCGGTACGGCCGCACGCGGGCCGTACCGTGCCGATTAGAATAAGGGCCATAGTCATAATATACATAAAATAATTTTTTTCACATAAATACAGATGTGCAAACAGCTTTTTAGGATAGGCCAGGACGGGGGTGGGGGCGGGAGAGAAGGGAGTAAATTGGGGACAATAAATGATCGTGAGTGATGTACAAGAGGGATTCAGATAAAAAAACAAAGTTGGTACTTAGCTGGATAAAAGAAAGCAAATAGTTTTTAAAGGAAGTCCTTTTTCCTAGTTGAAGACTAAGGAGCAGAGCAGTAGTCTCAGGGCTCAATGGCAGGAAGGTTTGGAGGGTGGTCCCGACGCGTTTCATCCACTTATGGACTTCTTCTTCTTGAAGTGCTCTGACATGTTCGCTATTCTACTAACTTAAGATAATAAAAAATGGTTTATATTTCATTTTGTTAAGCTGTTTGTTTATCTGCCTATTTTCTATTTTTTTCTTCACAACAATCCTGCCATTAAAATAGCTGAATGTAACTGTGCTACTACATTATTATACCTGAATACAGTGCCTGATTAACCAATAGGCTGATTAGGCTTCAGCCTCGGGCGCCAGGACTCTGGGGCACCTTGCAGGTGACAACCCACTTCTTCCGACAAGCCTATCCCTCCTTCTCCTAACCTCTTTCGCTCCTCCTATTCTGCCTACCCTACCCCTTCATCCATTCCCATCCGTTCCTACTTATCCTATTGTTTTTCATTTGTCCACCCTCCTTCTTTTAGTCTGTTAACTCTTATGAGTAGGGCCCTCCTTCCTCACGTACTCACCCTACCTCTTTACCTCACCAGTGCGCCTGCCCTGTTCTTCCCTTCCTCTACTTCATCTTCTGTCTCCTCGACAATTTCGACACCTACTTCAGAACTAATGCTGATTTTAGTTCTACCAGCTATACCCCTATTTATGCTGTATTTTATCAACACACCCTGTACGTTACCTTGTCATTTGTTTTTTGCTTGCTATGTACGGCGCTGCGGACACTTTGAGGAACCTTATAAATAAACTAACTACTACTACTACTAAAACCGAGGAATAATATTGAGGCCTAATTTATTCCATGCTTGTTAGCTATCACCCGTCGTGTACTGTGGGGGGTAAAGTTCTTAAGGTGACTGCCAGATGGCTGTGCCAATGTAAGTTACTAATGGCACCATTACTTCATGTACATTGTGATACAGTGCCAGCTGGGCAGCCTAAAGCCAAAGTCTCCTTCACAAATAGAGATAATATACGATTATGTGTTCTAGATTCATTATAATTCTGAGAATGCTAAAGCAAACATTGTCATTGTTCTTCCAGAATTCTAGGAGACAATCCTTTCCAGTGTTCCTGTGATATAATGTGGATCAAGGTGTTTCAACAGACAAATTTCTTAAATATGGACAAGCAGAACATTTTTTGCCGCAATGAGGATAATAAGATGATAACTCTGACCAGTATGCAGATACCGAACTGTGGTAAGTTATTATCATTATAGATATAGTGTAACAGTTTGGGGTCTACATCTTATTATTATTATTTTATTTGTAGAGCTCCACCAATAAGGCCTTGCTCCATTGGTGTATGCTAGATATACACTGTGCAATAGTTATACTGATGTGCCAATTCTCTGGTGGTTGTCTGAATATTGCACAGAGAGCCTGATTCAGACAAGGACTGAGTAGCTATCGCTGATGATGATGATGGAATACATACTGATGATGGTGGTCAGAATACCACCGCTGGCATCCCAAAGGAGGGATTACCGACAAGGGTGCAGTAGGCATACATACCTTCACCCTACCTCTTCCTAACCCTCCCTCCTCGCACCATAACCATAAACAACCTCGCTAGTGCCTAACTCTAACCATCATACCATGCTTCCTAACCCTAATTATCCCTCCCTGCAGCCTTACCCAAGCCTTCATCCACCTGCAGCCTAACCCTAAGTCTAACCTGGCCTGCATACTTACATTCGGGGTGCCAGTAGTTGGAATTCCAGCATCAACATTCTAATCAATGTCGTCATTACGTCATCGGTATTCTGACTGCCAGCATCCCATCACCAGAGATCATTCACTGACAGTCTGAACCCATTCGCGCAGAATAGGTCATGCACATGCGCAAAGTACAATATTTGTAATTTGCAGGGAAAGCAGCAACTCAGTCGGCATCCGAATTATCTTCCCGGTTTGTACATAGTACCCGGAGGTGCTGACATTGATGCACAACACTGCATTGAATACTGCACAACATTTCTTGGTTCCGCCGATGTTGTGCAGTAAATGCAGTGTACAATGGACATTTTTTCATAAACTGCATTTAAAAATATTACTATAATGATCATGTGAAAAATGTATTGTACCAGAATGTCTGATACTTGTGTAGTGTGTAAACAGGAAATCGGATTTTTTCAGCTGTCACACAACAATTGGCAAAACGTGGATTTTTCTACTTATTTTTAAGGATTGTATGTAGCTTTTGAATCTACTACAAGTATGCACACTAGAAATGTGCACCGGAGAACTTTTCGTGTTTTGTATTTTGGTTCTGGATCTGGATATTCCTTTGTGCTTTGAATCTGGATTGGTTTTGCCAAAATCACCCTTTCTGGTTTTGGTTTTAGCTTTGGTTTTGGTATTAGAATTTGTTTTGTTTTTTTGTTCCTACAGTAATATTAATCTCAGTAACATTAATTTCCACTCATTTCCAGTATATTCTGAACACCTCACAACTCACAATATTGTTTTTAGGCCAAAAGGTATGAGGAGGTAGCTGAGTGACTATGCTAAGTGATACAAATGGGTGGCACAAACTTGTGGCACATCTAGGAGTGGCACTGCAGTGGCAGACAGGATGGCAGTTTTAAAAACTAGGCCCCAAAGAGCACATAATGAAATAAAAGAGGTGCAAGTTGGAATTGTCATTGGGAACTCCCACCCACCCTTATGTTGCATTAATAGGCATTGCACACTTTAACAAACCAATCATTTCAGCAACATACTCTGCCAAACAACTGTGGAGGAAATGATTAGTTTGTTTGGGCTCCCACAAAAAAAAAGCAGCAATTAATCTATCTCTCCTTGCACAAACTGGCTCTACAGAGGCAAGATCTCCTCCTCATCTTCCAATCCCTCACCCTCTTCGGTGTACAGAGTCTCATTCTCAAAGAGTTTTAATTCGTACCCGCTGGAATCTTCCATCACAGGTCCCGCTGTACTTTCTGGAGGTATTGCTGTTCTTCCTGGAGGAATTTATAATTAATTTTGATGAACATAATGATGTGTGCGATGATGTCCCTGAGTTTCTCTAGAGGTTCTCATTGGTGTGCCTCTTACAGAATCTGGTGATACACAGCGCAGCCTGCCTAGAAATGAGTTTGTGTTTGTAAGATACTGGTGCTGTTGCTGTTGTTGCTGCATAAGTCAATACATCTACCCAGTGGGCTGTCACAGTCATGTAGTCCGTATTTTGTCCTGTTCCACTTGCCCACATGTCCATGGTTAAGTGGACAGTGGGTACAATGGCATTTTTGGTGACACTAAGTACACTTTTCTTAGTGTCCCTGTACAGTCTGGAAATTGCTTGCATAGTGAAGTGAAATCTAGATGGGATTTGGTACCACCAGACACAGTACGTCCATCAACTGTCTAAATCCCACTGCAATGAGCGCACGTCTCACACTAGCATAGTGGTTATGGCCTCAGTAATCCATTTTGCAGCAAGGTGACTGTTGTCATAATTTATCTTCCTTGCAAAGGACTGTTGGACAGTCAATTGCTTAGTTAAAGTAGTAGAAATGGTCTTCTGCCTCCCTTTATTGGATGACGGTTGACTCACAGCAGCAAAAGCAGTGGCAGCAGTAGGCGTAGCACTCACTGGTCCTCCTGAGGAATCCCTACTTATTACGATTTTACAAAGTAGCAAGACAGTTGTTGTTCGGATTTGCATAGAAATAATTCCAGACCAAAGAGGTGGATTTTTTTGGGTCTTTTGCCCAGACATTAGAATGGGTTTTTTCATCCAGCAGCCAACAAATGTCTGCACCAGTGCCTGATTCAAACACACCACATCACTATCAGAAGCCCCATCATCAACTTCATCCTCAGCACCAGATACACCAACATCCTCCTCATCCTGGTGTACTTCTACATTGACATCCTCAATCTCAGTCTCAGCGACTGGACCGGTGGTGCTCCACCCAGTACTTGCAGAGGACGTGCAAATAGCCTCCTCTTCCCGAACAGTGTTGGGATGGTCAGGCCTAGATATTGCAACCTTGGAAACACTTGGACGCTTTCCTTGGGGATTTGTTATATTTGTGCTTTAACCAGTTTTTTTTATTTTTCATTTTTTGAGAGGGAGGGAGGGGCGCTTCCATCTTTATGAGAAGATGAATGACCAGTCATGAACATAGCCTTTCCTTGCCACTTTGTGTCGTAAATGGAATATTGCCAATTTTAAGTTTCTTATTACCTGTTTTTTTTTATAAGTGTTAGATTTTTTTTCTGGGCATCGGCTTTATCAGACAATGTTGATGGACTTGCGTTATCAAGGTCATGACTGGTGGCAGCAGCTTAAGCACTAGTAGTAGGAAGTGTTTTTTGATTTTGTGACCTCCATTTCTCTATCAGCACACACCACCACTGGACTTATATACAGCAGCACAGGGCAGCACCATTGGACTAATATACAACAGCACAGGACCGCACTGCTGCACTTTTATATGTGGCCACACAGGGCAGCACTACTGTACTTATATATAGCAGCACAGGGCACGCTACTTGACCTAAATATGGCTGTACAAGTCAGCACTACTGGACTAATATACAGCAGCACAGGGCAGCACTACTGGACTTCTATATGGCCACACAGAACTGATAGGACATACAGGCAGCACAGGATTACAGGGCAGACAGGCAGCACCCGGGTATGTGGCAGACTGGGCACCCTTGGACAGAGCAGACAGGGCACTCTGGAGTAAGACAGCGGACCCAACTGACGCCACCACCCATAGACAGATAGAGGGCCATCCTGCATCCTCTCCTATGCTGGAGTGAAGATGGTGCCAATCCGTTGGGATTTTACATAGGATTCAAAACCTGCAAGAATCTGACAGCAGGATGATGACATTTTGCCTCGTTCTGGGATCAGAATCTGGTGGGAAAACATGAGCCAGGCCCGGATCCCACTTCAGACTGTGAAGTTCGGGGGTTCGGATCTCAGATTCAAATCCGCTCATCCCATATACACACACAAACAATTTTGTCTGAATTACATTAACCTACCAGTATGTTCTGGGGTGTGGGTGGAGAGCTGAACATCATTTATTGAATTCTTATCCTCTGTGATATGATGCAGTAACCATTAAGCCATAGGTTCTCAAACTGAGTCTAAATCACAAATTAAATAATTAACTCCCCATTTGGATCGGAAAATGTGTCAAGGAGAGAAATAAAGTGGAGAGAGATAACATAACAACCAGTCATCTCCAGGTACTTAGTAGCTGATTGACTCTCTTGGCACTTTATCTCTCCCCAAGTTTTGATAGGTCTCCCCCTTGGGTGAGTAATGAATACACCTGTGCACCTGCTAAATGGGAACTGTTTGGGTTCCTTAGCATGGATTGTGAGACCACTGTACTATGCCATCAAAGGGTGTTAAAAGTTGTATAGTCATTAAGTGAAATGAGATTACAAACGCTACTCATAGAATATTTATTAGTTTTTCCAGAATCTGTACTAAATCACTAATGATATTAGTCTAATTATCTCTTTGGAAGCACCAGAGCGAAAAAGGATTAAAGGAGTTTTCCAGCAAGCTAATCACTTATTGATACACATATCTATAAATGTGGTTCCGTTTTCAATGTCTGTTCTTGTTTCTTGACTCTGACCTCAGGCTGTCATACATGGACAGATCTGGTAGTTCACCATAAGTGTTGAGTGTTGGGATCTGTTTGGAATTTGTTGGAATTTCTGGATCATTTCAGCAGTTAATATAAAACAGCCAATGTGGATATGCAATATGTTGCATTAAAAACCATTTCTTTTTGTTAAATCCATAAATACATAGTATTTGAAGAGAGATCAGTCTCTCAAATTCCGCAAAGCACACCAATTGTATCTCTAATATCCATTTTAGACCTAGTTAAAAATCCCAGATATCCACACATGAATGGGCATCAACCAAGGTTTTAATTAGGTCTCAATGCAAAGGACCCGGGACTTTGTCCTGAGTCCACTGCTCTGCTCTTGACAAAGGTCACGGAACTGAGGGGTAGATGTATGAAGCAGTGATAAGGGAGGAGAAGTGAGCCAGAGGGGAAGTGGTCCATGGCAACCAATCAACTGCTCTGTATATTTTCATATTATGCAAATTATAGATGTTACTTAAATGCTGATTGGTTGACATGAGCCACTTCTCCTCCCTTATCACTGCTTCATATAACTAACCCTCAGACCCAGGAATTTGCCAGCATGCTAAAATTTGGCAATTTCCCTGGTCTGATGTCTGTAAGGGGATTCAGTTTCTAGCACCGATAAATTATCAATGGCATTGCGCCAAAACTATAGTAACAATATATGCCTTTTTATGTTACAAAATTGCTTAATTATGTATAACTAATCATAGCTCCCAACATGACCCATTCCAGGAGAGACAAAATGCTCTGCTCCTGGACTTCCCTGCCAGTGGCAGTTGCAGAGGTGGGATTGCACCACTGTCCAAAAGCAAAATAGAGGAGCCACACCTGCCAGTGAGTCCGGGACTGTGGTGTTTGGGGCGGCAGTTGGTGAAGCTCCACTCTCTGAATTTTGGACTGTGCTACAGCCCTGCAACTCTGCAACTACCACTGGCATGGAAGTCCAGAAACATAGCATCTTGTCCCCCCTGGAATGGGTCATGTTTGAGGTATGAACTAATACATGCAGTTGTGATGAATTGCTGTTCTAAATACTGTATGTTTTGAAAATAAAATAATTTTATTGCTTTAATTAACATATATAACATATTATGTAAACAGATTTATTGAGCAAAAAAACAAACACCGCTGCTATTGCTCCTGTTCCTGGCGTCCCCACCGCCACTGTTCTTGGGCGATCCCAGCCGCCGATGTTTCCTGCCTCCGCTGCGGTCCCGGTGCTTAGATGATGACAGGCACCAGCGCATGCGTAGTACCAACCTCTGAACTACGCATGCGCTGGCCCCTACCTTCTATGGGCTGCTTCAACGGCAGCCCAGAGAAGGGAAATAACGGTCCCGGCACCTGTACAATACAGATGACAGGCATCAGGACCAGCACATGTGCAGTACCGACGTAGGTACTGCGCATGCGGAGACACTGGCCTTTATGGGCTGCTGCTCAGCAGCCCATAGAGAGGCGTCCCGGAGGTAGGGAACACCTCCCAATGGGACTGCCTTGGTGACTGGCAGGTCTGACTTCCAATAGGAAGTCACTGCCAGTCACACTGAAGCCAGTGCAGTCTCACAGACTGCATCTTGCTTCACAACAGTGGCGGATTTTACCTGGGGGGGCTGCAGCCCTGCATAGGTAAAAACCTCCACTGATTGGGACCATCCGAGGCATGTACTGTGTAGGTTGCTGTTGGCAGGGTGTTCAACAGCGTACCGGTATTGCATACAGGACAGATGTACTAGGTGAAAAAAATACGGTAAAGAAGCAATGAACGGAACAGTTTACACCAGCTCAGGGTAAGATAGGATCTTCCTAACACTCGTTGAATCCCTGATGCTTTGTCCCATACATGAGCAGTGTTTGGCCCGTGTGATGCAGCTCTCAACTCTGCTTATGTGTGTACTGGGGAGTCAAATAGACATATAGATGTAAAGTTGGAAAAAAATATCAAAGGTACCACATTCTATTATCATTCAGGAACCACTTTGCTCCTGGATAATAGGGAACAAAACATACTGTACATAAAACAGGGAAATGCAACGTAGGTTTCATAAATGCAGACATGAAAAGAAAGGGTAGGAAGGAAATTGCAAGTGTGAGGTTCTACATTCTAATAACTACAATACAGGTACTAGGATTTAATAAAGACATTAAACCTCTCCTGGGGCAATCATGAAATGTCAAAATATTTTTGTTGTATGACCCCAGTTTTTAAAGTCAGTCATCCAAGTAAATTATTTACTTATCATGAAAACTATACTGTTGCCTTCGTAAAGTGACCTGAGGTCAAAGTATAATATTTTAACTCATGTATTTTGTGATCTATAGGTATGTACTCATAAATCAGAATTCTTGAACTAGGACCTTTGCCTGAAATTGGCACTTGAAAACTCAGACATGTTGTCTGCTGCCATCTGGCAGACATGTTGATAGTATATCTGACATGCCTTAGCAACATCTGTAGCCATGGAGACAAGCTGTGGACAGCAATGACGATTTTCCTGATTACAGATGTTGCTGAGAGTGTTAGATATGTACAACAGTTCTGCCAATGACAGCAATAGCCATGCCTGATACTCCCAACTAAATATAAATATGTTGGGAAAGTACTATTTCGGGAAATTTGTTCCAAAGAAATATAATTAGCAGGCTTTTTTCAAATAACACATTTTTTTCTCAATCCTATTTGGGTTAAGCTAGCATTTAAATAGAACTGGGTGGAGTCTTGATGACAATTGTAGACCTCTATGCAAATGGTGATGTAGTACAAGATACCAAGCTTTTATAAGCATATCTTTTCAGAGCTTATTCACAGTAGTCAATATCAATATAGCATATACTGTAGGCTACCTTGATATTTATACAGTGTTTGATGGGGAATGAAGGGCCCTCTGGGGAAGCTGTGATAGGAGCTCTTAAGTAGGAGTGTGGCCAGTCTTCAGAAGGGGCGTGTTCAGCTGCCACAGAGGTTTGGCTTACCATTAGGGAGTGCATGGTCTTTACCCCGTGATAAGTATATAATGAATACTTCTAGTACATGCATAATAAGGTACCAGATTAATAATGCCAATGCACTGTAGAAAATACACCATGGTCCTAGGAGAAGGTGTGGTAGTGTGACAGTGTGGACCATTGGGGGATTCAATGTCCAACCCTGTTTTTGGAGGACTCTTTGGCAGCCTGTGAATGGTCATTCACTTTACGAAAGTCATACCTGAACCCAACACTAATGTGATAGTGAAAGCTATCAATTTACTTTCATTAAACTGCAGCAACAAAATATTGACGCAAAAAAGGTGTTCACTCATAAGTAGACCCCTAGAACACACTTTAGATTACATAGTGTGCAGGGGCGTAACTATAGCACCTCAGCCCCCGCGGTTGCGGGGGGCGCTGTGCATGTGGGGGCGCCGGGGGGCTGCGGTGCTATAGTAATGCCCCCGCCCCCCATCCCCCGCAGGCTTACCTGTCTGCGCGTCCCGGCTCCCCTCCTGGCTTCAATCAATTCTATGGAGATGGACCACGATAAAATGGCCGCCCCATAAAGCAGACAGTTCTAGAATTATTCATTGAAGCGAGGAGGGGAGCAGGGATGCGCAGACAGGTAAGCCTGCGGCGATGGGGGGGGGGGCACCGGCGTCCGGGGGGGGGAGCGCCCCTCCATTAATGGCGGGGGGGCACCCCAAACCAAGCTACGCCACTGATAGCGTGTATGTGTAAAATTTGATGCACTCCTTGTTTATCTATACAACAATAAAATTATGCAAGAGCCTCCTCTTTCACTGGAAAAAATCCTGGCCCAGACAAGCTAACATGTTTATAAAACCATTGGTTTGAAGTTAAACCCGCTTTCAGACCGCAAATGCCGGGTTGCACCGGGACTTTGAAATGGGTCAGTCCCGGTGCGACCCTGCATGTGCAGTCTGTTCAGATTGCATCAGCGAACTGGCAATATTGCTGACATCATGTGGGGGGCATGGTGGAGCATCATCGGGGGCTGGGGAGGAGGCAGCGCATAGAGCCCGATTAACCCGTTCACACTGCACAGCAACAAGGCAAAGAACCGGTAAGAACCTTTCTTTTTACTCGGTTTGTATTGCCGTGTTGCTACTGGTTAGCTGTAACCAGTAAACCCTTTCACATTGCACAAATTACCGCATCGAACCGACAAGAAGATGGCATGAAACCGGTAATTAGGTGAAATGTGAAAGGGGTATATACTGCTGCAGGCCTTTAATAAGATTTCAGTGGAGAATAATTTTTCCCCACATTTTAAGGCCTACATCATTAAACTCACCTGGCTGAGTATCCCTTTTCCAAATTCCGTTATCCAAATTATTCCGAAAACCATATATTCCAGAAAGTGAGAAAAAAAATTGTGCTAAAAACCTACTTGGGACATCTGTAACAGCACTACTGAGGACATGCTATGTAACTGGCACTAAATATGTGCAAGAAAATGATTGGTTGGCATTCACATTCAGTATCTGAGATTGTACACAAACTTTGTTTCATGTTTTGAAACCTTGTTTAATGCACAAATAAAATATATTTTTGTGTGTATTTTATGTGTTTGATGTGTTTATACAACATAAATGCAAGAGACCTCAAGATACATCATTGAAATATTAAAATATTCTGAAATACGAAATAATCCGTTATCCAAAATTCTTCTGGTCCCGAGCATTTTGGGTAAGGGATACTCAACCTGTATTTACATTTCAAATTTTAAATGGTGATGGCGCTGAAACAGCCACACATAGAACCAAATGTTGGTGTTCAACTCTTTGTTCCACAATAAACCTGTTCAGGTGTTGTAATCACTTCCTGTCCAGGACAAATGGTATATGACTTAACCCAATGCAAGGAGAGCAAATCTACTAAACCTAAAACTGAACAAACAAACTGCCTTTCTTTACTGCCGTATGCACACAAACAAACCATCCAAAAGAAAAAGGAATGGGTCAGCGGGAATACTGGAACAAAGAGGCAGCCTCACACCTCTAAACAAGCCTTAAATGGGAAACATCAGCCCATTATTAAAGTGCCAAAACTCTTTGTGGCTTATTATCCCTCATACTTATATTCATACTCGATAAATAAAGCCCACGGTGTTAAGTGATCATCTTATGATGGGGCAGCATGGATGATGTAATGGAAATCATAACTGCATCACAGCGCTGAGGTCATGGGTTTCATTCCCACCATGGCCCTAACTGTGCAGAGTTTGTATATTCTCCCCGTGCTTGCGTGGGTTTACTGCGGGTACTCCGGTTTCCTCCCACAGTCCAAAACTATAGTAGCAAGTAAATTGGCTTCCAACAAAAAAATTAACCCAAGAGTAAATGTGTGTGCATGTACATGTGGTAGGGAATATAGATTGTAAGCTCCACTGGGGCAGGGACTGATGTGAATGTTCAAATATTCTCTGTAAAGCGCTGCGGAATATGTGTGCGTTGATTACAAGGAAGTTTCCAGACTTAACAGAAAACTCCTGGTAATTACTTCCGATTATCGCCTACAACTCAGAAATATTCTTACCATGATGGGCTCGGTCACCTGGTTGAGAAATATCCCAAATACTAACATAATTCACAAAGACAAGACAATATAAACCTAAATGATATGATGAGTAAGAATTTACAGTTTTGATTCAGTACTGTTCCCCAGGCAATTAATACCCCTTTCACATTTTTATCAATATCCTGGGTATTATTTTAACTCTGGTAGCAAGCAGGGGTGAACATGGGTACAACATGGCTATCAGTGCACTGTGAATGCAATCCGGGAACCATAGAAAGCAATGAAACAGCTGGACTTGGAGATGATCTCATCTCCAAGCACCTGCTCGGGACCCGTCAGTAATAAGCCACCAGTCTGAGGCCCTTATTCTGATTGACGCGGACTTTACCGCATACTTTCGGATCGCGTCTTTTCGGCGTCTGCGCATGCGTGGAGAACGCAACGCGCATGTGCCACGCCTTGACTCCGTACCAGTTCGGCCAAATCCCGTACAAAACTGTTCCCCGCAATCAGTCGGGAAATATGGGCGTATTATGGGCGTCATGCGGAATGTCACATGGGCGTAGTTTCAAAGTGGGCAAAACGGGGCGGAAACATGGGCGGACACGGGGGAGTACACTTATGTTGGGGGGCGTACATTCGGATAGCACTCCGAATGCACGCGATCAAAAAGGGAAGAAATGTGCGGTGTCCACAAGTGTACTATTGCTTTGCGGACACCACTCGTTCATGCGGTAGGCGAACGTACGCCTAATGACTACAAGCATTAACACCTGAACCCAATAGAATCGACTCCTTTACTCATTACTCACTAATAGGACGCTTGTCAGTGCTTTAATTGAAACCATTGCACTTCAATTGCTGTAAGGGTTAATGTGTGCAATGCATGTGTTAGGCATGCTTGTAAGGATATATTGGCATCTAATTGATTCCAATTCCAAATAAGAAGTTTTTTATGAGGATAGGTAATTGAATAAGTGGGTCATGTGATGTATTGCAGAAGATACATAATAGTGGGTTGTTTGGCGTAAATACTCCGCTTACGTGCGGTAGCACCGCTTGGCTCCCGTTCGGATGCGGTATTCCCGAGTACTCTGTAATACTCTGTAATACCGTGCAGAATCGGAGTGTTTCTCCCGCACACGCATGGTTTGTATGTCGTCCGTAAACACGCCCTGTTCTTAAAGAGTGAGTCCGTCCGAATGCGGAGGACCCGTGGGCGTTTCTACGGACGATGGCCGCACGCGGCAGAACACCGTGGCGTGCGGACCGCTCCGTAAGAATGCGGGAATATCCGCACCAACCAGAATAAGGGCCTGAAACGGCTCTCAGCAGGGACGCACCCGGGAATACTGGTAAAACCATTAAAGGGTCAGCTCTCTCAGTTATCTGTCCTAATTGTTAGAATCAGGTCTCTCTCTGAATCGATGCTTGTCTTTAAATTTGGGCCATGCGGCAAAATACCCATGGGAACATCCTTTGCATGGGACATCGATTTGATTTATCCATCCATCCATGGCACCATCCATGAACCTCAGTGAGGAACCTGGTAATCTCATCATATTCTTTTCTTCTCCAGTCTGTATTTAAACTCCCAGTTCAATGTGCATGTGAATGCTGAATTGCTTTATTTCCCAAAGCTTTATATCTCTGCTTTTAAATCAGTAATTTGTCTTATACTGTATGTAAGACTGGATTTGCTATTACCAAAAAATTGAAACTAATGCTGACACTGTTTGACATGTCATATATACAGCATGTTCATTGCATTGTGATATTTTTTTTAACATCATGCGATAACATCATACTACGATCCACTGATAATAAAAACTAGACTGAATAACACAAGTAGGGATCTGGATGATAGGTAGACAGTTTTTATGTCTAGTCGACACAGACAAAAAGTAGACACACAAAAGATCAACATCAAGACATGAAAATGTTGACATGAGCTTTTCACAATTGAAAAAAAAAATTCTAGACTTTTCACTTCGCTCAAAGCATGGTGTGTGAAGCGAGACGTGCAATGGGATGCAATACAGTAATTGCAGGTCCACATGTTCAGGTGTCGATATTGACATAAAAATGTGAAAATGTTGACCTTTTGAAGTGTTGACTCTTTCAGCGTCAGCCTTTTACTTTTGTCGACCATATCCCCATGTTGACCTTGTGCATCACGATCTTTTGGAGTTGACCTGGACACGTTCGACCCAGATTTTGTCGAGCCCATGATCCACACCCACACAAGTTTTATCATTATATACAGGGCTGCCAAGAAAAATCCTGGGCCCCGGTACAACAATTTCCCAGGCCCCCCCTGGAGGGCGTTTTTCTCAAGACTCTATGTTCACAAAGAGTCAAATGCCCTACGTGGTGCTGAAACATCGGCCCACCTATGTTTGTATAGCAATAATACAATTTGTAAAAAATCCAGAGAGTACCACCTAATTCCTGAGAGTATGGACGGTGTATGCTTTCAGCACATGCACACCACATACATAGGGGGTTATTCTGGTTGACTCGTAAGGCTGCAAATTCGCAGCCTTGTGAATCCACCAAACCCCACCCGGGTAGCAAACGTATTCTGGTTGCGAGTCAACCAGAATAGGTTCCATAGTCCCGTCTCTGTCTGCCAAAGTCACATAGCAAAAATTGACACCATAATGGCCATTTCAAATTATGCCACACACCGTAATGCCTATTACACATTATACCACACACCATAATGTCCATTACTATATTATGTCACACACCATAAGGCCTATTACACATTTTACGACACACCGTACTGCACATTACACATTGTACCACACACCATAATGCCTGGTACACATACCAGACACCGTAATGCCCCTTTCATAATTATGCCACATGCCATAATACCGATTACATATTCCACATGCCGTAATGCCTATTACACATTATACCACACACCGTAATGCAAATTACATATTATACCACACAAGTGCCACGTACCTATATGCTCATTGCCAGGGATTATGTTATACCATCAAAGAGTTGTAATTGTAAAAGAGTTGCTGTTGTAATAATAAATATGCTTAAAATGCGATAATGTATTTGTTGGCTGTTACCCCTCACAGAGGGAAGTAATCTGAACCCTCACAGAGAGAAAATTCACTTAATTCATTAGTCCCCCTCATGGAGGAGAGTTAAAATGAGCCTAAACGATCTCAGACATTTGCCTTAACAGGCCTGAGACCATGGATTGGATAGTACCACCTCAATAGGAGGTGGACAGGACCGCAAGTGTATTTGCATCAACCTTTTTTGAAAGTGTACCCATAGATAAAGTCGGAGCTGGGTGACTCAGTTTACCGACGCCGAAATCCAAACTGTTCAACAGCTCCAACAGTCAGGATCCCGACCAACAGGGCAAGGGGGCTTTTTTCCACTCCACCCCTGTCGGAGTACTGGTCTGTATACTGACCATCATACCACACCAAATGAGGTAACCTGTGCCCCGCCCCAGCTGTCGTGGAGCTATAAATCACAGGGGGGGGGGGTTGGTCCATGCTAGGATATGTAGTCCCACATGGTTCCTTATAATTATACCAAGGCAAACCTAGGGGACTGGGCAAGAAATAGAATTATCAAACACTCCCCACAAAAAAACAATTGGGCCAGTGCAGGCTTTCACCTATTCACTGTAGCGCTGATATGTATGTTTACTCCCGAGTCCAGAGGGAGTACAGAAGCTTGGCCTGATTGTGGAGGCCGGACTGTCGGTGAGGGAGATGTGAGGAGGCCGGGTGGCATAGCTTAGCCACAGGTGTTTCCATGACAGCAGTGGCAGGACACTCGGGGGATGGGGGGGGGGGGGGGACCTGTGCGGAGTCGCACTGGTGTGGGCCCCTGAGCACTGCTTGTTGTCTGGGAATCCGGGGCATGGGGGATGGTAGCTGTGGGGAGTCTGGGTCTGGAAGCATGCCAGTGGGGGTTGTGGATGTGTTAGCACCGTGCAGGTCATACTGGCTGCAAGGGACAGCAGGGGAACGGCTAGTCCCCCTGTTAAAAAGTTTGTTAAAAGTGTTCTGCATGCAGCCAAGCAACCTACAGTCAGCTGACCTACAGACTCGCCTGCGCACCCGTCCCGCACCCCGCGCCTGCTGCCAATCAAATAATATATGTATTTTTTAAAGTGTTTGACTGTGTGTGTGTGTCCAGACCTGCCCCCCCTCCCCCGACAGGCGATCGCTCCCTTTGCCATCCCTTGTATCCTTCCTCCTCTTCCTCCCTGTGTGCATTCAGTCAGTCCCTCGGCCGCTCAGCAGCGGCACTGCGTGACACAGTTGTCTGGACAGGAGTCGGGACACACGCTGCTACAGCTGCAAACACAGACTCGCGAGAGTGTGAGCACAGCTCCACAGCGGTGGAGGACTGCTGGCTGTGTCCTGAACTCCCGTCCTGATAACTGTCACGCAGTGCCGTCGCCTCTATGGTAAGCTGACACCGCTCTCCTTCAGACTCTGCCACCCCGCCTATGCACCCGCCGCAAAATAAAAAAAGGGTATGTGTGTATCCGGGCCCCCCTGGCCGGCCGGGCCCAGGTAAACTGTACCCTCTCCCCCTGCCTCTCGGCAGCCCTGATTATATAATATACAGGCTACAATCCAATTATAACATTACCAAAAAGACAACTACCCAAACCAGCCACTCCTAGCTTTCCAAATGTATTTGTTGTAACCCCATTCAGAAATATGTGAATACATATAATAGTGACGGACTTAATCCTACACACTTGCAGAATAATTCCTCCTGCCAAGAGCTAATGTCCCATATTGTTTTGAGAAAAGAGTCTGGCTGCAGTCCAGTCGCTGGAAGAGGATATGATAGATTTTATCTTGCAGGTGAACAAATAAAAAGAAGATACTGTGAAATTTTGTATACAGGGAGTGAGGATTTATGAAAAGCACATGATGAGAATGAAGGCTTAGTTTTCTAAATAGCTAAAGGGTTATTCTTTTTTTTTACTTGTAGCTATTAAACTCATGTTATATATATATATATATATATATATATATATATATATATATATATGTATATATATATGTATGTATGTATGTATGTATGTATGTATGTATGTGTGTGTGTGTGTGTGTGTGTGTGTGTAATATACAAAATACATAACACAACAGAAAATTATGATGTCAGTGGGGAAAATGAAGGACTTTTGTTTACTATGCCCATGCAGAAAAAGGAACACACTCCCTAGAGATGCACACATGGTGGGGATCCTGTGCAGGATCTGTTCCACAGAATGGGTCCTGCGTCATTGCACAGGGTGCCTTATGTCAATCAGGCAGCAGCTGTTTGTGGGAGTGGTGGGGTCAGTGACAGAATCCGCTGCAGAAAGCTGAGGTCAGAAACTATGCTTTCTCAATGCAGACTTCCTCGCCTTGGCTACGGTGCTGCGATAGCTAATCTGAGTAGCCTCAAAGTTAAGGGGCATACACACTGGGCAATTTAAGCCCTACAGTATTTCTAAGCGATCTGACTAGATCACTTAGAAATGAAGCACGGATCGCTTATATGTACACCTTATAGCGATGGCGATGCTCAGACCTGCTTGTCGGCGCAGCCCTTAGAAATAGACATCCTTCTTAGATCACTGTGTTTTACCTATAAACATAGGCAAAACACTGCACAGCACAGATCGCTCAGCACACATCTCAGGTGCATCACACAGTGGCGTAAGTTTGTCCCAGTTGCCCGGAGGCAAGATGAATATTGGTGCCCCCCCACACATACACACACAACGTTATTCAAAATATATATAGTCTGTTATGAAATATATATTATATACTGCATATATATATATATATATATATATATATATATATATATATATATATATATATAGCGAGAGAGAGAGAGAGCGAGTGAGAACACATATATTTCCGAACTCAGCCACATAAGCGATTTTGACGGCTTTCAATTAATGGATTTAAACTGGCAGTGGTGGAGAGGTGCCCCCTTGAGAGCAGGAGCCCAGCGGCAGATGACTCCATTGCCTTCCAGAGTTCTACCTCAGGCATCTCATGTGTACAACAATTTGTGCTGAGCAATCTGTGCTTATGCACTTCATTCAGCATTGGGCTCAAGTTGCAATGTGTGTGCGGAGCTTTACTCAGATGGCTGATGGTCTTGCAGATCATCTGTTGCAGCATTTCAGATCTGCTATGTGTCCACAGACACTGCAGCAATGTGAACCACCTATCGTTAAATGAAGCCCACAGTTGACACATTTCTAACAATTTTCCACACATAAACTGTGCTAAATCCATACAAGATTATGCTTAGTATAAGTGGTTACTATCCCTTTAACCACTTAACTGGATAATATTTTTTCAACAAATGCTTAGAAATTGAGATTTTCTTTTTTATTTATTGAATTAGATCTAGAACATCTATATTTAAAATGTATCTAACAGTATTTTATTATTAACACAATTCATTAAATGTATATATGTTGTTAAAACAGTATACTATAAATATAGCAATTTTTGTTACAATGTAGTGTTGGCCAGACAGCTGCACCATTCATGACCAATGATTTTAAAATGCACCAATGGTCACAGACCATGAACTTGAACAGACAATTGTAAATTATTTAGGATTATTGCTTGTTGGAGGCTCTGTATCGATAGTTTTGCTTGATATGGGATGAACATAATATCTATCTATCTATCTATCTAAATCCACTTGGTCACAAGTCCTGGAGTGACGCTTCGTATCACCTGTTTGATTTGGGCTGATTTCACTCATCCTAACGGATCAGGCCGAGAAATCGGTCCAAATTGGTGGTGGTCCATCCGTTAGCCACTACCCAATGGGACTCTGACGATGGCCTTAGAACGAAAAGTGAAGCCTTAGGTTGATTCTGGGGTGCTGCACGGTGGCTGATACACACAGCACTGTAAATATCGGGATAACAAGCCAGCATATGTAATACAGTACATTCAGTATACACTTACTGTATATTATTTATATGTGCTAAGCACCTCCAGCTCTATGTGGCCAGCACTGCAGCCCAAGGGCAACAGCTGCCACTGGTTATAACATCTGTCAATCAGTAAGAATCATGCGCTATAGGTGACAATTGCAGGTAAGTATGACTTATTTTGTTGCCAATATGCAGAGGTTAACATCACAAAGGGAACTTTTTATTTCTTATCATGCATATACAGAAAATTAAGCCTTTTATTTCTGCTCCTAATATATTTTACTTGCTGCATATGGTCCTGTGGGCTAATTGTTCAGTTGCACCACATTTTTTTCAATCTTGAGCCCCCAAAATGCTTTCCCAAAATATTGTGAATTGTAAACTTAAATTATTTTGTTAGGTGTAAATTCTTCTCTTCTCTTTCTGAGCCAAATGTATCAAGCTTCAAAAAGTGATAAAATGGAGAGTGATAAACAGCCAGCCAATCAGCTCCTACCAGCCATGTTACAGGCTGGGTTTGAAAAACGAAATGTAGGAGCTAATTGGCTAGTTGTTTATCACTCTATCACTTTTTGAAGCTTGATACATCTGGTCCTCTGTGTGAGACTGTCACAATTACTTCCCCCGCCCTTGTCACTGCAGAAATGAAGGACTCTCCTAGTGAAAATGAAAATCTAGTTCTCTCTTGTTTCCATAGCAACAGAACACAGAGATGAATAAGCTAGTCATGTGGTGAAATGTTCTCGATCATTTTCTTATTGTTTCCTGCAAACCATAACTCTATCTGATATTCATCATGGTTTTATTTATTTATTCAAATTTCTTATAACAATCTACATAAAATGGGTCTTTAGAGGAATCTTAGATATTATTAAAATGATATGCTCCTGCATTGTTCGCAGAGTATTTATATCAACTCTAAGCAGTGTCTTTCATCCGTTTTCAACAATCTCCATTTTATCTGAAGGTTAAAATGGCTACTTAACCCTTTGAGTGCCAAGTGAATTTGTCAAAATAGGTGTGAAAATTGACAAGCAAAATTTGTATTCATCATAATGACCTGTAATGTTTACCTTATATAGTAAATATAATCTTTGTTTTACACAACATTTTGTTTTGAATTTATGTAACAAATGTCAGCGGTGTTGTTATATACTGTATAGCAAATATTGTGGGTCAAAGGTTCGCATGCATGGAGGACGGATGTTTTGTTTGTTTGCATGACCATTTCTGCGCATGTGCATGCGTAGGGTTCATGTGGCCATGGCGAACGGGCGCACACACTCAAGACTGAGGGCGGGGGCATCAGGGGCAGTGGGCCAGGGGATTCACCCATGAAAATGCCCAGCCTATCATGGGTGTTCCCATGAAAACACTGGGCGTTTCCATGCCAATAGTCCAGTGATGCGGGGGCAGGGGCCGGGCAGCTGACATCACCGGATGCCTGCTCTGTTCCTGTCGATGGTGCATGCATATCTAAGGGACCTGAGAGTCACTTAGATATGTGTGTACTGTACCTTCCACATCATTATATGATCAGCAACCATCAAACGATGTGGGTGTTGCACCATAAGCTGCGAATGGAAGTTTTGTCAATCCGGCGTGTGAGGGGGGCGTGCGGACCTGCGAGCGGCGGTCAGCATTTAGTCCACACGCACCGATGCAAAGTTTGCAAAATTGCGTGAAGACCAGAATAACCCCCATTGTGCGCATCTCTCTCAAAGATGTTTGCACTCAAAGGGTTAAAGTGGAAAAACAGGACAACAAATCAGAGAATTTATATCTGACTGTATGCCAACTTTTTTTGGTTGCAAAGGATATTGCATCAATATATCCTTGTTAGTCAAAGTACAGATGGAGCATCTTTGGCCGGTGCTCGCCAGACCCCTTGCACTGGCGAGAGCCGGCGAGAGACTGGGACGCGCGTGCATCTCACACGCACGTGCGTCCCAGTCTCTCGAAGGTGGCGATGCGGGTCCCTGCCCGTCTCCGCTTCAGGGAGACGGGCAGGTTTAGGGGGGGCGGCGGGGCTGCGAGGGGCACCGGGGAGTCGGCAGGGGAGGCAGCGGGGACCTGGCGGGAGCAGGCCACTGGCGGGGCTGGCGATAGAAACGCCAGCCCTGCAAAGTTAAGGCCGGCTCCATCTGTAGCAGAAGAAAAAAGCTTGAATCAAATACTATTCAATGATGCACTTTCTAGATACAATGGGGGAAATTTACTAAAGGAAATTTGGAAAAAAAATAGGTGTATTTGCATCCAGAAATACACTTATTTTTGACATTTACTATCCCGAAAATACGGCTATTCGTATTGATAGCACATCAATACGAATACGAATTGCCGTATTTTCGGGATAATAAATGTAAAAAATGAGTGTATTTCTGGATACAAATACACCTATTTTTTTTTTTATTTCCTTTAGTAAATTTCCCCCAATGTATGAAGCCCATTATTTGTATTGCTGTTTATTTTTCTTAGTGGAACAATGTTTGGGACCTACAGTATGTAGTTTACACAATGATTTTTGTGCACAAAATGAATTGACACACAAATATAGCACTGCACATTTCATTTTGCCAAGCCAACAAATTTGCACTTTGATTAAAAATAGATTTTGGGTCACAAAATATGTAAAAAAAAAAAATGTTTGTGCTGTAGCAGAAAATAAAAGCTATACAGTTTGTTCACTTTTAAAATTAAGACAGTCCTAAATAAATTGAACAAAAACTTTCGTAGTTATTGTAAAGTGTTTGATTTTACAGATAAGTATTGTGATACTTTAAATTTATTATTATTTATTAATTATATATTGCCAACACATTCCACAATGATTTAAGGTTGGGAACAAAGGGCCTAATTCACAATGGATCGCTAATTAAAGTATTTGCAAATTGAGCGATTATTGAATGACTGCTCATATGTACCATACACATTGCACATGCACAATGTGAATAGCATATGGCCTGTAACTGCAAAGTAGCCTGAGCTTGTCTGACAGTAAGTCGGCATTTGGTGGTGGAAACCTGCTGCTTTCTGGGTGTGGTTGAAAAAATTGCAGGCGTCGCATTTTTGAGGAGGGTCTATGATGTCAGCGATGCCTGCTTACAGTCTGTCTCAGTCGTAGATTAGTGGAAGCCTCAGTCCTAATCACATCTGCACAGACAGCAAAAACTCGGGAATTGATGTTTCGGGAATTGCATATGGATTGGAAAGTGTATATCGATGAGTGATATACCGTATATACTCGAGTATAAGCCGACCCGAATATAAGCCGAGGCCCCTAATTTTGCCCCAAAAATCTGGGAAAACTTATTGACTCGAGTATAAGCCGGGGGTAGGAAACACAGCGGTTACTGGTCTGACACACACACACACACATACGGTATTACCGGTAGTATACATACAAACAGCGAAGAACTCACAATGTATACAAACAATACTGACAAAAACACACAAATGGTATACACACAGTTGACACAGACATACACACACTTGCACAGTATACATACACATGCACAGTATACACACATGCACAGTATACATACACACACATGCACAGTATACATACACACACAGACATGCACAGTATACATACACGCACAAACATGCACAGTATACATTACATACACACACATACACACACACAGACATGCACAGTACACATAAAGGTAATTTATTACAGCATATATGGTACCCAGAGCCCCCTCACTGCCCCCCCCCCCCCCACACACACACACACACCGGAATGTATTTATCATTTAATGTTGGTACGGTACCTTTATTCACAGAGTACCGGTACTTTAGACGCAGGACGGAGCAGAGGGAGCAGAGCACCAGGCAGGAAGTGTCAACCTCTGACACTCCTGCGTGTGTCCGGCCCCTGCTCTGTCCTGCTGCAGCGCGGCGCCGGCGGGAGAACGGGCGGGTAAGGTAGGGTAAGGCTGAGTGGTTAGAGCGGGCGCATAAGGCAGGGGAGCCGGCGGCAGCAGTGCACAGCTCCGGCGCTTTGTGATATGTCTGCGCCCGGAGCTAGTGTTCTGCCGGCTCCGCCGATTTTCCACTTGACTCGAGTATAAGCCGAGGAGGGGGTTTTCTGCCCCAAAAAATGGGCAGAAAAACTCGGCTTATACTCGAGTATATACGGTATTTGCAATTCACTACAATCCATGCTAAATTAGACCCAGAATTTGTAATACAAATGGGTACTTGTTTCCTAGCACGACGCCCCCGATTTTGATTGTAGTGCATCTTATGCAATCGCATCGCATGCAATATAGCGGCATGTGATGCGATTTTTAATTGTACAAGCACCCTAATGGGTGCTTACAATGTTAAATGCACCCCCCCTATGAACACCAACCCGAAGAGTGGTGAGCGCAGTGAGCCTGCGAGGGGCGGCGGTACGTGTCCTCCTACTTTTTCATACCCCCACTATCCACGTCGGCGTGGAGTTGATTTTAGATAGTGTGACGTGCGCAGCGAGTCACCGAGCCCGAAGCGTGGCGATCGCACACGGATTACTTTACATGTATTTCACATCCCCTTGCGGGCTCACTGCGCTCGCCATGCTTTGGCAGTAAGTTTATCTTATCGCTGTTTACCACCGTATTGATCACGCCATCTATAGAGGATATCTTGAAGGTTTTTTTGAATTAGCCACATATGAAAATGTATGTAATTTTCTTTCTGGTGAACACAAACCCTACTACATTGATAGTGATTGCTCAAAATTTACATGAAAAATCTGCATAGATATAAGCTACTTAATTTAAGCCAGCAACATAATAATGTGGTCAGTAAAGAATAACAATTGTAGTCAACATTATTCTTTAAGTTGTTTTGCAAAAATAAAGGTAATACTTGGCATTATGGGAACCTTCACACTATTTGGTGATAGATTAGTCTAACCTCTTTTTTAGGCATGTGATTCAATAGATACATTCTTTTTTTTATAACTAAGACTTAGTAATAAAATATTCTTTGTTATTGTCATTGCCAGCATTGCCAAAGGTCAACGTTAGCACCTTAGAACTCATTGTTCTGGAAGGTAACAGTGCCACTATTTACTGTGAAGCCACTGGACTGCCTGACCCTAATGTCTCCTGGGATATATCTCATATGAAGTCTAACAGCTCGGTAAGTACCAACAGAAACCGGGGAAGATCTTGTTTATATAGTAGCATTGCAGAAGAACTCATGTCATTGTTTTCCTCTTCAGACAGAAACTGTAAAACATGTTGCCTTCTTAACATTAAAGAATGTGACATCGCTGGACAATGCAAAGACTATGGTTTGCACAGCAGACAATAGTGTGGGAGAGGATCAAGTTTTTGTGGAGCTTAATGTACACTGTAAGTATTTGAAAGATACAGTTTGAAGTCTCAGTTATGATTTATTAATGACAGGCTAGGCCTATATTCTCAAAATGATTTAAAACCATACTTGCCTACTTGTTGGACCTCTTCCGTGTGAGATTCTATGAAGAATGTCTAAGGGAGATCTGCTGATAATGCAGTTTGTGTCATCACATCTTGCCAACCACTGTGCAGTGATGTGCTTGTGTCATCCACAGTTGGGGACTGGGCAGCTATGTTGAGATTCATATAGAACCTCTTCATCAAGGCCATGCCAATTGCAGCCTTGCCATTTTTTTCTGCATGTTCCAGAGAAGTGGATACTTTACACAATGGATCAATTCAAACCTTTATGGAGGGCTGTATATTTGTAGCCCTTCCGATTATCAGAAAACCACGCATTCACATGGCTCACAGTGCGCATGCACAAGCTCTCTGTGCGAACACAGCCAGCGATGACCTTTGAATGCAGGCCGTACGCTGGCTGAGTGACAGGGGGCTGGCATTTGTAGGTGGCAGCATGGCGTTTTATGGGAGTGTGGCGGTAAAACACAGGCGGCTCCCGGCCATTGTGAGGGAGGGTTGCTGACATCAGCACTGGCCTCGATCGCCCCAGGGCCATTGCAGCACCGAGTAAGTCTACGCTTATGTGGCCACTGCACACGAGTGGTGGGGGTGGCAAATCCATTTGAAGGTGAGTGATTGCGAATGGGTATCCCCCTATTCGTATGGCTGCGATGCCATTCCCAGACATTCACAGGGGTGGAATTTCACTCTGGCAGGAAGACAGCTAACTGATCACAGGGCTGCAAATAGTAGCAGCTCAGGGATCAGGACTGAATCGGGCCCAAAATTAGTTTCTGCAGTGCATTATTGCTCATTTGCATTTTGCACCTCTTCAATAAACAACCACCTTCACTATAACTGGTAACGCAACAAGTTTTCCATAGTAAGATCATTGGCCTGACTTGTACCCTTCCCAGAACACTTTAAAGCCTCTCCGTGTGTATATTGGTTGTATATAATATAACATTTTTGGAGTGTTCTCTTTACTTGAACTTTTAACAAGCATATTAATTTCTGTTCCTTTCTATTTTTAGTTCCACCAAACATAACGCTACTAGACAATCCAACTTCGGATCACCACTGGTGTATCCCTTTCAGTGTGAGGAGTAATCCGCCTCCAACACTGAAGTGGTATCGTAATGGAGAGTTTATCAATGAATCTGCATTTATTTGGAGTAAGATTCACGAATCAAACAGTAATATGAGTGAGCACCATGGCTGCCTACAATTAGACAATCCAACACACGTGTACAATGGGATTTTTACTTTACGTGCAGAGAATGAATATGGGAAAGATGAGCGCAAAATACCAGCTGAATTCATGAATTTTCCTGGTGAGTACACAGATGCACGTATATTATCACACTGGCATATCATCATCAGATTCATTTGTCTTTCAAAATAAATTCATTATGTTACATTAAAGTGACTAGCAGTATCTAGTTATACCAATTCACTAACAGTCAGGTTGAATATATGTTGTTTAAATGACATTTCCAGAGTGAAGGCTCAAGTTGCCTCAAGGCCCACTCATGTTTGTAGGTAGTTTCTTAAACCAAAACATACAGAAAGACAATCTTCATTGCTGTAGATATTATTGCTGCACGTATACTATGGGTGACAGTTAATCGGATGAGAATTTCAGAAAGTGAGAGATTTGGTAAGAAATCGCCAGTTTATTTAAAGCGGCAATCATTTAGATTTCAAAATCAAACTGGTTTTGCAGTGTAAATGATGGCCACTTTAAATAAACTGGAGATTTCTCACCAAATCTCTCACTTTCTGAATCTCTCATCCTATTAAATTCCCCCCCTATCTGTTTAGCTCTTTATGAGCATTGCTTGCGAATACTAGCAGTCTTTTTTGGAAAGCCGTCCACTCTGCTGGTAATACTAGCAGATGAACGGTTGTGGCTGACGAGGATTGGGGAGTGAGCATCAGCACTCGTCGCCGGGCCATACACACTGGGCGGTTTTGAGCTGCTTTCAGTTCAAAATCACCCATTGTGTATTGGACTTTAGGCTCTCTGTGTGGCATATGCCAGAAGTGCCAGATTGCCAGTTTTCTTGAGTAACTGCTTATGAAGCAAGTTTCCATGTGGGCTGTGCTGAGTGTGCTCTCATCACGGTGGTGGTCACTAGTTTGCCTGGAGGAAGAAAGTGACACTCCAAGCTGCCTAGACAAGACATCTCAGGGATTAGGTCTAGTTAAAATGCTCTAACGTCCTGCAATATTTATCTTATCTCAACACAAAACAAGACATTTCCTGAGTAGTATTCTTAGTGGTGCTAAGACCTTTCTTACAAAGCAGGCTTGTGAGGTGTAGTCATTTAAAAATAAACAGATGATGAAGTGTGCACTGGCCATTTTAATTGTGGACAGTATACCTTTTTGAATTAATTGGTGTAAACTTACTGCAATATACGTTTGAATTCAATTTAATCATTGTTAATAATATTCATTCCTAGCTATATTTAATAAAACATAATTAATATTAACTAAAACATAATTATGTACTTTATCGCAAACTTAAAATGTACTTTTACATTTACTTTTATCCAACATTTCTCATTGTATGTGAAGACTGATTCCTTAACAAGAAATGGTGGCCATATACTACTACAATGTATTGCAGCATTGTATGGCCAGCCGATCCCCAGCGAGCTGCCTGGGACCTCCCCGGGTGGCAGGATTGCTTACCATACATTGCATGCAGTCCTTTCACATGCGATGTATGGCATGCAAACCTGCCACCAGGAGGGGGGGGGGGGGGGGGGATTTGGAGGTTGTGTAAATTGCATTGCAAAACAAAGCAGCCAGTATTTACCCTGCAAAGAAACAAAATATCTAACTCAAATGTAGCTCTTTCCGCACATGTTACCTGTGTGGCTATAGTGATTATATTTCATATATTTTTCTCTGCAGTAGGTCACTGATGTAGAATAATTAAAAAGCAATAAAAACAAGATACAAAAGGATGATGTTATAATTGACAATGCTGATTGGTGAAGATACTGTAGGAGTCACTGCTAGGAAATTGAATTAAAAAAATTGAAATTTAAAAATTGGATTGAGAGTGACAAGTGAATCATGGTGAAAAAAAAAGACAGGTAGGGTGAAATTTAATAGGATGAGGGATTCAAAAAGTGAGAGATTTGCAAGAAATCTCCGTGGTTTCTTTTTAAAGCAGCAATTGTTTACACTGTGTGAAAAAACTGGAGATTTCTTACCAAATCTCTCACTTTTTGAATCACTCATCCTATTAAATTTCACCCGTAGTGTCAGGCTAATAATGATGTCTTAACATGGACATTATACACACCTATTTATGATGAGAAGAGAGTGTGTTATACATTTTTGTATGTGTTTTATGGAATGTACCCATTTAGCACTGGGCTAACAGAATAGATTAACAGGTCCATTATATCTTGTGTACAGCACAATCCTCATTTGGTCCATACACTAGTATGGGGATGAATATTCATTTAATAGGTTCTGAAGGCTAAAAAAAATGTGGAGTTTGGTTGTGGTATTAACACCATCATCAGATGGTTAGCCAGCTGATCTCCGCTCCTTCCTATTGGTTATGAAGAGAGATCTGCCTCAAATCACAGCAGTCGGCCATCACATGTATGCCCCATGAATAGATATTATATTGAAATTCTATTTCTGTTCTACTCCCTTCCCACTTCCCCACATCCATATCATCAGCAGTGTATATTACTTGAGTGACACTCGGGGGAGTGTTCCAGTATCCCCCAAGCCAAAAAGTTTATGGTGCCCCCTTCCATTCATTAATTAAAAAAACTTTTACCTACATTCTTGTTGCCAAGGGTTACATGTTCATTGCTAAGAGTTACATGCTTGTTGCCAAGGGTTTTTTATTAATTGCCAGCGGTTATGGGCTCAACTGCTCATTGCCAGAGGTTATGTGCTCACTGCCAGGGGTTACTTGCTCATTGTCAGGGATAACATGCTCGTTGCTAAGGGTTTCTTGTTCATTGCAAGGGGTTACTTGCTCTTTGATAGGGGTAGGTGCTCATTGCTAGGGGTTATGTGCTCACTGCACTAACTTGCTTGCTGCCAGGGGTTCCATGCTCATTTTCCACAGTTTCCGTGTTCATTAACAGGGGTTACTTGCTCTTTGACAGGGGTTACATGTTGGTTGCCAGGGGTTTCTTGTTCATTGCAAAATGTTTCTTGCTTTTTGATAGGGGTTACATATGATCATTGCCAGGGGTTACATGCTCATTGTCAGGGGGTGACATGCTCATTGCCAGAGGGGTTACATGCTTGTTGTCAGGGGGGCATACATGCTTGTTGCTAGGAGGATTACATGTTTGGGTACTTATGTATTATCTGGGCGCCCGATTTTTTCATTGCATGCCACTACTTAAGGCATGCGATGCGATGTGATTTTTCATTGTAAACACCCGATTTTTAATTGTATAGTCAACCATGGGTGATTTCATACCCCCACTATCCAATTACGCATGGAGCTGACTTTATATAGTGTGGCAAGCGCAGCGAGCCACCGAGCCCGAAGTGTGGCAAGCGCAGCGAGCCCTGCGAGGGGATGCGGATTACTTTACATGTATTCTGCGTCCCCTCGCGGGGCTCACTGCGCTCGCCACGCTTAGGGCTCGGTGGCTCGCTGCGCTCGCCACACTATATAAAATCAACTCCATGCCTAGTTGGATAGTGGGGGTATGAAATCATCCATGGGTGACTATACAATTAAAAATCGGGTCTTTACAATGAAAAATCGGATCACATGAATTGTATGCCACTATATTGCATGCGATGTGATGAAAAAATCGGGCGCCCAGATATTACTTAAGTACCCATGTTTGTTGCCAGAGAGGTTATATGCTCATTGCCAGGGAGGATTACATGTTCGTTGCCAACAAGGTTACATGCTCATTGCCAGGGAGCTGCAGATACCGTGCACAAGCACTTCAAACAGACGTTTGAGGTCGAGTAGGACCTCTAGCGCCTGTCTTGGACAAGGCAGCAGCCGTTTTTGAATAGCCATTTTTGTAGTTTCCATACCAACTGGTGCCCCTGTGGCACTGACTCCCCGCCACTGTTGCTTGGCCTGTGCTGGCGTTTTTACGCCATTGAACATGTTGGTAGATTAGATGTAAACCTTTGAAAAAACATATGCTTTTTTATTAAATGTCCAACTTCTTTAATTTGGGAGAATGGAAAAGAGAAAGGAGACAAGTTATAATGCTGTATGTTACGTGATCACAAACTGTAATAGATTTGACAAAAACCACAGTGTACACAAGGGAAACATTTAGTAAAGCTTCTAAAAATGAAGATAGGATGTTGCACATATCAACCAATAAGATTCTGTCCATCATTTTCTAGGATGCAATAGAGAAATGATAGACAGAATTTCACTGGCTGCTATGAGCAAAATTAGAAGCTTAATTAAATTACCCCTAGGAATTTGTGCCCTTTTCTGTAAATGATGGTCCCAATTTGAAGATGCCTGACAGTATAAAGAGGAATATCCTTTATTCAAAGGTGTTATTCAGATCTACCAATATGTCATTGCAACTTTCTAAACACTGTGATTTTAAGTATCTTTTTAAAGTAGTTTTAATGTGATTTACTTATTTTATTTATATGCACAATATATTTAATTTCCTCTTCCCCTTGGGCCACACAAAGTAATTGCTCTGAATATATTTAGAAAGGAGTTTTGAAGATAAAATGTATTCTAGTTGCAAATTCAGAACTCTAAAGTGCCTTAAAGATACCCAAACTTTAAGTTGGATACACACTATAAGATTATCTGTACAATCTTTCTGGTTGGAGTGAAACGCTGGTAATTTATGGAAGCAGATGACAATTAACCATTTGCTCCTAAACCGTTTAGAAACTATTTGATGTAACCAATTTATCCAAACAACCACTGTTGACCACTTCGGGATCAAATAGTTGATTGTCATTTGTTCCCATACTGTACGTTACCAGATTTTCCTTCCAATCAGAAAGATTGGGCATAGACTCTTACAGTGTGTATCCAGCTTTAGTTTGAAACTTTTTCATGGAACTGTTTCTTACACATTCTTACTCATGCCTCTTGATTTCAGGAACAGTCTAAAATTTGTGTCTAGAAATGTCTCCAACATTTATGACAGACCATTGGCTCGTGCCTCATTTGTAGTTTCAACCAACACATTTCCTCCTACAAAGTTCTGTTCACAAAATGGATTCTTCCATTCTGTGGGGGATACCCAATTACCCGTTGTAAATTACAGCGGGTAATTGTACAGCCAGGGGCTATCCAATCATTGTGCACGTGCCATTAGTTATACATTTTGCTGGAATCAAGTGTCCGTATATGCTGAAAAAAAGTAAATAACAGTAAATATTATAATAGAACATGTGAATATACTCACATATTTTCTTTTTCTTCCTTTTTTTGTTTTTTTTTCTTCTGTTTTAGGTGAACTAATAACTGACTCTGGATTTTATGGTACATATTAAATATTATTTTATTGTGAACTGGGTGGGTGCCTATAATTGGATAGCCCGAAAACATAATCAGAGAAACATCGGGAAAGCACTAAAAACATCCATTTTCCACATCCGATGTTTTTTCCGGGTTAATTGGTTACTTGCTATATAGGGAACAGATCCATTTGAATTCATTCAGTGACTGCTAGGGGATCCATACATTATTTCTGCTCGATTCAACCAGTAATCTCAAAGTCTATCAGACATTTTCCTAAATCACCATTAGAGTTTAGTGACATTTGCAATACATATGGTTGCCAAATTGTACGCCTTTCATTCATATTTGGTCTTGTGTTCCTCGTCATAGCTCTTTTTCATAGACTAAAACAAATCCATATTACAGCAAATGTTAAAGATTGCATTCCTGGAATTTCTCCACCTGATGCTCCACAGATCTGTGATCTGCCTTGCGGGATGGATCAGTGCAGTATTAGCAATATTGGGCTCTACAATCCTTAACATTTTTGTGTCATTGATGACTGAAAAATGAATCAATGATTCATTCCACTGTGCAAATGCTGTTAGTTAAATATTTTACTTGAATTAAAAGTGTCCATATATACTGAAACATAGTAAATACAAGTTTTAATTATAGTAGAACATGTGATTATACTAACACATTTTTTCTTTTTTTTTTCTGTTTTAGGTGATCCAATGTCTGAAAATGGAGCTTATGGTACAAATAAAGTATTATTTATATTGGGAACAGGGTGTGTGTGGGGGGGACAACACAAATAATAACATTACATTAGTTAGATAGATATGATTTTGCTTTACACACACAATCAAAAGTCCAAGTCTTCCTTTTGTGTTGAATAATGGATGAATTAGGTCATTTATAGCAATGGCTAAACTAATAACAGTTGTTAGTTATAATAAACTTGCTCTCCCATATTTATGCACTTAAAAATAGAATATACTGTATTTTAAGTAAAATATAATTAAAATGCAGTGTTTCACATGATGGCACCATGCATTTGTACTTTGCACTGCATTTGGTGTGGCCATTATGCACCTTATGGTCTGTGACCTCAATGAGCACTGGCTTTATAGGTTATACATGAGAGAAGTGCCTACTTGATCTTTGTCTCATTGTATGGAACTCTTCGTGATTCATAATAATATATTGCTTGATTCACCCTCAACATAAAATCTTGTTTTAACAAGTTAAGCAACAGGCTCATACTAAATTTTGATTGGATAGTTACGCATGACAATTTTCCCAAAAGGTACGGTCATCCAGTGTTATCAATCTGATTCTTTGCAGAAGAAACCATTCTGCCCTGCAAGCACTTATATTGCTACAAAAAGCCAGAGCAATTGAACATTTGCAATTAAATTTTTTGCTGCACATAAGTAAGGGTGAGCGGGTCCTGTTCTCCAAGAACCGGACCAGCCCTAACTCCCTGATCCAAGCTGGGATCCGAGGCAGGGTCAGGTTTCCCCCCCCCAGACTCGGATTCCAGCGCTGAGCCGTCTTACCAGCGTCGGATTCTTGCGAGACCCGGCTCCCATATAAGATGCGAGAACACTGGCCCTGACAGATCGCTCAGCACACAGCACTGACACATCGCTGTGCAGCGATCTTGCTGAGCATTCTGAGCGATCTACATTGCTCAGATCACTCAGCAGCGTCGCCCCGTGTGTAGGCCCCATTATTGCCCCCATCTTGGTGCCTCAAAAAATAATCAGATCTCTATTCAATTATTAGACTCAAGTGTTGCTTTCAGTTATCATTTACAGTACGTGTGCTGTGTACTAAGATTCTGGAATATACTCATGAATATACTGTAAATTGGTTTAATATGCTAAATGCTGATTTAAAACATTAAAACTGATATGTATTTAATTGAATTAAAGTGATTAACCATCATATATAATTTGCACAATCCAAATAGTTCCTTAAGTCCACCTACATTCAAGTCATTTATGAGACAAGGAATTGTTAATTATTTTAACATACTGGTTAATGTCCAATTAAACTAGCTAGCTTTATGTTAATGAAGCATATGCATGCACCACTAGTTGGATATTGGAAAGATATTGCCATTCTTGTCTTGAAATAAAGTTTTACAATCATACTACAAATTGCTTAAATGCCCTATAACATCCCATACATTAAGAGCAATGGGGCAGATGTATTAAACCTTAACAAGAGATAAATGCAAGGGTGATAAAGAGAGATACATATCCAGCCAATCACCTGCTAACTGCCATGTTACAGGCTGTGCTGAGTCCTTTATGTAAATGAGAATCCCCCTTCTCTGTCACATAGAGGTAAACAGGCTCAGAAAATGTCCCGCAAATCATTTTCAATTCTTAATCCATCCAATGTAAGTTCTCCTTATTCATCTAAAAGTGTCACTGGCAGATGTAGGAATCAACCAGTCAGCTGTCATTTTTAAACCACAGCCTGTACAATAACGGATGGAAGCTGCATGACTGGTACTTATCTCTTTCCAGAATTTGATACATCTCCCCCTGAGTAAAGAAGATGTTGAGTGCTATGAATGCTAGCACTTCTCTTTCCATAGGAGAAATACAGCTGCCCATTTAATTGTTACACAGTTACAAGATATGGGATCCAACAACATAGTTAAAGGACACTTACTGTAGTGTATATTCTATTTGATGCAAACGCTCACTACTGTATTCAATTATTTATGGGTAATGTGGTCCTTCTGTCTGTTTTAAGATTATGGGACCACCTCTAATGATATTGGAGGAATAAGTACAGACAATGGAAATGGGGTCACTTCTACCGATGTGTCCAATGAAGGGAATGAAGACAGTATTACTGTAAGTATAGTATATTATATGCACCTATTTATTATACAAGGACTATGGTACTGTATGCTGTAATGTCTCTGTTTATCTTGCTATCACTCCCTCTGGCAATCAGCTATGTATATAGTGTTGTACACTATGGCTGAGAATACTAAACCCCGCAGGTATGTTGCTTCATGGTTGAACAATGTACTTTTCAGCATAAGTTTAGTATTTGACTGTGTTAGTTGTAATATTATTTTTATTTATTTATTATTGACGTTGATTAGAGTGGCTCCATAGTAATTTGTAGTGGAATCGACAGGACATACATAACGCAGGCATATAAAATAAATCAAAGAAATGAATGCAGACACTGGAGGTGAAGGAGGGCCTTGCTCATGAGAGAGATTACAGTCTAGGTGGAAAGAGGGAAAGCTGGGGTCTGTGTGCAGTCTAAATATGGACTCCCTCTCTAATCAGCAATGTAGCAGGACTCTTACCACTAGGGTCACTTGGAGACCCTAGCACTGTTCCAGAGTTCATTGCACAGAGTCTCCAGATAAAATGTTGTGGCGGCCATTTTCCCAGCCATTTTCCTACTACACTTCATTTTTCCGTGCATACTAATGTATAGCTTTAATGTTCATTTTGAGTGCAATATATTGTATATGGTACATATCTATTGATTTTCAAATACAACATATTAAATAGAGACCACAGTGAACACATTGAGATTACTATAATAAAGAAGTCTGACTGGAGTGCAGGAAGAAGAATGGAGGAACTTGGGATAGTCTATTTTTCTTCTGAACGTTTACAAAGTTAGGGTTCATCTAGGGCAGTGATGGAGAACCTTGGCACTTCAACTGTTGTTGAACTACACATCCCAGCATGCCCTGCAACAGTTTCAGCATGGCCTAATAGCAAAACTGTTGCACGGCCTGCTGAAATGTGTAGTTCAACAACAGCTGGAGTGCCAAGGGTCTCATCACTGATCTAGGGGAATATATACGGATGGTCAGTGGATGGGATGCCAGCAGATGCTCAGACTGTATAGGCTTGCCGGGTAGAGAGGGGGGGTTCCGGACAGAGGAGGAGGCCTTCTCTACTCTTAATAGACCCCTGCTAGCCACACAATGAGAACAGTAATGTAGCTTTCTTAGGTCATTCTGCAGAGTGGGGATATTCACTCATTAACATATCCTCGATTACCAGATATAAACAATGTTTTGGAGAGGCTAATAAATTTGCATTTGTCTGACACCTGATTTCTGTTTCAATTTGCAGGTTTATGTTGTTGTCGGCATTGCAGCATTGGTTTGTACTGGTTTGGTGATAATGTTAATCATCTTAAAGTTTGGAAGACACTCCAAGTTTGGATTAAAAGGTAGGAAACCTTGGTGATTAATTCCTCATTATTCTTGGCTAGACTTCTGTAACTCTTGAGTTTATTACTGTTGGCATTCTGTCATTACTCAAATGGTTGTATATACAGTATATATCTTAATCTACAGTGTAAATAGATGTCTGTATAAACAAAATATAAGATGGACAAAGCATTTATTGTATCTATCAGTTATATAAGAGTGATTGCTGCTCATGTTAATTTCCTAACACTATTTTTTTTTTCAAAAATAACTATTAGTTCATTAAAGTAATATTGGTAGATTAAATGCTTATTTTTTTCACACATATTCCATTGAGATCTTTGTCGATCTCCTTTAATATGTTTGATATGGTTAGTTAATAGCATGTCCTTGAAACAATGTAGCTCATTCAGGCCCCAGCTGTCAGTGGGTAGACAGATTGTATACAGTGGAATGTACACAATTCTTTCATGATTGACAGCTCCTTGTTCCTGATCTAGCACTTCCCCAGTACAGCACAGATGACCATGCCTTTAAGTGCCTTCAGGTGTATCACATGGCTTTCTGTTTACAGAAACTGTTCAGATCTGGATTAGTTTGACTTCAGGACTTATTACTTATATTAGAAGTATTCCATTTATATATGAATTCACATTTGTTACATAACCGCTCTGAAAAAAAAAACCTCTTTAAATTTAAAGTGTGTTTCGTGAAATAGAAAAAGATTATAAATGAAGGCTTGGTTAATGCAATATTTCAGGATTAGAATTCTTTGTTTTATGTGGATTAATGCTGCTTGCTAGTTGCTTGCTTAATTGTTTTTGTATATTGCATTACATTCTACAGAGCATTATACACAGAATTTGACTGGTTCTATTTATGGTCTGGTATCTTTAAAACAGTGAAATAAAGTGACTTTTCCAAAGTCACGAAGAGCCGCCACTGGCACTGAAATTTCTCAGCGTTACTCAGTGTGAATACCATGCATGAATTATTGATGACATGCCTGGGAAAGTCGGAATTTCCAGGAGACCAGGCAAGATTTAGTAAAGGCCATAAACAGCTCCACCTAGAGACATAGATCTTCAGTGGGAGGTAGTTTATTGCACAATACACATATTTTGATAAAGCAAAATAAGGATGCAGTCTAAAACATGATGTATTTTCCTTTCTAAAAATTATACGGCTGGTGAGACTTGGGGCACAGTGTGATTATCATTTGTACTTTGCAAAAATGTCAGACTTGCAGTGGCGTTACTATGGTGTGGCAGCCCCAGCTGTGGCTTGGGGGAGCCAGCAGTCTCGGGGTGCACTGAAAAATACCTGCTGTCCTGTACGAATACACAGTTTGCTGTCACTGAGTAGTAGTGGGCGGTGGTGGCTGTGTGCTGTAGCTGCATACCGTAGGTGACAGCCCCCCCTCTCTCCAGTCTTCTTGCCTCCTCTGCACCTTGGTGGCGGCCGGTGTCATTACCTGCATACACTTCCGCTAGTATCCCCTGGTGACAGAAGGCTACAGTATTTCAGCGCCGTTGACAGGATGTCCTCCCTGTTACGTCACATGGGCGCACGTCACTCCTGGGAAGCTGCAGCATAATACATGGTTGTGCACAGTGGCTCAGGAAACCAGTATGGTGTCATGTTTTACTAAAGATAGGGGGGGGGGGGGGAAGGGACATGGGGGGGGGGGGCACCACAAATTTTTAAGCAGGGGGAGCGAAATTTATAGTTACGGCTCTGCAGACTTGTAATTGTATCCAAGTTAGTGATCACAAAAAATTAAGTACATAGGACAAGAAATACATATCATTAGCTGAATGATTGAAATCAACATTTACTATGTTCGTATTTGCATTGGGACATTGGTCCAGTACTGAAAATGCTGCTATCTGTCTGTAATCTTTATTTTCTATCTGTGTATGCATGGGTATCTTATCACTGCTTTGGTTTCCTCTGATATCTCAAAAACATATTGTTAAGTTAGTTGGCAGAGAATTTAGGGGTTGGAGTCAATTACATGTGGTTGTTTACTTTGGGTGATTAAAGCAGGTATACAACACAGTGTTAAGGTGCCCACACACTAGAAAGATCTGCGATCTTAAGATGTGTGCATAAATTAGCCTTCAAATCTTTTGTCCGATCTGGACAAAAGATTTCAGGCAAGCGCACATCTTTACCAAAGATTTTTCTTAAGATCCCGTGTGCGTTCCTATGGATCTTTTGTTAAATCTTCTGATCTTTTGTGCAGCACGTAAGATCAGAAGATTTAGCAAAAGATCCACGGGAGCGAGCATCGGCCGATTTTCGACCGATTTTTGACCGATTATCGGTAAATATCGGCCGATATATCGGCCGATTTATCGAAAATCGGCCAATCGGCCCAAAAATCGTTCTAGTGTGTGGGCACCTTTAGCCTCCCAACTTCTCCTCAAAGGCTGGATAACCCTTTGAGTGCCAAGTGAATGTCAAAAGAGGTGTGAACATTGCCAATCAAACATTTTTATTCATCATAATGACCTGTAATCTTTAGCTTATATAGGAAATTATAATATTTTTTTACACAACATTTTATATTTGAATGTATATAACAAATGTCAGCGATGCTGGCATTTTTAGCAGGGAAGGAGAGTTCCACCAACTCCCCATGACCACTTGAAGCACTGGTGAACAGAGCTATGTAATATATTGGTGCCATGTACAGAGCTACGTAATATTGTTGCTTTGTAAATATAAGTTAAACACAGTGGTGTATTTCTTTTTTTTTTTTTCTTCTTAATACTTATCCTACCAGAGACCCACAATGACAGCAGCTTCCAAGCCATTTTTCTGGAGATCTGTGCAGGTGTATTAGAGTTTGAGCCCTCTAATGCTCAGACTCCATAGTGCTGCACCTTCACCAAGCTAAGGGCCTTATTCAGCATGGATCGCTAATTAAAGAATTCACAAATCAAGCAATTATAAAACAACTGTGCATGTATAGCGTTTGCATTGTGCATGCATGGGCCCTAATAGTGAAAAAATATCCGTATGAATGGATCCTGAAATTTCTCAATATTTGCAATGCATTCAAATTTTGCACCAAAGATCATTTCATAGGACTTTATCAAGGCATATGGTATAGATTCTATACGAGGTACCATGGGAAGATACATTTACTAAATTGTATGTATTTACCAATCATGGTTTCACTTATTAATAACCGTACGCCCCATATGCATGACCGGTACATCCGGGCTACGCACCTGCATCTGACTTGGCACAGGACTGGCAAAGCAATATGTTTAGCTTTTACACTGCCAGTGAGGAGTTAAGAAATGCTCAGCTGCCCATATAAAGTTTAAAGGGGGGTGTTCAATGATTACATTATTCAATTCCAGGCATTTTTGCCAGGAAACCGGCCAGGATATGCATTTGCCGATCTGGCTCCTTGAAAGCCAAATCTGCATTTGCGGTAATGGCTGGTCCATTTTTGAATTAGAGTCCGTTTCCATGGATAAATAAGTGGATTCTTGGATCCAAGTCTTTTTTGATGTTCAGATTGTTTCCAAAAATCTAAAAAAAAAGGAAAAACATTGAATAGATGGAATCGGAATTCCTTCTAATCTATTATTGCTACTTTTAATTACACCTACTGTAAATGGAAGGTAATACAAATAAATTAAGATCACCGTTCCTCAAGATTTTTTATGCAGAGATTCTCCTTGTATCCATTGCCCTTAGGCTACAAAGTATTATTTTAATTACAATCTCTGGCTTTATCTTCTAGGCCTACATGCTCCCTCTCTTCAAAACTACCTTGATGGTTTCTGTTTGATTATTATTATGTTTTGAAGTCATTTTTATCATAGATATTTCCGTGTTAGATCTGTGATGCGTTACACAGCTTAATTTATCATTTATCATTTTGCGCTATACATCCAGTGCTTTAACATTTCTTATAGTTACAGTAATATCTTAATCACATGCCTTGTGTACCCATCTAAGGACAGAAATAGTTTGAGAAAATATTACTAAGAATTATTTTTATTTTATACCTGTTTGTTTTGTTGCTATAAAGCATACTTGCCTACTTTTCACTGCCCCCCCCCCCCCTTCCCCGCTGATTCGGTTACCGCAAATTGATGTGTCTGCGGAGAGATGGCGTTGCTAAAACGATGCAGTAGCGACATTTCGTGTAATTTGAGCCAAGTTATGTCAGCCTTGTCCCCGCCCCCTGACGTGTTGCCTCGCCGGGCTTCTCCTGGAGAGGTGAAAATGAAAGTAGGCAAGTATACTGCATATAAAATCTACATGCTGTTTCCTTTACAATATTGATTAGTTAACAATGCAAACAGTGGGATAAAGGAATACTGCAAAACAAGCAGAACTCTCGTTCCTGCACTCTGCAGTTTGTCGGAATGCCTAGGCCATAAACTCACTACCAGCATTGATTTAGTGGCTGTTCTGTATGTAATGCTCTACAAAATCACACGTAAGTGTCGGGTCCACTTACAAGCATAATATATATATAAATAACTATTACTTTTCTCATATATCATTAACTTGTTTATATGACTAGATAAGACTTGAGAAAAAATGTTGAATGAATGACAATGATAATATAAATGACTGTTAAACACTTCTACATACAGTATAAAAACAGACCAATAAATAATCCAGACAGTGTATCTCAGGATACAAACCAGAAATAGCAAAACTTCAATGGCAGCAGGAAATAAACTCTAGTTGCCAGATAGCAGCAACATTAACAGGGACTGCTATTGTCTTTGGAAGGTATCCAGGTGTGGTCACTTACAAATGAGAATAGCGATACCAGTAACCAATGTGTATTCTAACATTATTGCCATAATTAAAGTGTATTGCTGTTTTACACATTTTATAATTATAGCAGTTGTACTTTTCCAAACTGTTTTTTTTCTAGACTAATGTCGTTTTTATTTAGTTTAAACTGTGCATATTATTAGAAGTGGACCTGCTATAATAATTTATTGTATTCTGGGATTAATGCTTCAATTCACTACAATAAATTTGATTTGCACCATTTGATAAATAAGAAATTTTCAGGAGGGATTGGCAATATAACACCAATGAGACCACCTACGGCTAGGGTGTATAGCAGTGATTTTCAATCTTTTTACCTTACGGCACACTAAATAAGGTTTTAAAATTTCCAAGGCACACCATGAGATTCCCACAGGGCAAAACACATTGGCCCCCACAGGAAAAAAAAAAAACCTATTGGCCCCCATATAAAAAAAACGGTATTTGTTTCCTTGCACGGTGCCCATTGCATACCGTACTTAGTGGTGTGCGATGCGTGCGATGCGATATTCCCGTTAAATGAACAGGAGTGGTGCTTGTACAATGAAATACTGCATAGCATTGTATGCCAGCAAACGGCATGCGATGTGATGCAATTTTTAATTGTACAAGCACCCTGATGGGTGCTTACAATGTTAAATGCACCCCCATTGTCAATGCCACCCCCATTATCAACGCCAACCCGAAGCGTGGCGAGCGCAGCGATCCTGTGAGGGGTGGCGGTACGCATCCTCCGACCTTTTCATACCCCCACTATCCACGTCGGCGTGGAGTTGATTTTATATAGTGCGGCGAGCGCAGCCAGCCACCGAGCCCGAAGCGTGGCGAGTAGACGCGGAATACGAGCCCAAAGCGTGGCGAGCGGATGCGGAATACATGTAAAGTAATCCGTGTCCCCTCGCTTACAGCACATGAATAAAAATAGCATGCCCCTCCTCAGAATAAAATTCCTGATTTTTTGACACCAAATGTAAAAAACAAAACACTTTATTTTAAAAGTTCACATTCCACTTCACCATAAAAAGATAGCGATTGCTACTCGTTGAATCATGGCGAAAAAAACCTTGAAATGTATTCGCCATCTGGTCATTGAATAGGGTGATTCACCGTTTTAGTCAAAAATTCGCCTTACAGCACAAAAACGCCATAAAAACCTGGCGAATCAGCCTCATTGAATACCGCCCATAGAAACCATTGTAATTCCTACACCGTTCAACTAATTTGGATGTAAATACACTCAAATTAAAGCTACAGTTAAGCCACATCTTGTTTGGTTCCTTTCAAATCCATTGTGGTGGTGTATAGAGCCCTAGAGCCCAATATATGAGAATTGTCTTGATGTCCCAATATTTATGGACCTGACTATATATATATATATATATATATATATATATATATATATATATATTCCAATTTTTAAAAAAAAGAGGCACTCCAAAACTTTTAAAAGAGGCACACAAAGACCGACGTTTCGGGGGGTAAACCCCTGTTTTCAAGGAGCAGATAACGTGATAACGTTATCTGCAGGGTTGTAACGTTATCACGTTATCTACACCTTGAAAACTGGGGTTATCCCCGAAACGTCGGCCTTTGTGTTGCACCAGTTTTGGATGTTTGTTTGAAAATACATCTTGTTTCCTAAAAGTCTTGGAGTGCCTCTTTTATTTACATTGGATTACAAAATTACCCTGGATGGCACCCAGCAACATACTCATTTTAGGAATGAGTGCCGGTCCTCCCCGTGACTATATATATATATATATATATATATATATATATATATATATATATATATATATATATATACACCAGAGTGAGCGAGGAGGAGGCATTCATTTGGAAAAGTCCCTGATCCAAGCTGGTGACCGATTGATCACCCACCAACTATCGAATATCCAACTTTCTGTAAAAGGTTGGCTATACCCACAATACCATATTGATAAAAAACAGATCCAAACTGGTGACCGATTAATCACCCACCAACTTTGAATATCCAACTTTTTGTAAAAGGTTGGCTATACCCACAATACCATATTGATATATTAAAATCTACTTTAATCGGCAATACTTACTGTATGGATTATCATTCATATGATCATACATCGGTTGTACCCCTGATGAAGTCGTAAAGACGAAACGCGTCGGGTTGTTCTTGAAATAAAAAGATTTTTCAAAAATGAAAATTGCATGATTATTGCGAACAAATTCAATATTGGACATACAGAAATCATCTTCAGAAAGGACTTCTGAGTACTGATTGGATGAACTGGGTGGTACATGATATATATGTGACCATAGAGACAATAGGTTGCGCACTCCAATCACCCCTTTTTTCTATATATATATATATATATATATATATATATATATATATATATATATATATATACTTAGGATTTTCCAGCTAATTTACATAATAAATATTAATTATAATTTGCAACAGTTACATTGGTTTTTTTTATGGTTATATATAAACAGTCGATTATGAATAAATGCTCAAACTCCATTTATTTGATCCCGTTAACAATATAATTTGTTTTGCCCAGCTTTGATCTTTATACCAATTATCATACAATTTCACTGGATTTATTCATCCCTGTAGTTCACTGGAGAGAATACAATGACATTATCATTCTTTAATCTATTTTTTTCCCCTCCTTATTTCTTACTTGAACAGAACAACTAGTCTTTAAAATACAAAATACGAATAGGAAATGGAAGGTGTACTCAGGAGATTTGCAGCCCAGACACAGGTCCATGTTAAAAATCATATTCACAAGACCAGATGTTCAGTGTGATTTTATTAGGAAGGAAAGAGATACCTACCCTTGTTGGACGCATTTTGAAGGAGGCTTGTTTTTGGAATTCTTCTGTCATTGACCAATAAATAGTGATTCTAGCTGGGTAAAAACTCTGATCTCTGACCTCCCAATCCCATTGAATAACGCAAACACTGAGCTTAAAAATAGTTTAGTGTGTGCAGGGTGCATACTGATTGGATAATCATCCTGTCAAGTCGGAGTGTGTATCTTATCTGCAGAGTTGATCTGCAAGTGTGCACTCAGCTCAAACTGTTGTCACAGGTGGAAATGATATCACTTTGAGGAAAGAACATTAAGCAGACTTGCTTTCTTTTCCAGTAAGACAGGTATTCTCTTCAATTTTTAATGAGTTCCCCCAGACTCCCAGTACAGTAGCCTAGTCACCTTGATCCATGAGAAATATTAAATGATTTGCAGTGAATTGCATCAATAACCTCAGCCCCCTGCTGTGCAACACTGTGAATCATGAAAAAAAGTCATTGCTAAAAAGGATAAAGGCATAGAGAAAGCAAGTGAAATATCTAAATGACTAAATCACTTCAAGCAGGGCTATTCAGGACACGGTTGGTGCTCATTGGCCAACACCTTGGTGGTCTAAGGTGGTAGTGAGGAAAGGCTGTTCAAATGGGATCCTACCCATTCTGTCAATCTTGGTGTGTAAGGTGGGAGTTAGGCTTAGTAGCGTTCCTCAGCTTACTAAGTTCTAGATCCTCTCCCGTCTCTAGGCACTGGTATGCTGCAGCCAGCTACTTGTCTCTTGCTGGACTTTACCTGAACTCTAAGGGCACTAGTCTGATTTGGGCCAATACTGGGACGAGAAATCATCACAAATTGGATGTGTTTGACATCACGTCCAATGCACAGTCAATCTGGATCAGACCAGAGTCGGTGGTCAGACATTTGACTTGAATCCCTAACTGGCAGTGGAGAATGGGGTAGCATGCAATACATTGCATGTAAAAGGACCATGTGTGATCAGATGGCAATACACTGCTGCGAGACATCGCAGTAGTGTATGGTTACCTTTAGATGGCCAATATAAGCTCTTTTGTAAGAGCTCCTTTGCCGCCAGGGCTTAGTCATCCTTAAGTGTTCTGGCCCCCTGGGTGTGGGTTGTTAGGTCTACACCAAGGTCGACAAGCATTGGGTCGACACCACTAGGTCGACAGGCAGCAAGGTCGACATGGGTTTAGGTCGACATGGGTCAAAGTCAACATGTGTCAAGGTCGACATGGGTCTAGGTCAACAGGTCATTCGGTCGACACAAGCATTAGGTCGACATGGGCAAGGTCAACAGCCAAAAGGTTGACATGGGGTTTTTCACTGGTTTTTGACCCGAATGTCGACACAGTCAACATGGACACAGTTTGAAGTGCACCGGATCCCCTCGCATCGCTCGCTTTGCTCGCTATATTTCAGGCACGGTGCCTCACTACGCTCGGCACACTATTTTATTCTCCCACCATGCCCTAGTGGAAGGTAGGGCATGAAATACCGCCTGTCGGCACATGTCAGCTCAAAAAACTGTGAAAAACCCCATGTCGACCTTTTAACTGTCGACCTAGCCCATGTCGACATAATGACCTGTGGACCTAGTCCTATATCAACCTAAACCCATGTTGACATTGCTGCCTGTCGACCTAATGGTGTCGACCCAATGCTTGTCGACCTAGTTGGTGTAGACCTAATGACCATATACCCTTTTACCACCTCGGTGTTCCTGTGCCTTTCATCTTTTTTTTCTGTGTTGCCTCTTTAGGAGCTATTCTATGCTCCTCCTCCGCCATTGTACTGGCTCATAAAGGCTTATAAAAGCCGGAGCATGTGGGCAAAGAATTTATGTGGCAAGTTGCAATTGTTTCACCAAGGGTGCTTCTAATTGGCTATCATTCACTGAGCTGTAATTAGCATTAAACTGATGTCAAATTTGAAAAGCCAGAATGGGTTCTCCTTCCCCTGGCGAGACACTTCTCTACACCCTTCTGTACTGTCTAGAGCAGGGCTGGGCAACACCGGCCCTCCAGATGTTAATGAACTACACATCCCAGGATGCTTTGCATTAGTTTTGCTATGTGGCCATGCTGAAACTGATGCAAGGCATGCTGGGATGTGTAGTTCATCAACATCTGGAGGGCCGGTGTTGCCCAGCCCTGGTCTAGAGTAATCCCAGATGGGTGGTAACTCTAATTGCCATCTCTGGAGCTAGATCGTTTATGCCCAAAGCCACCCCAAAATCAAAAATAAATATTTATTTATTAACAGTTTCTTAGATATCGCACACAGATTCCGCAGCGCTTTACAGAGAATATTTGAACATTCAAATCAGTCCCTGCCCCAGTGGAGCTTACAATCTATATTCCCTACCACATGTACACACACACACACAGACATTCTAGGGTTAATTTGTTGGGAGACAATTAGCCTACCAGTATATTTTTAGATTGTGGGAGGAAACCGGAGTACCCGGAGGAAACCCACTAAAGTACAAGGAGAATATCCAAACTCCACACAGTTAGGGTCCTGGTGGGAATCGAACCCATGACCTCAGTGCTGTGAGGCAAGTATATGTAAAATATGTAAGTACTTCATGATTTTAGGACAGGGGTGTCCAAACTTTTTGCGACGAGGGCCAGATTTGGTGAAGTGTAAATGTGTGGGGGCCGACCATTCAGCCTGGCACTGAGGGCGGCGTCTGATGGACTTGCAAGGCTGCAAATTTCACAGCCTTGTGAGTCAATCAGAACAAGGCCCAAAGTGCACGGTTCATAATTTGTGGGGACTGCCCATTATGTTGTGGCCTGGCATGGCAGTGTGCAGTTCTGCAACATTTGGTTGCCTACCTTTGGTTTAGATTCAGAAGATTATTTGGAATAGGTCCTGATTACAACAGAGAAAGAAATATAATCCTTGTAAAAAAACTGTTTTGTTTAGACTTTGGAGTAAGAATGTTTATAGAGGGGACTAAACAGACTGGCTTTATGGTTTTAGCAATGGTGAAAGCATAATAACCCATGGTTAGTAAAATAGATACTATGGAGGCATTCGAGGTATCTCTTATATAATTAGTCAATAAAAAATAACTGTAGATTGGATTTTGAGTTCTTGCCACAAGTTTGGAACAAAGCAAAATAAATATCAACCTTTAATATCATTTTCATTTAAGATCATTATATAAATGTATTTAAAGAACACACAAGAACACACAAAAAACGACCTGTTTCAGAAAGATGGAAATGTTCAGTTTGTCATTAGGGCAGCTGGTCACATTAAGGGATGGAATGTGAATGTACTTCAGGGTAATGTATGGACCGGCATAACAACTGCTCTTATTGGGGAAGTGCTTTTAGGACAATCTGCATAAATCCATTGTGTGGGACATATTGTAAACAGTATCTTTGAGTTGTACAGAAGCTGGCCAGGAAGACAGCGTCTGAGATCTTCATAGACTGTAAGTGTGGTCAGTAGAGGCCCCTATCTGCTCTTTGGTGATGCCAGAAGGCTAGAGCAGCATTATCGGTCCAATTTTCAAATATTAAGGTACTCAACAATGCATTGTTCCTCCGCTGGTCAGTGTATGTGTTATGCATCAACACTCAATCAAGGTATACATTATGTATACAAAAACATCTGTTTGTAGTGTACTGCTTTGCAGAATGTCCTTTTAACCTGTTTTACATATCAATATCCAGCTACAATCCTTTACATACAGGATTCTGTGGAAACTGCAGCTGGCTAGTGAAAAGCATGATTTGATCATATTGTATGTAGTTCGAAAAAGATTTTACTGTAATGTTTATCTGACTGGTCACCATATAACTACTGACTTAGTAAATGCCTAATATAGTATAGCTTACCATACTCTGGGCTAATTTGGAGATTTGGAGGTGTGGAGACAGCATTACATTTCTCCTCTGAGCGTGTACGTGATCTGGTGCATTGAGCTGTCACTTGTAGGAGAGAAACTGGGTGTGTATGTGGGGGGGGGGGGGGCGCTGTAGTAGAAAATGACTGCCGTTCCTCATAGTTAATGCTAATGACTGATAGCTGTGAGAAAAGAAAGGTAATTGTATTAGTATTAGTGAAGAACATGCTGTAGTTGTTTCAGTTCTGGCTCTATGTCATTTATTATGTCATCATTGAAGAATGCATCATAACATTAATTTATGTAAAACCCAAAACACTAGAGTTTACTTTCCCATATGACTTGCCTCTGGGCATTGATATTGTGCTATTGTGCTAGGTAGAGGGTCTGTAATAGCTGTAGCAGGATCATCTTGGTTGTGTGAGGATAAAGAGCATCCTGTGTGCTGAATTCAGTGGGCTGTTAGCTAGAAAGTGTCACCATAGCAACCTCTCTCTCAGTCACAGACACAAATGCATCCTGATTTCAAAAGACTGAATAGATACATTTAAAATGTATGAAGGGTTCATATATGGTGCATACATATGTTACTGCTCATAATTGTCAAGGGAAGAAATACATGCTACCCTCCTTTCCAATCTGTTTGTTATTTCAGTATTTCTCCACTGAAAGCCAGTAAGAAGAACTGACTTCAACTCGGGCCTATTTATAGAAGTATAAACAGCAAATACGGATCAATAAATACATCCACTTTACTAATGCTTTTTGCTTCTCCCTCAGTATTGCAACACATTTCCTGTCTTCTAAGGTATATTAGGTGTTTTTAAAATAATTTCTTATCCAGACATATCCTGTGTCCTAGGGACAATAGTTATATTTTTTCATACAGGCTTTGGCACACTGTGCTGTGCAGTGGTTTAACAATACACCCCGCAATGGCCTGGAGGCACTGGGTGGCTTGTGGGTGCTGGGGTTCTTTGGATCTACTCCTACCACTGACTGGACCCCTTCACCTGCCCCAAGCCCATTGTGCATGCCCCAGACAAAGTTTTAGGCTTCCCCTCCGTACCTGCTCCTTGAGGGTGATGGGATGCACAAGCGTGTGAGATGCTCGCGCATCCCCTGCTGCCTGACCGCTACAGCAACATGGCAAACTGGCAGCAAGAGGAGGATTGGCCTGATCTGTACTTGGGTTGCAGACTGTGCAATGTGAGCCCCATCTGGACCCAGAGGCCAATGTGCACTGCACACAGTACACCCCTTTAAATACCGCTCTGATTAGGAATGGCTACCAATAATGTATCTGATAATGCATATATGATCTACTTCATGTTTGTACACAAATGCCATCTTGATTTTCAAGGCTTTGGAACTGCTTAATGTTAGCAAAGGAAGCTGCTGCCCAGAAATAAAGAGATGCCAGAAGCGTGACACTGAAGCAATCTTAAACTCATTCCCAACTACATACACATTTGCAGCCTAAACAGGGAATATCGTTGGGTTGGTCAATAACTCAGACCAGACACAGCAGTAGCGTGCAATTGCCATGTTTTGCATGTACAATCTGGCAGCTGACGGCAAATACATGCTTGAAAATGAAAATGGACACGATAAGCCTGTGTTTTTCTATCCACTCCCTGTAACCTTCCCATTAACACCTCCAAATGGTAACTTCATGTCAATTGTGAGCAGGATTGCAATGGTACCTTAGTGCATGCGTGTTGCAATGCAAACCCATGTGCAGGCTGCTGATAGATGCTCAGTTGCATGAAGATTGTCCAATATGTACAATATGAATTTCAGGAAGCCTGCATTGCACTGAAGTCGGAGAGCACTCCACTCATAATCTGATATTTGCACAAAATCACAATGTTGGTATTCTGTCTTTCTCAATATGTGCTCTGCTGTTGTGTGACAGGTTGACGTGACTATGGCACATTCTTTCCTTGTCACATAGGATTAAGCTCTGAAGACGCCGTATCTAATGTGTTCTCAGTGTAATCACTCCTTTCTGATAGAACAGTAGCATGCTTCTTCATCATTGGAGTGACTGACAGCTATAAATGTAGCATTGCCAACTGGCCCAGAGCTAATACTCAAAGCACTTATCACCATTACATACAGTATACACCAAATCCATGCAGGAGATCATTGTGGAGGTACGCACAGAAATATTTATTCAAGTAAATAATACATAGAATTTACACAAACAGTAGGCAAACATTCAGACTGATTTGGTCCCTAACGTACAACATTAAGGGGGAAATTTATTAAAATGGGAATAAGACTTCACATGTGATGATGCTATGGGCAACCAATCAGAATCTACTTCTTATTTTTTTAGCACCCTCTAGAAGATAGTTTACAGGATCTGATTGGTTGCCCATAGCAACATCGCATGTGAAGTAGAATACACATGTTAGTAAATTTCCCCCTAAATGTTAGAACTTTTTGAATACTGCTTTATTTTACAGCATACACAAAGAAATACACACAATAAGCCTGTGAAATCTATGATAACATCATTTGAGTAGATCAATATGCTATACATAGCTTTCAGTCTAAAATAACGTTATGTAAAGCCGCAAATGCAAAGTCCTATTAACCTAAAGTGCAGATCAGTATGAGCTGAGATAATAGCACATTTATTAGTCTAAACCTAAAACCAGACACATTCATATCGCTAAAAGCTTCATTGCTGTGTAGTCTGACAGCAGTTTTGAAGTATTTCAGTGGAGGGTGGAGTTGATTCTTCGTGTTTGGGAAAATGCATTGCTCCCTTCTGTCCATCTTTCATTCCAAACTGTCTTTCATTTCATTCTGATGTATCACAGGCTTCCAAAAGTGTATTATCTCTAGTTTTCATGATAGCATTTACCAGGGGCGGTAATTTTGGAGCAGCCCAGGGGGGTTCTAGCGCTGCTGCCCGGGGTGTGTGTGTGTGTGCGTGCGCTGCTGCCCGGGGGGGGCAGCTAACACTCACCGAGTCCACCGCAGGGTCCCGGGCGCTCCTCTAAGGTAAGATGTACTGTTCCACATATATCACTCCATAGGGCCACACGGGTTCATTAAGGGCACTCACCAATAGAAGAAATAGATAGAAATGATTTATTACATCACCATATCCAAACAATGGTCTTCTCACCTTGGACTCTGGTATGGTTGTAATAGCTGAGCTGTCTTGATGAAGGCCAAAATGTTGACATACTGTACTTACCTTTGCGTGAGAAGACCACTGTTTGGATATGATGATGTAATAAATCATTTTGATCTATTTATTTTATTGGGGACTGCCCTTAATGGACCTGTGTGGCCCTACGGAGTGATATATATAGTTATTATACAGTATTATATATTTTACAATTTTGAGTCATGTATATAGCTATTTGACTTGTATGGAATGGAAAAGCCTTGAATACTTGGAAAAGATATGGAGCCTACACACGCAGATATTTTGCTGAGCAATCTGAGCGATGCTAGATTGCTCAGCATGATCGCTCAGCACACATCGCTGTGTGCTGAGCGATCTGTCAGGGCCAGTGTTCTCCGGTGAGAACAGTGACCCCAATCTATCTATATTCATTCTTTATCGCCAGGAGATAGTGGTGCACGGGGCCACGCATCAATATCGCTATGGCCCCTACACACGGAGCAATGTAGGGGCATTTTCTAAGCAATCTAGTCAAATTAAGTCAGATGCTGTTGCATGTTATGGCGGTTATTCAGTAAAGCTCCATACACACTAGGTGACCCTGGCTGCCGCTGATATAGTTAATAACATTGGACATGGGTGGCCAATATTGAGTGCACACACTGAACGATATCGGGAAACGATATTGTGGAGTGACATCACTGGGACCCGCTGAACATGCCTAACTGACCAACATGTTCAGCCAAGAGGGGGAGTCGTTTAAAATGAGCGGGACAATAAATAATTAGGCATATTACAGTATTCTTGAATTTCCCAATATAGGTGAAGGGCAGCATTAGCCTTTTATTATACAGTATAGGATGAGTATTTCTTTCACAGTTAAATTATTGAGCTATATGCATTACTACTTCATGTACATGGCTCAGCATGGCAAAATCTCCAGAGGGAAAAAAAAAGAAAATTGTGTTTAAGAAAAATTAAACACATATCATGTCTTATTAAAATATATTTCTTAGCTTGTGCCAAAATCAGAATACTGCAGTTTAAGCTTCATAACCACTTAAACTGCACTATGGCAACCTAAATTGAATTTGTTATGCACCCAGACTCAATTGATGGTTAATGTTTAATTAACAGTACATTTTCAAAATGAGATGCAGTTATAATAGTGCTTTTAAGACTTCCTCTGTGATCATTTACACACAAACGCAAGCACATGGCACTTAAAGGGAAATCATCACCTTGCTAAAATCATGTGAATTAAATATAATACTGCAAATAAGGGAAACTTAAAGGATACTTCTAATGGCATCTGCTGCCGAGCACTTAAAACATTCCCTTGAATGACTCTCTGTCATATGACAACATATCTACACAACGGCTTCCCACTAATAGTATCTTCAGCATTGGTCTATACATAAGCATCCAATCACAAAACTTAGGGACAGGTGAAACACATACAGTATTATTATTTGTGGGGTAGGTCACTCCAGTTAAGTGGGGCTCGATTCGCTCGCCCACGCTGCGGGCTCGGTGGCTCGCTACGCTCGCCACGCTATCTAAAATCAACTCCATGCCAACGTGGATAGTGGGGGTATGAACTATCCACATTGGCATGGAGTTAAGTTACTTTATTTTAGATAGTTTGGCGAGCGTACAATCCATGCTGGCGCCGTGAAACTACACAAGAACCGTACATACAAATTATAATGTGACCAACGACAAACATGTCAGAATATGTTTTAACCATGACTTAAAGTGGTCCTGGAGAGGTGGTGGAACTCCTTTCCCCTAACAAAGTTCCTGGTGTGCTGTATGATATGTTGACCCAGCAGTTTGGCCAGGGGTTGAGGAGGATGGAAAATGTAAAAAAGAAAGTGAGTGGTTATGTGTGGACTGTACAGTGGGGATGTGATTAAATAGGTACAGTATAAGAAAATTCTAACACACAGTAGCATAATCATATACACATTACACCACATGTAGTGCCCTTGATTCATATCATACACACAGTAGTGCCCCTTATACACATAGGGGGACATTTACTACGATGTGTATTCTACTTCACATGTGATGTTGCTATGGGCAACCAATCAGAATCTACTTCTTATTTATTTAACACCCTCTAAAAGATAGTAGACATGATCTGATTGGTTTCCCATAGCAACATCACATGTGAAGTAGAATACACATCTTAGTAAATTTCCACAATAATGTCAACAGATGTGCTGCTTATACACATCTGTATCTGTTACCCTAGCAGCTCATTGTCCATGTCCCTCAACAGTTATATACCCTGCGTCCCTCAAGCAGCTTCCCCTCCTCTCTGAGCCCCTCCAACTCCCTTTCACCCTTTCTTTGGCATGCACAGAGCTTAGTGGCTCTTCTTCACTTCAGTGGCGGTGATGGCATGACATCACATACGCCGTGCCAATAGAAGACACTGCTGGGACAGGCTTTTCTGTTGGAATTACTGTTCCGGGCTGTAGTAGAGGTGGAACTCAGGTCCCCCCACCATTAAAGGTGGTGGAACTCAGTTCCTCCACATTCCCCCTCATTTTAAACCCTGGTATTAACATTCAAAATAATTGTTATTATTTGGCTGGTTACAACTTTATCAGTTCTGTATATAGCAGGATGGCAGTAGTACATAAGAATATTTCAAAAATAGAAAAAGAATTAAGAAAGTTAATTTTAGATACAGTACATCTTGTTCCTAAGACTAGAGCCAACTATCCGTATCTGTCAGGGAGTCTCTCTGAAATAGTGTCAATTTCCCTAACTCTCTGGGCAGTATTCAATGAGAAAAATTTGCCCTGTTTTATGGCGAATTTGTGCTTTTTTCGCCTTGGACGGAGCATTTTGCTCTCCAAAAGTGAGCAACCCAATTCAATGTGAAATATTCGCCGTCTTTCTAAGTGATTTTCGCCGTCTCTCGCCATGTAGCAATTCTCCATCTTTTCATGGAGAGCTGGAATGTGAACTTTTAATTTTGGTGTAAAAAAATCAGGATTTTTTTTCTGTGAAGGGGCATGTTATTTTTATTCATGTGCTTATAGCACATGAATATATATTTAATTTAAAAAAAAATATATATATTTTTTTTTTACACAGAGCAGCCAGCAGGGGGCCGGAGCGCTCGAGCCGCTCATTAGATATTCATATATTCACTGCATCCGATCATTACATATGCACGATCGGGTGCAGTGAATACTGGGTCCCCCGCTGGCTATAGGGGGGGGGGGCAGCTTGTGCTGCCTGGGTCCCGGGGAGCCCCCTCCCCTCCACATATGTTCTGGGGCAGCCAGGGAGACTTTAATCTCCCTGGCTGCCACCGTCCCACGGCTCCCTGCCAGCTCCCTGCAACGGACGCTCGTCCGCTGCAGGGGTTAAGACTCGCCGCGAGTCTTAACCACATTGAATAGAGCGAGCAGGAGTGGCAGCGAGCCCTCCGGAACACGGCGAGTGCATGGCGAGAGAAAAAATCTCTCGCCATGCACGACAAATTTTTCACATTGAATACTGCCCTCTGAAGAGTCTAGTATCCTCCCTGATTGCACCTTACCCCTATTATGTACAGTAGCTGACAGTGGGCCAGATGCACTAAGCTTCAAAAGTGATAAAATGGAGAGCGATAAACAATCAGCTCCTATCTGCCATGTCACAGACTGGATTTGAAATCAATGTTTAGCTTAGTGCATCTGGCCCATATTCTGGAGACAAAAAAGGGAGATATATACATTCAAGTGGGATCATCAGTGATATTTCCCGGCATTGGGTAAAAAAGACACAATGATCCCTATAGCTACTGTACATGCATTTTTGCATATTTTCATAGTTTGCTTATAAAGGGGTGAATCCTATTAACCCCAAAGGGTGCGAGTTGCTGTTTGGGTGCCATTTTCACGCTGAAAATGGCACCCAAATCAACCCTAACTCACACCCTTTGCAGGGCCGAATTCACTGAAATTTGCTCGCACCCCTATGGAGGTGCGAGCACTTTTCAGCAAATTCAGTTTGCCTTAAAGTGCATCCGTTGACATGATAATTCGCACTCTGCGAATCATCTGCACACATCGGGGATAATAGGATCGACCCCAAAGACTTTTCTGCCTCTACACATTAAAGAGTTCTCAGAGGCAGTTTCTGACAATGGAGAGCAGACATGCACCTTGATGTGTACCAACAGCAGCCTCCTTCCCTTTCCCAGCACATGATGATGTATGCAGAGGGTCTGGGAAAGAGGTGTGGTATGACTGGCCAATGGTCAAGATCCTGACAGTCAGTTTACCAACATTGGAATCCCGGCCACCGGTACTCAGGTGCTTGCAAAATAGCCTCCTCCTAGGAAGTACTGTCTTCCATTCGCACATGTCATATATATTTGTGGGACAAGTTCATTATCATTGTATTGACCTTGATATAGTAAAATATTTTTTTTTAACAGCAAATAAACATAATTTTTCAAACTCTTTATAATAAATTATGATTTATCAGCCATAATCTTTATTAGTTTTGGTAGACAAGTAACATTTTTAATGTGGTTAGATTGTTGCTAGATGACCCGATATTTGTTTGGTACTTGTTTCTTTGTAAATAGAGATGAAAAAGTATATCTTTAGTTTGAAATATGTTTTCTTAATACAGCATCAAACTTTCCAACATTGGTAGATTCACTTCAGGACAAAGGGGCTGGCTGTATTATAATGAATTTGGCCACATACCCTAGTGTTTGGCAGACAAACACTTAATAGTACAATTCTGGAGGAATATGCCTGAAATCAGGACAGTCCTTGCTAATTATGTACAAATGTAAGAATTTTGGGGTCAATTTGAATTTACCCATCTAAATATCATAGTTATAAATTAACCTTCCATAACAATTGTAATGTCACATGTGTTGTAATAAATGCTCTTTCACCTATATACCCTCACCTATGCTGCAGAATACAATATCTGTTTCACTAATTAAGACTAAGCAACAGTTCTGTCCTCTAGTTGTATTGGTTCCTATCATTTGTGAAAGGTATATTTCTTTTCCCTTTTATAATAGATTAAAATTGGTCTTCCTTTGACAGAACCACTAGTTTCACCTGGATTTTTTAAATAACCTGTCATTCATTACTCTGCTCTATCCTTCCAAAGTCATGACTTTTATACGTCCATTTTCAGTTTCACTATATAATTTTCTTCCAGCATCTGTATTTCTACTTGCTCTATTTTTTCAGAAGACATTTATGGGTTTTATATACTATGCATCGTTTTTTTTGTAAAATGCAGTAAAACAGGTTCTAGGGCTGCACAGCCTGCAGCCAGCAAGCACATTATAGTGGGCGAATCAGCACAATGTAGACTTCCTGCTGGAAGCTCTTACTGCTAACGCAGTCTGGACTGGCAGTCCCACAGGGGGAGGAGTATCCAGCCAGCCCTTTGTTAGATTAGCAGCAAGAGCTCTCAGTCAAAAGCCACTGCATAGCCAAGTCAAAAGCCACTGCATAGCCAACTGTGATTTGGAGCTCACTGTGAGTGGCATTGTAGTAGCAGATTTTTACTGGAGGGGTATACACAACCACTCATCTAATCTCATGAACAGAGCATGCATACACTAACATCTGATTATTATGTTGTGTAGTCACCAGTCATGTGACTAATTCATCCAAATGGTAAATTTCCACTTCACATACATATGAGTAATGTTTTGAAAACCATTCTATAAAATATTTACCTCATTCTCAGGTAGAATTTGGTCTGATATGTTCACTATATGTGTCACTCACCGTGCATGATATTGTTACACAACCTCACATATTTCGGGGGCCAGACAAAAATGTAGCTGTGTTTTAAAATGTTAAATAAGTGAGTGGACCGACTGATTATCATCTACCAAGCAGTATTTAGAGAATTAAGATATGTAAAAATGGTTGTTATGAATTAAAAAGGTGATATAATTGCAGCATTACAAAGTCCTTTATCCCTTTTATGTAGGTTCACCTTGCACTTGAACATGGAACAAATCATAAATCATGCATGGATGTGTAGTAACAGCTTGGCTTCCTGCCCCCTGTGTGGAATTAAGTCACAGCAGTTAGCTATGCTATAAAAAGGTTTACCAATTAGCAGCAAAGGTTAACGTCAGATGTTATTAACCATTCCTTTACCATAAAACACTTGCATTCCAGCCATTCTGCTTGGTGAAGTATATGTTCTATATTGAGAACAATGCTATCATTGCAAATTACAAAAGTCATAGCGTTGTCTGTAGTTCTCGGCTATTTAGATTATAACTTTATAAACATTTTCATACTATGAAGGTCATATCTGCAATAGATCTATTATTGTTTATTGCAGGACATATACCTATATCAGGATGATTTCCGTAGTGAGATAACAGCACTAATGTTTATTGGGCCCAAGATATTCCTGGTGGTTTGAGTATCCCTCTTTATTCTAGGTGGTTAGACCAATCTAAGCTGTGTAATGTGAGAACATGTCTGATAGATATCTAATGATTGGTTCAGTAAAATGAGTCAGCATTTAGGATATATCGTATCTCCTTCATGGGAGGGATTGTCATTACCTTTTGCGATATAAATTTTGCACACTGACATTCAAACACATACGACAGCAGACTGTTCCACAGGGGAATAGTGGAGCTAAATTCAAAGGCAATATACTGTATACATATACATCTTTGATCAGGCCTGGCCAACCTGTTGCTCACCAGCTGTTGTAAACCTACAAGTCCCATCATGCACTGCAACCGTTTCATTATTATGGAACTGTGGCACAGCATACTGGGATGTCACAAAGTCTGTAGGGCCACAAAGTTGGTCAGGCCTTTCCGATCCTCTCCAATCACCCTTTCAATGTCATGTACAAGTAATTATCATCTATATGCCTGCATTTCTCTACTCCTGGGCAGAACAGCAAAATGTATTTCTAATCATAACAACCAGGGGCGTAACTAACTATTCAGCACCCCCCCCGCCGCACGTTTATTCGGCGCCCCCCAACCCCCACCTAACCTGCCCCCCCTTCTTACCCATGGTCTGCGTCGTTTCGCCCGGCTCTCTGTCGGGACCTTCCTGACGTCACGGCCCCGGCCGGCTCCTGCTGCTACAATGAAAACGGACTCTTAGAAAATGGCTGCCCCACTTCTGCAGACAGAAAACTGTCTGCAGTATGGGGGCAGCCATTTTCTAATTGTCAGTTTTCATTGCAGCAGGAGCCGGCCGGGACCGTGACGTCAGGAAGGTCCCGACAGAGAGCCGGGCGAGACGCAGACCGCGGGTAACTATAGCCCCGCAGCCCCCCCGGCGGCGCCCCCAATTTCTCTGCGCCCCCCCGCCACCGCGGGGGCTGCGGAGCTATAGTTAAGCCACTGATAACAACAAAAAACACAGCCTTTACTCCTAAACTCCAATTGTACTGTGCTGCTGAATACTGGAGAAAACGATTGTATACATTATTGGAAAATATTAGTTATATTTTTTATTTCCATTACGCTGCAAATTAAAGGTTTCACTGTATTAAAACAACATAATGCACCCTTCTACTGTACTTATATAGAGGAGGAGAACAGGGCCATATGAGACGTAGGATAGGCTTATACTGTGCCATCTCTTCATGCTATTCCTCTGTATTCTCTGGTAACTACAGAAATGGAACATTTAATGTTAACTACAGACTTATTTACAGACTCCAGTTGTTAATGAATTATATATTTCATTATGTTATAAGTGTTGTGCATCATTTAGTAAATTGTTTATCTTTTCCCATAAGAAATTAACTAAATTGCAAAAAGAGACACTGGGACCATAAATTAGATGCAATTAACCTGTTACTTGTTTTCGGTTGGCATTTAGTTTAGAACAGTGCAACAAGGGTTTCCAGCGCTGCTTGCCGAGCAGCACGTTGCTATTTACATGCTGTTAATGATCATGATAATCTAATTTCTTTATTGAGCAAATCTTTAGGGCGATCTGTAAATGCTCCTGAGATTTGATCCCAGGAGATGCTATTATTTTAGCAATGTGTTTTGTTTTGGACAATATCACAAGGTCACTTTGTTAATTTCTGACCTTATTATTAAATGTATTTATTTATTTACAGTTTCTTATATAGCGCAGCATATTCCGTTGCGCTTTACAATTGTCATTAATTCTAGATGGTAGATTGATATAAACCTAAATAATATCTGACTATGTCTATGATTTGTTTGTTTAAACGGACTTATTTATATGGAATCTGTAAATAGGAAAGGTCCGCTAGCTTCTTTTGTACAATTTAATTCATGAACAAGACTATATATGTGAAGAAAGTTTGGCATTTTGCAGGCCTGCTACATTGGGATACGGTCATTGGGTCACCAGAATGATGGTCGACAGTCATTAGGTCGACATGCATTTAGGTTGACATGCAGGAAGGTTGACATGAGTCTAAGTCGACATGGGTTAGGTTGACAGTCAAAATGTCGACATGGGGTTTTGCACATTTTTTTTGAGCCGACATATGCAGACGGGCAGTATTTCATGCCCTACCATCCACTAGGGCATGGTGGGAGAATAAAATAGTGTGCCGAGCGTAGCGAGGCACTGTGCCCAAAGCATGGCTCGTGCAGCGAGCCATGCGAGTGGCGACATTCAGGAGAAAAAATTTGAAAAGCCCCATGTCGACCTTTTGACTGTCAACCTAACCCATGGCGATGTAATGACCCTGTCAACCTAATGACCCTGTCGACCTAGACTCATGTCAACCTAGACTCATGTCAACCTAGACTCATGTTGACCTACTGTAAATGCATGTCGACCCAGACTCATGTCGATCTAAATGCATGTCGACATAATGACTGTCGACCAACATTGTGGTGACCTAATGATCCATACTCGTTACATTATATAAGGATAAAAAAGTTTGTGAGATCTGAGTCTAAGATGATAATTCTATTTCACATGGGATGTTGCTATGAGCAACCAATCAGAAGATACTTCTTATTTATTTAGCACCTTCTAGAAGATAATAAATAGTAACTGATTGGTTGCCCATAGCAACATCTCATGTCAAAAATAACTCCCATCTTAATAAATGTCCCCCTTTGTGTGTCCCAGCACTTTGGACCTAAGCAAAGGATAGTATTGTATGTGCACTGTGGGTTACCTTGGTTTTGCACCTGTGCACTTACAGTATATGTTTATATACGGAAGCAAACCTCAATATGCATGCCTTCTCTGCCTTCTGGGCCTAGGTCTGGAGGGAGGTTTGCAGTGTATAGGTATACAGTTTCTAGGTAGACCAGCAATAGTACAACCCCATAAGGTTGACATGCCTTAAGGTCAACAAGGTGCAAAGGTCAAGAGATAAAAAGGTAGACAGTGCTTATGGTCAACCGCAGTGGCATCTCCAAAGTTGGGGCTGCAGCACAGTCTAAAATTACAATAGGGGAGCAACAGCATTTGGCAGTGATGGAATAGCAGTTGGTGTGGCTCCCCTATTGAATTTTGAAATGTGTAGCAGCCCAATCTCTGGATCCACCACTGGTCAACAGGTACAATTGTCAACAGTTTTTTTTTTACAGATTTAAAATTTTTTGCTTTATTTACTATCCACGAAGACTACCGAATATCATTGGGAATAGTAATGTGTTCGAAGGGTAATGTTTGCAATAATTATGGTTACATATGATGAAACATATGACACCCTAAAACTGTTTTCGTTATTGGAATGTGGACCATTTCCATGTCAACAGTTTGACCCTTTTGACCTGTTCTACTGTCAACATTAGTAGGCATAGGGGCAGATTTATGAACCAGCGTTAAGTGCAAAAATGCACTTAACGCTGGTTAACTGGGGGGGATTACGATTTTGCTAATGTATTACTAGCGCACCTAACGTGCGCTAGTGACAGCCCGCCGAGTTACGCTCGGCGGGGCTGTCCCCTGCAATCCCCCCCAGGGATTAGCGGCCGGGGCGATGTATTAACAGCCTTCAAGGCGTTAAATCACCCCGGCCGCTTCGCCAGCTCAGGGCTAGCATTGTCCTATCCCCCACTGTGGGGACAACGCTAGCCCTGCTTCTGGCTCGGGCTGCGCAGGAGATCTCGCGGTTTTTGCGAGATCTCGCGCATGCCCATTAGAGACGGACCCGGGGGAGAAGCGCACTGAGCATGCGCAGGACGCCGGGGGAGCCGATAAGGAGAGCCGTTAACGCTGGGCATAACGGCTCTCCTTATCGGCTAGGGGGGGGGGTTAATACATTAGCAAATAACGGGTGCCTGCTTCTCCTCGTTATGCAGGAGAAGTGGGACCCGTTATTTCAGAAGCGCAAAGGGGGGGTTAGTACATCTGCCCCATTGTGAGAGATGTGGACGAATAATGAAGATGTAGGAAGTAAGAGATGGAGTAAAATGCCATGGAAAGGGCTGAAAAAAGACAGTAGGAATATGGACAGATGAGGAAATAAAAATGAACATCATTAAGTAACACAGTTAAACCAGTTCCACAAATAACTTTTTGATACCTTTTGCTATTCTCTTTCATGTGTTATTTTAGTCCATTGGGCGATACACGGAACTAGGTAATAAAAAAGTTGGTTGCTATTAGTTACATTTTAGTGGTTATAGGCCACTAACATTTATAAAGATAATGGAGATATTAGAGGGCTATTAACCACTAAACTGACAATCCCCCTACCCGTATTGTTGCTTTTTCTTTATGTTTAATACAGTTAATCATATGTAATTTTAAACTTTATTTAAGTATTTATTTCAAAACATCTGCAGGGCCATGTTTGAATGCCCCCAGCTTGCATGGCATATGGTTAGGGGGCCCAAAGCATATTTTTGCACGTGGGCCCACACCTCGCTAGTTCTGCCTCTGCTGTGTTGTCATCAATTATTACGATTTTTTAGAAAAATATATATTTATTAAGCATCAGAAAAATAAATGTTATACTTATTGGATGAAAGTTTTCAGATGACACCAAATGAAAATGACTATACCTTGGGCAGGATTGAATGTTGCACCAGCTAATTATGCAGAGATGGTTGGGCATTTCACTTTTGCCTCCAACTCTGTATAGGTAGTGTCATGATCAGTCACATTTCCTGATCCCAAAATATGGTCCTGTTTAATTGTATGTTATTGTCAAAATGTATGATTATAGCAAGTCTGTAATTAACAATCCAGGAAATTAAATTGAGCAAAAATACATTTGGTTTAGTTGTAAAAGAGTGTGTGTTTACTATACACAACGGGAGGTTATGTGTAGAAGGCACTGTGGGGGATATTCTGGTTCACTCGCAAAGGCACAATCACTCTCTGATGGACAAAACCATATGCACTGCAGGTGGGGCTGATGTAACATGTGCAGAGAGAATTACATTTGGGTGTTATATTGTTTCTGTGCAAGGTAAATAATGGCTGATTTATTTTTACACTGCAATATACAAACATCACCCAAATCTAACTCTCTCTGCACATGTTACATCAGCCCCACCTGCAGTGCATATGGTTTTGTCCATCAGAGAGTGATTGTGCTTTTGCGAGTGAACCGGAATAACCCCCTGTATTCCTTACAATCTCCACTCAGTGCACTAAGTCTAAAATATAACAAATCTCTTTAAAGCCACCTGTAGGCACACATAACAAATGCTAAGTAACACACAGTTATATATCACTATGCTAAGGGTTATATTAACACTTCTAACAGATAGTGGGGGAGATTCTCTAAACAAGAAATTTTAAACAAGAAATTTTGCTCTAAGCATCCCCCGCCGGGTTAACGCGGCAGGGGGGCATCGCCAGAAAAATCTGGCGATGCCCCATAGAAGCCAATGGGCTTCTACTGCATCCCACCGCCGCCCCGCAACGACCCCCCGCCGCCCCGCATCGCCCCCTCACCTGTGTCCGGGCAGCACAGAGCTGTGCTGCCCGGACCTGTGACCTCCTCCCTGCACTGATCCTCTTCCGGGTGCAGGGAGGAGGAGAGCCCGGCGGAGCAGCAGCAGCGCCGGGTGTGGGAGGGAGGGGGGAGCCGCCGGGACCTGCTGGGACCCGGCGACTCTCACCGCAAAGGACAGCTCTTAACGCAAGAGCTGTCCTTTGCTATAATTATCGCATATGTTAGAACATATGCAATAATTATAAATGCGATGGGCGGCTAAGGGGGGCAGAGATTCTTAGAGAATCTCCCCCACTGTATGTAGCTACCTCTCTGTACAACCTGCTAGTTTGATAAAGGTGACCCTGTTTGTAAGAACAAGGGGTTCTCTATTAAGCTTAGGCCCTGCTAGCTTCACAAGTAGAACCTGTTTGAGTGGAAAAAGTAATTTGGGAGCGCCTTGGACTGAAAGAGTTATCGAATGTGGGGAACAATGAGCAACTGCTCAGAGGAGTCAGATTCTCCTAGCACAAAGTGTCCGATACCTGAGAAGTCATTTTGACTGAGGGATACCCCAATCTATTCTGTGTTCTCTTCCACAGCAGAGAAATAGACCTTAGTAACCTTCATTTTTGACTGATTAAAATCCTTTTTTATTTTCTTGAAATTGATGCAATATGATCTGTACAGTATGTCAATTTATGTCATATATTTTTGGAACCAAACCTTGGGGATGTTTTTCAGATTAAATACATTTAATGTAGCATATTCTTATTTGATTCTTATTAGGCTTAACGTCTGTGAGTCCCATTGTTACATACCTATGGGTAATTAAGTGCGAAATATTAATATTTGAGCAGAGAATGTAAGGACTTCTTTATTTTTCTTCATTGTGGCAGTGAAATTGTGCATTGAGTTGTGCGAGTGACTAAAGTGCTCACAGCCACAACCCAGCTGTCCTAGATTGAGGTATCCGAGGGCAGGCAGGAATTGTAACTTTTTACTTTTACACTTAGGGGGATATTCAATCCCCGGCGAGCATCTCCTGTGGGGGAGATGCTCATCGGGCCCTATTCAATGCTGTCTTCCCCGACAGCATTGAGCAAGGTATCTCGGCAGAACGAGCCGGACTTCACAAGCAGTCGGGCTCGTTCTGCCGAGAATGGCCGGGAAGTGACGAGCTGCCAGCTGCAGCTCGCCTCTTCCCGGCCGCAACTCGTGGCCACGCCCCCTTCTCGATCCCCGGCAGACTGGACATTGAATCCTGCCTGCATGTTCTCGGTCGAGCTGACCGAGAACGGGACTGGGTCACGGCGGTCTAGCAAGCTCGACTGCCGTGACCCTCAGATTGAATACCCCCCTTACAGTATATGCACATTGCACCTTTTATTAAGGTGCCATGTAAGCAAAGCTAAACAGCTTTATTACACTCTGATGTTTCACTCACAATGTAGTAATTCTGTCTGCTGGAGCAGACTTTTATCAGCTCCCATGTCCCAGTACAATAGCACATTTGTAATTGCTGCAATATGAGACTATAAGATATTAAGCATATTGGGGCAACTTGGCAAGTGAATGACATGTTTTTGTTAATCTTTTACGGTGATTTTGGGGCATTGCGGCATCTGCACTGGATGAGTTTGTCCTCCTGTGATGTGCATCCTCTTTTTGTCTGCATTATGAATTGTGCCAGACATGCCCACAGCTCACAGATCTGTGAGCAAGACGCTGTTTCAGCTGCAGTTTTTTTTTTAATGTCCTTGGTTTGTACTAATCAATAGAGAGCATAACAAGTACATCAGCTGCAGCTTAGGCCTCTGCAGCAATAATGTCCTCTAAAAATTACTGGGCACAAGGACCTTAAATTAGCTTTAACCTTAATCCTACAGAACGCAATGAGTGTTTATATTTTTGCTGTTGTATTTGCAAAGGTAAGTTTGCACAGGCACACCCTAATGCTGTGCACACCCTTATGAACACCTCCCTGTCGCTAGCAATACCTTTTACCAAATACTTTTTTAGAACTGTATTCCATTAAAAGAAGCACCAATTAATCAATCAATCAATCAATCAATTAGAGTAATTAAAAGATTCAAACTAAAATAGGCAGGAGATTATGGTGTGGCTGAGAGACGTTTTATATTGTAGCTAGTGCCAATAGATGATGGTAGAGACGTCTGATTGGTGGTGTTAGACACACCCATTGAGCGCGGTTAGACACACCCAATAGGTTATTCTAGACACACCCCTTTGATGGTGCACCCCCTAATAAAATGTGCCTATGTATAAAACCTTGACTTGATACGACAATAATGTGCCATTCTGAATAATTGTCCAGCTAGATCATTTTATGAGGCATTTTGAAACAAAAAGAAAAAAGTTAAACTTTCCTGACTTTTTTCTTTTAGATCAAATAGTGCTGTGTGCGGATAACAGCTGAAATGACCTGACTATAGACCTAAATGTAATATGCGGACAATGGCACAATTTGCCATTATAACTGTACAGATTTAAAGCAGCAATACGTTTTAATGCATAATTGATCGGGTTTTACTTTGTTGGCTAAGCTGCAAATAATTAAACATGGTAATTCCATAGTGTATTTTGTTACATATAATGATAAATATTGTTGAAGTATAGTGATAAAAGTGATTTTACATTCGTAGCATTTGGAAAATATTTTATTTGAGATTATTTCGGATTTTTCAACTTTTCATAATGTATTTTATCGGTTAAGATGAAAGTATTGGTTTAGCTAACAGTTGGTTATTTTTGCCCCATCTGAATCAAAACCAACAACAAAGGTCAGGTTCTCTTACATAATGGGGCTGATTCAGCCCTGCTCGTTAAGCAGCGCATTTGGCCCTGTCTCCGATGGTGGAGGACTGCGCATAGGCGGTAATGCGCATGTGCGGATCCCTGCAACGAGCGCCTTTGCCAAAATTTGCATTCGCCGGGGCACTCACTGCCTGATTGACAGGCAGGGGGTGTTCCAGGGTGGACAACTGGCATTTCATGGGTGTGCCCAACAAAATGGTGGGCACACCCATTGAAATGCTGGGTGGACCCCACGGAACGCAGTCGTACAGTACCTCTGCTTGTTCGAGGCGGCAGATGATGTCATCGCCTGCCTCCAATCCGGAGAAGACCGTGAAGCAGAAAAGTAACTCCTGAGCTACTTTCCTGCTGTGAACAGAGGAATTTACGCAGCCTAGCAAGCAGGTCTGAATCAGGCACAATGTATTAGTACCAAATGAAACTGTTGGAAGTCATGGGAGAACTGAGGACTGTGACTAATGTAGTGACTCATATGCCCATAGACTCTATAGTCACATCATTAGGATACAGTTATTAACTTTCTATTATTAGGCTAATGATGTCACACTCAGTGCCACTAATGTTTTTAAGAAGCTCTCTGACAATTACAAATGCAATGTAAACTGTATTTAAAGAAAAATGCAGTCAGTTTGGGTCGTTTAAAACGAAAAAACGTATGTTATTATTGTGATGATTACATAAAACTGTGTAAAATGTTTAAAGGTTTTTTTGTTATCTCTTTTTTTTTATACCATATCAACAAAGTATCCACTTAAGCTTCAAAAGTGATACAATGGAGAGTGATGAACGACCAACCAATCAGCTCCTGCCTGACATTTTTCAAACAAAGTCTGTGAGATGACAGGTTGCAGCTGATTGGCTGGCTGTTTATCACTCTTTATTTGATCACTTTTGAAGCTTAGCACATCTGGCCCATGTCTTTACCATTTACAATTCAATTTTTTCTTAATGTCTTAGTGCATATTTTTTTTGAGGTAGCCTAATATGAAAGCCCAAATGGTCTGTGTATCTAGCACCTTCCTTTTCTGTAGCTTATCCATTATTGGGTGTGGGCTAACATACTATGATCTGTGTGCCCTGTCCGAAATGACAAGCCCAATGTCATTACTGACTATTAAGCAAATATATTTATACTTCTCAGTTCTTATGGTGTGTACACACGGTGAGATTCCCCTGCTATTCGACTTACGATTCAAGTGCTATGCAATATTTGCTATCTCTGTACTATTTACACACAATTCATACAATCTACATTCGATTTGCACTATATAGTCATTGCTGCACTGTCTATCTGGGTTTTGATTTGTGCTTTCATGGGATTACGCCTTAGGACTGCAAGGTAAAAAACCTGTGCGATCTGCATACGATCTGCTTACGATCTGCATATCATCTGCATACGATCTGCATGCGATTTTGATTATATAGTCAAAATCTAATGTCAAATCTCACCATGTGTACACAGCATAAGATCCTTTTGAAAACAAAACAAACTGTGTTTATTAAAATTAATTGGACTAGACAAGAGGGACACAACCATAAAATATAGGGGTGTGGCCCATAATTCATTATGTTTATATTAAACATAAATGATCTAAACCATTAAAAAGTAAAATATAAAGCAGAGTAAATAAAGTATGTCCTGGTCCTTTCAGTGTTTCTTTGAAAATGTAAAAATTGTTATTTGTAACAAGACATTCTTTTCACTTGCATATTCTGGTAAAATTCAACAATATAATCCACTGAGGTTTGTCCCGTCTTTGTCATGTTTTGGCAACATTTTCACCTTAGATGCACCACATCCCTACACCACTAATTCCCACTGTGGGAGACAGAGTTAAGAGACAGCGGGGCTTATGGGATGAGAGGAAGGGAGCAAGGAGTCAGGGCATTGCCAAAAGAGGTGTGGCCAGTCCAGTGGTGGGTTAAATATACATGTATACTATAATGTGATGTGTATTCTCATTTGGTGATGAAATATTTTAACGATTGTGTGATTTGATTTATTGACACCTATGGCAAATTTTTAATCCACATGTTATTTGTTATACAAGGGGAGTGCAAGAAGTTTACTGATGAAGAAAAGTATTATATTTACCAACAAAGTGAACTTTACAATTTTTCTAAGTATTTACCGGGGGGAGTCCATGCAATGTTGCGTGTGCTCAAACCACTTAGTGGAGCATCTGGACCAGTCCGAAGCAGATATGTCTTCAAAATGCTGCATATGGATCTCCACTGTAGCTTCTACTTACTCAAAACAAATACAGTATCGTCTGCTTGCTTTGTGTTGACACAAGGAAGTCACAGGTGGCAAGTTTCTGGATGCATTCATGGTCAAGAAAATCATAAATTTTCCTGGGCTTATGGGTAGGTGCATTGTCATGACACAGAAGGGCACCATAAGCATGAGTTCTTAGATGGCACCTAAATATGGTTTCCAATAATTGCAGTAGACATTGGTTGGTGTATCAATTCTCAGTGATGGTATGGTGTGGTAGCTACATGATCAGTATTTACCATGAAAACAGCAACCATTTGCTTGACCACATTGCACTCACATCAGAATTTCTCTGGTGGCATTACCTCCAAATTGGGTAGACATGGCCGACTGCAGTTTGGTCTCTGGGTCGAAACCTTACTTAGACCAAGCATTTAATGGAGAATCAAGTGGGTGGATTTTGATGAGATGCCTGACTTGTTCTTTAACTGGGCCATGGTCACCCTAGTGTTTCCAATGTTTCCTGCACAGCGGAAACATTGTCCTTATGAAGGCGGCCACAGGTCAGCAACAGCTCATCTTCCAGGGACGGCTCCCACTCTGATAGCCTGCAAAACGCACAACACAGTGGTTTGAGATGGTGCTTCCTCACCAAAGCAGCTTGCAGGTGGTCAGTAGTCTCCTGCATAGAAGACCATGGCTCTCAAGTGAACCTGCAGATTTATTTGGCGTGCAGTACTACTGTTTACATACAGTTCTATACCTTTACATTTGACAAGAACCTTAGTCAGAGATTATAATTCACAATCACACAGTCAGATTGTGTCTTCTCTATCTTTGCACTGCGCATCCATAAACTTATTGCACACCCCTCATACAGGTTGTTCAAAAACGACAGAGGAGGTATGCATTCACAGAAAGTTGGTGTCTGGCATGCCATGTCATGTAGTTACATCTTCCTAACATTGTTCCAAGACACAGTGAACAGGATTTGTTAACATTTTGCCAGCAGAGAGATTGCAGAACACCTGGTTTCAACAGTTCAGTGCCACAGCCCATACTGCCAGAAACACTGGCTTACATAGAAGGTAGAAGTTTTCCAGGATAAATGATCTCACAGTGGTTGTGGCCAGCACAATCTCCAGTTAAATACCCCTTGACTTTCTCTGGTGGGGATACCTGAAGGATTCTGCCAATGCAACTCACCCACACAGTATTCCAGATGTGAACATTCAGAACTGTGTTAATGCAATTTCATAGGAGACATTGTAAATAATATGATTAGCCATTTGTGTGAAGCACAGAACAGCAGAAACTTCCAGCACTTGTGGGGAAAAAATTATTTTCCCCATACTGTTGCTTGACTTTTGGACACGCTGCATCATACAAACTGTATATGAGTTACTTTTGGAGATGTGATTGAGTGGATGCCTGCGCTTGGTGCTCTGACCTTTTTTCCTTCTTATTTCTCTTGGTCAAGCTTAAAAAATGAAAATGTGTGCAATGTTTACTTCATAATACATTTTCTTAACAGTCTTTCTTTATTACTATATTTACTAGAGTTTAACATTAATAAGCCTTTAAACCTGTTAATGTGTTGACCACAAAAGCACTTAGACTATTGGAATTGCTTGTAAAAACCCCAGCTATTCTTATTTGAGTTCTACTCAGCAGATTCTTGCTTAACTAACTTCCAAGTTTATGACTTACAGTAACTTAACTCAACAGCCATGAACAGGGGGAATACAATGCTCAGCCGTACAATGCTCAATATACCATGGGTACAGCCGGGAAGAGCAGAGGGCAACCCATCTTTATCAGTGGTTCAGTGCAGGTCCTTAAATATTTTGAATGCCGTGTCTGCTCGCAAGCCAATCAGCGTTTGTGGCCGTCAGCCGATCAGTATCCACCACTGCCTCTCCTGATAGGCTGCTGGACCTAGAGCTCTTATTTGAAATCGCTGAGGACCTGCTCTGAGCCTCTGATACTGCCAGATTGCCCTCCACTCGGCACAGCTGTACCCATGTTACAGCAAGCGCACTGCTCACTGCTCGCTGCCCTGACTGTTACTGCGAGCAGACGACGAGGTGTCATGGTACTCTGGGCCCTGACATTAATGGAGAAGTCAGCTCCCTGATTACTATGGCACCTTACTCTGGTGCATAGTCCTCGAAACGAGTTGGCTGGCCCTGGCTATGAATAATAATTTTTTTATTCAATATTTAATTATTATAGCTGCAACACTGTAGTCTTTTATTCTTTGTATATTTAACAGCTCTCCCTTTGATATGTTCTTAGTGTACTTTTTAAATATATTGGAGTATGTGCATATGATTCAGCGCCTTTAACAAGCAATATATTTTTGTTATGGATCTAATATAAATGTTTGTAGTTCAGGCATAACTCACAACCAAAGTCATATCTCCCAGAGGCAATAGAGGCACCAACCTCCAGGCTCCCAGCTCTGAAGTGGGACCTTCATCTACAGCAACAACTGTGTAGTTCACAGCTGGTTCCAAGTGTGACCGCTGCTCTTCCAACGTAGCTCTATGGCACACCACTGCTGCAGCATACTGTAGTTAATTGGCTTTTTTTTCAGGAGCCATGTCCACATCTGCAATAGGGGATAGGATTTGGTACCACTTAATCTGCGCTTCAGCAAGCAACGTCCCTGCTGCTGGATTGTGTGATGGGACATGAAGGCGAATGCTGACACACAAACACACACATTCACACACCATATTTGTTTTCCCTGTTTTTCTTTAATGGGGGGGGGGGGGGGGTTGGTAGGGGGAGCACCAAACTCCAACTTGCCTCTGGGTGACTGGTATGAACTTACACCCCTGCTCACAACTTACCTATAGAAAATGTTTTCTTTCTGCTGATAGTGTTTACAGTTTTTATGTCACTTACATGTACAGTACTTTGTCACTGGCATGATATGCAAATGAAATGGAATGTAGTTGTGCTAGTATATAATTTTGCAGTTTTAAAATGCTGATTAGTTGTCTGCCAGGTTCACTGAGACCCCTAGGAGACCCAGGCTGCATATGTGTTTAAGAAACAGACCATGTCATTCATTGTTCAAGCCAAACCACAGGACTTAAGCTGGGTACACATATATACAATTGTCGGGCCGTTCTTCCGTTCTGGGTCGGACAGCCGTTCAATTGTATATGTGTGTACGCTGTCCCGTACGAGCGATAAACGGCAAAAAACTGTCTTGTCCGTCCATACTCGGTCGGTCGATGGTTCTTTGCAGTTTAATTTTCATCCGACAGGACGGCCTCATATCGGAACAAAAGTGCAGTGTGTACGCACGTTCGATCGATATGATGCCGTCCTTGCGACTATACTGCCAAAGCTGGAACGCCCATGTGGGCGTTCCATAGCTGCATAATCTCTCCTACAGATATAGTTACAATATAATAAGTACATTGCATTCAGAACGCACACATGAATAAATCAAGTGTGGAGGTGACAGGGTTAATGTAGTTCACGGAGCCGCGGCTCCGCTGCTCATGATATATCAGGCTGTCACAACATAAAGGAATTTGAGAGGCACAAGCAGACCGACAATAGCCCTTAAAATGAAGGATAATACAAGGCACAGTTGCTAATATTTCAATATGCATTACATAATGTGACACACACGGAGCACCAAACTTCTATAAAGCCGGGTATGCGACTAGTCAGTTTGCGGTAGTCACCCTGCCAAACTTCTATAAAGCCGGGTATGCGAGTATAGTCAGTTTGCGGTAGTCACCCTGTAGTCGCATACCCGGCTTTATAGCAGTTTGGCAGGGTGACTACCGCAAACTGACAAGTCGCATACCCGGCTTTATAGAAATAATGAACTACAATAGTTACACTATAATAAGTACATAGATTGCATTCATGAAGTTGTAATGGCTGGACGAACATGCATATTAGATGTAAATGTGTAGCAGCAAATGATATCAGAAATAAAAAGGGGAGATTTATGAGGTGAATATACTGAACACAGTTTATTTAATCAGTAATAGTGCAATGTTACAATGTTGTCAAAACAAGTCTAGATGGTAACAATTGGAAGCAACACATGTAACAATGTTAGATAAAAGGGTATGTGCACATATAATGTCTGAAAATGGTGAATGTTAATGTGGCTATTACAAAACAATATGCATTACATAATGTGACACACACGGAGCATCAAACTGCTATAAAGCCGGGTATGCGACTACAGGGTGACTACCGCAAACTGACTATACTCGCATACCCGGCTTTATAGAAGTTTGGTGCTCCGTGTGTGTCACATTATGTAATGCATATTGTTTTGTAATAGCCACATTAACATTCACCATTTTCAGACATTATATGTGCACATACCCTTTTATCTAACATTGTCTTCATGAATGGAATCTATGTACTTATTATAGTGTAACTATTGTAGTTCATTATTTCTATAAAGCCGGGTATGCGACTTGTCAGTTTGCGGTAGTCACCCTGCCAAACTGCTATAAAGCCGGGTATGCGACTACAGGGTGACTACCGCAAACTGACTATACTCGCATACCCGGCTTTATAGCAGTTTGCGACTACAGGGTGACTACCGCAAACTGACTATACTCGCATACCCGGCTTTATAGCAGTTTGCGACTACAGGGTGACTACCGCAAACTGACTATACTCGCATACCCGGCTTTATAGCAGTTTGCGACTACAGGGTGACTACCGTAAACTGACTATACTCGCATACCCGGCTTTATAGAAGTTTGGCAGGGTGACTACCGCAAACTAACTAGTCGCATACCCGGCTTTTTAGAAGTTTGGTGATCCGTGTGTGTCACATTATGTAATGCATATTGAAATATTAGCAACTGTGCCTTGTATTATCCTTAGCCATTTTAAGGGCTATTGTCTGTCTGCTTGTGCCTCTCAAATTTAACTGCGGGACCAGACCGGCATTTCTATACTGAAATTTAGTAGACGCGTACCCTGTCACTTTTGTTTAGGTTCTGTACTCACGCCTCTTTGTTTTGGTATGCCCTTAACCCAGCCCATTATGATAATTTTGTTCATATATATCGTGTCAAAAGCCCAAATCGAGAGAGTGTGTACGGTGGTACAATCTTTTTCTTGCGACTGTTTGGACGGGAGTACATCGGACGTCGCAAGTAAAATTGTACAGGTGTGTACGCGCGTGATCGGCTGTTGTTTGCGGACGGTCCGACGGGAGTACAGTCGGCCAAACGGTTGGATTGTATATATGTGTACCCAGCTTTACTTTATTGTGGCCAGCACAACACATTGTATTGTCAGCTAAACTTTGAATAGCAGCCTATAACCGTGACAAAGGGTGTGTCAACTAGGGTGCAGGGACAATAACATTTTTGCCTAGAAATGCAAATTAAATTATAACAGGCTAATATTTAACTCCCTTTGCCCAGCCAGTCAACTTTTCAACCTTATTATATGTCTGTTTTATTGGGGGTAAAAACAACAGCAAGAGGCTTCCCCCACTTGTAGCTTTACCTTTGTTGTCCTTTACCCAGTCCAAACAGAGTCTCTTTAGTGCTATCCAAGAGAAACATTGTTCTTTCTGTGTCTCACTTAAGGCCCCCATACACTAGTCAGATTTGGCCTGTTTTCGTCAGATTCAGATGAATCTGACAGGCCAATCTGAAGATAAAAGGCCAAATCTGAACTTCCTCGGATCAGATGTCCGGCTCTGTGAGTATGATCTATCTCATGTACGGCTCTGTGAGTCTGATCTATCTGACGAGTCAGATCTATCTGACATATAAATATTTGGTGCTGCACCAAAGATCCATCGGATCTGAAGCTGTCAGGGGTCTATCATAGGTCTGACCAGATGTATCAAGTGAATAGAGTGAACAATTAGCCCAGGGTCAGATCAGATAACTGGGAGAGCTCAAGGGAATTCTGAAGAGATTTGAAGATTCAGATACAGTATGTCTGCGTAGTGGATGGGGAGCTTTACCCATGAACCTCCCACAGCCATTTATTCTCAGGCACCCTAAAGCATAAAGCTACTCATGAGAGTCCCTATTATCAAGATAATGCCACCCCCACCTCATCACAACCATGCATACTGTAGAAAAATTAAAGAAAAACTGTTTTACCATAAGCCTATTCATTAGCTCCAATTGGGTTCCTGCCTGCGAGGGTGGTAAAGTGATTACATTTTTATTACATGGCAAATTCACAGTATTTGTAAATGGATTGGTTGACTTTTTAAAACATTTATCTGTTGGTACAGTAGAAGAATGTATGGGGGTGATTGGTCTTGGGAATACATACAATTAAATTTTTTGGTGTGTAATTTTTTCTATTTGAGGCTACAGTAGGGTTTTGCTTGTGTCCTTCCAGAACAACGCAATTAAATTTTTATAGAAGTTAAAGATGATTGACCTTTGTCTTTATAAAAGACAAACATGTTAATTATTGCAATTTACTTTGTTATCTTCATTAGAGTTTAGCCCATTGTGCAGTTTTCATATGGGTTAATACAAATACTCTAAATAATTAAAACCATGCCTGATCCAGAAATCTTGGATGTCATGCAAGAACGCAAAACAGGAAAACTTTCAAAACAATGAAAGTGCATGACACACTAATTAACCTGTGGTTTTGTACTTGTCATACATGCTGGCAGATACAACGCTTGATTTGTACACCACAACTTTTACAAGTGATAACAAGTTTTATGTTTGCTGTTGTTACCACATGGATGTTTTTTATGGTGTATACATATACATTTAGTTGTATATAGCTTTTATCAGATATAGCTTTTATTCTCTTAAAAAACATTATTTTATATAGAGCCAATGCATTGTTAAACTTGCCATCTTATCCATTTATTAGTGGTCAGAGTTGCTGTGGCTGAATGTCTAGACTAGAACCAGTTGAGTTTGTGACCTCAGGTTACATCTCTCTCTCTCCTACCACTTCCCAGCCAGCTCTAACCTCTGGAAATCATGTGTTTCTTACTAAAGATATAAGTAGGGAACACTATGTACGAAGAGTGTACTAAGAGTGTATAAAACAATATGATCAGAAGGAGGTATAGAGTGATATAGTATGGTATACACAGGAAACATGTAGGTATAAGGTCATAATTCTTGCACTGGTAAACCTGAGAGCTGGAAAAAAAAAAGACCTAACTCAGGTTGGCTCTGTTAGCTGCAAACATCGCAGGTTACCGAGCGCCTGAGATGCCACCTTGCAATGCACATGGTTTTGCCCATTATAGAGAGATTTCGCTTTTGCAAGCCAACCTGAATTAGGACCATTGCGTATTATTTTTAAGTACTGTATTTTGCTAGAATATGACTCTAAACTAGAGATGTCAACAATTTAATGAATCTTTTATTACTCCGAATAGAGTGTCAGAAACAATCTCCAGTTAGGAGACAAAACTGATATAGAAAAGAGTTTTAGTAGTAATCTGTATAACAGTGAACTATATAACATTTCTATACATTTATTGTCACGGAACACAGCAAAAAATCCTCATGGCAGATTACCTAGATTATACTGTTTATTGTTCAGGTAAAGTTATACAGTAACAATACATATTTTTAGATTTTATTTGTATAATAATACATTCATGTTTGGAAACAGTTAAAGGGGTTTGGTACTATGTCAAATACACAGAAAACATGTAAACTAAAGGTCCTCATTGCATTGGCAAACCTGTTCAATAAAGATAAATGACCTTTCTTAACTTTGGACTCCTGTTTCACCATGTAAATATGTAGATGTTGCTCAGTTTGCCAGTAATAAAAATCACAACCAGTTTTACTGTGCATATCAGTATAATGGGAAGATTCTTAAAGTCTGTTGTGTGTATGCACAGCGATGATGGGGAAAATCGCTTGGCTGAAAATCATTCAGTGCATATACAGTTACACTCAACGATTTTCACCCTTCTACGCGATTTTCCCAGGGGTGGAGAAAACTCATCTGCTACGGAAAGCCGTCCATATAAAAAGATCCGGTTGTAAAAGCAGATGGTTCTGAGCATATGAAAGCTTTCATAAAATACCAATGTGTCTGTGTTAACAAAACAGGGTTCCACCATCCGCAATGGCTGCCAGGTACAGACATCATTAAATGTGTACCCAGTTTAACTACAGTATGATGTATATATATATATAGTCTGTCAGAAAAAATAATGACCACTGACAAGGATGGTTGCAGTGTCATCTCTCTAACATAGTGAAACACATGACGGTATTCATGCTTTCTCAGCCAAGGGTTTTAGTTGCCCATTTGGTACTCTTTACCTAGAAGGGCGCCCGTCGCGGGCATCGCTGGTACATTTATGTATGGCCGCGACGCGACCGACGCGATGCCCGCGATTTCCCATTGAAACCAATGTTAAACTTTGAAATCGTGTCGGTCGCGTCGCGGCCGTCCATAAATGTACCCGCGATGCCCGCGACGCGATGCTCCCGATTTCCCATAGGAATCAATGTTAAAAGGCGCGATGGACCCGATTTTACTGTTAAATGGCTCAATCCACCCGATTTGGCCATAGGAATCAATGTTAAATGGGCCACAGAGCCCATTAACCCTTAAATGTCCCCCCAAATGTTTAACGCCACCCCACGATCCACGCCAACCCGAAGCGCGGCGAGCGCAGCGAGCCCGCGAGGGGCGGCGGTACGCGTCCTCCGACCTTTTCATGCCCTACTATCCACTAGGGCGTGGTGTGAGAATATAATAGTGTGGCGAGCGCAGCGAGCCACCGAGCCCGAAGCGTGGCGAGCGCAGCGAGCCCCGCGAGGGGACGCTGATACCTTCACAGGTAGACGCGTCCCCTCGCGGGCTTCACAGGTGTCCGTGGCGAGGTGGACACCTGTGAAGCCCGCGAGGGGACGCGTCTACCTGTGAAGGTATCCGCGTCCCCTCGCGGGGCTCGCTGCGCTCGCCGCGCTTCGGGCTCGGTGGCTCGCTGCGCTCGCCACACTATTATATTCTCACACCACGCCCTAGTGGATAGTAGGGCATGAAAAGGTCGGAGGACGCGTACCGCCGCCCCTCGCTGGGTTGGCTGCGCTCGCCACGCTTCGGGTTGCCGTGGATAGTGGGGTGGCGTTAAACATTTGGGGGGACATTTAAGGGTTAATTTGGCCTATTTGGCCCCAAATCGGGTCCATTGAGGCATTTAACAGTCAAATCGCGGTCAATCAGCCGTTTTAACATTGTTCCCTATGGGAAAATCGCGGTGATCGCGGTCATCGCGGGCATCGCGGCCATCCCGATTTACCCGCGATGCCCGCGATGACCGCGATCACCGCGATTTTTACCCACGACGCCCGCAATTTCAATCGCTGGCGCCGTTCTAGGTAAAGAGTACCGCCCATTTCCCTTCTAGCCTACAGATAAAAAAAAAGCATATTCAAAACACGCTGCATTAACATTACACAGCACAACACCATTTCATGTCAAAGCGACTGGATGAACGGCAAAAAAATATATTTTTTTCCATATGCACAAAACCATTGTGTGTAAAAGTCCTAAGGCACACATTGGATTCACACTGCAACCACTTATTTTTGCACCACTTTGGCTGGATCTCCTTTACAGCAGACTTTAAGTTGTGTGCCTACACCCTAGATAGAATCCCCCACCAGTTAGAAGTGCTCCAAGGTGTGCGATGAGGTGGGAAAATCTGGTGTAAATGTCCCATCAAGCTGCTACTACCTAACAACTAATCTTTTATTATGCAACACATTGGGTGAGATTTAATAGGATGATAGATTCAGAAAGTGAGAGATTTGGTGAGAAATCTCCAGTTTTTTTAAAGTGGCAATCATTTACACTTCAAAATCAAACTGGGTTTGCAGTTTAAATGATTGCCGCTTTAAAAAAACTGGAGATTTCTCACCAAATCTCTCACTTTTGAATCTCTCATCCTATTAAATCTCACCCATTGTTTCATAAACTATTGCTCAATATAGGCACATTCATAGAGGAAAAACTGCCTGTAATTAGAGGAGGTTTTCGTTTAAGGCAATCCAGGCTGGGGCCAGCAGGTCCCAAGGGGTACCATAATGATACTGTATCTCTTAGCAGTCCAAAACATTTGTAGAGGAGCATTGTGCGACTACCACATGATGTCATGACATTACTCAATCCTGCCCACACTGCCCAAAGTACCTTTGATGTTCATGATCGGATAAAAAAAATTTGAAACACAAAATGGTTTCATCCACTGTATGTGGGCAGTCAGTTAACTATAAATTTGACTTCTTCCAAAACATCTAGTTCCTGATTCAGAAGGCTGATGTTCACGCAGCTGCGCATTTATCAGTAGGCTGTGCACACACCAAGGTACTATATCATTGCTGGCTGCAATTCAAAAATATCGTGCTGTTTGTGGGAGGAGGGCCCCAAACCAGTATCTCGCCTATTTTCTAATATCGCTCTTTGAACCTTATGAAGAACAGGCTACCAGTATACATGAGCATTTATTATGGAAGCTGGAGTCCTGACACATAGCAATTGGACACGCTGGGGAGGTGTACTAAACCTTGGAGAGAGATAAAGTGGAGAGAGTGAAAATAACACCCAGTAAGCCCCTAACTGCTAACTTACAGGCTGTTTGAAAAATTACCATTTGGAGCTGTTTGATTGGTACTTTATCTTTTACCACTTTATCACTTTACGAGGCTTAGTACATCTACCTTACTGCATTTATGATCAGATTGTGTTCGCTCTTGCTTTTCTTGTTTCTTTTTGAATCTTCTCGATACAGTTCAATGATCCTATATGAAGTGTTTGGTTAAGCTGTGTTCATCAATTAGTAAATGCAGCTTACATGGAGAGTAATAGAGGCAAAGCAACCAAGCCCATGTGTACAGCCCAACAGGTACCTACACAATGGCCAATATATCTTCCATTCGATTGAACGAGAGTTGGCAGTTATTGACAGGTCAACTGGGCGGGCACATGTAAGGGATATCAGGCCAGACGGATCGGGCAGTGTGTATGAAAATCAATTGATCTGCAGATATATCTCCTAGTGTGTACCCAGCTTTAGATCACAAACTTCACTGGAACAGTGAATATGTTGGTACTATATATATAGGACAAAAGGAATTCATATGTACATACATCATACAACTTTCTCAGTTCAAGGAAATCAAGCACTACATTGCAGCTGATTAGACCGTAAATAGGATTTCTGTACTGGAACCACTTACATCTTATCTGTCCAAGACTGCACAGACGCTTGGCAATTCTGAACTTGCAGCAGAACCATCAGTTCTGGAATGCTGTTCCTTTCCACTTTGATTAGTTAAGACAGTTTTGTTTTTGTTGGCTGATCATTATAAGCTACAGTTATTGTTTAAGAGTAAAGGAATTTTGTACCCACCCTGTTAATGTCTCTCACCTGAACTGTGCATGTGGTAAAGTAACTAACATTCATAGGCACAGCACTGCCTTAAGGTAGTGGCAGGAAGCAAGTTCAGCAAGAAATGTCAAACAAATTAAAATCCTTGAGCTCTTCCAAAAAACATATATATATATATTTTAAATCTGAGATTTGATTTTAATCCTTTTTTTGTCTAAATGTAAATGTATTTATGTGGTGGCAAGTGTTATTTTTATTTCTTTCTGCAAATCAACATTCTGTTTGCATGACAGTAGTGGAAATGATGCAGTTTATTGCAAACTTACTATACAGTGTAAAGTGCTATGGTCATCAAATGGAGTAAAGTACCTATTATATATAAATTGGCTATAAATTGGCCACTTTCAGTAGCCCTCGCTAAAGAAAAGGTAGATGTAGACTTCCACAATCTACCTATCACTATAGCCATGTCAGGTGCGATAGAAGGACAGGAGAAAATTAATCCAAAAAGTGCCTTATTTCAATAAAACTTTTTCGGTTCTTGTGTAGTTTCACGGCACCAGCAAGGGGACTCAGACGCATGGCGCCATGCTGGCGCCGTGAAACTACACAAGTACCCTTTTTTCAATAGTGATTTCTTTTCATTATTTTATGTATTAGTGAAATAGCTGACACACGCATGTGCATATTTCTCAAGATTAAGTATAACTCAACTGCAGCAATATTTTATTAATAAATGGTGGTGATAAGCAGTGATGGAAGATGTGTTATCACCACAGAATGCTAAATAGATTAAATAGTTTAATGCTTTGGATTTGTCCTTTAATGGACTACTGAATGCACTTCAAGGTGATTGTCTTATTTCTTCTATTACAAGACACTAGCGGAGTGCTTAAGTTTGCAGCAATTGAACAGGGACGCACTTCAATCTATAGATGCCAACAATCTCTGATTGTCATGGAGATTCACTGAAATAGTGGCAATCTTCATGATTCTCTTAAGAGTCTAGGAATCGCCCTGACTCCACCTCACCCCATTTATGTTGCGGGTATAATCTTGGGGAGAAAAACAGGAAGTACCCGTATATAATATTAAAGGTCCATAAATACAAGACAATTCACCCAGTGAGTGATGATTTCTTTAGTGATATACATTTGAAGTTTTCCAGTGTCCCAGTCAAATTTTATTGACTGTATTCACTTAATGATATCCTTAATGGTGCAGGAGATCATGCATCGATATTGAGCATACATAGTAAACAAGTTTTCTAATAATATAGTTCAGGAGGGCCAAAATGAGCAATACATTTAAAAGAGAGTGCAGGGGTGGTCAAACCGATCCACTTTTTTAAAATCACCTAGCTGGGACACAGCTGTAGTCATTACTAACTGTCATATTTTCAAACATGCTGCATTTATTCCTACTATAGATCCACAGGTTGTCTGAAAAACATGAATTGTTGGTAGATCTTTAATATAGGTTTGGCCACCCCTGGTCTAGTGTGTATGGGGCTTAAGTTATTCTTATGACATGCCTCTCAGATCTAACAGTACATGCTCGCAGTTATAGATGTTACTTTCACAATCTCCCTGAAATCCTATTTCAAAAATAGGAAAGTATATTTCAGGTATGGATGAGCATGTTCAGATCTCTGAGATCCAAGCCCCTGATCTTCCCGATCTGAGGTGGGATCTGAGTGGGTTTTCCTGCCAGACTTGGATTCCAGATCAAAGCAAAACATCATTATCCTGCTGTTACTGGGGTTTTGGATCTTATATAAGACCTTTACCATTGGCTACAGGACTGCTTCCGATTCTAATTGAGGAGGCAATTGACGATGAGGGTGTTGGTGGTGTGGATGGCAGGAGCTTGGATATAACAAAGAAAAGGGAGCTAGGTGTTGCTGGGCTGATTATGCTTTTAGCCAAAGTACATATCTGAATTTGACAATAACGTTTGAGATTTGATGAGTGTGCTGCAAGTGACGTATAAGGGAGGAGATTACTTTCTAAACTTTTGAAGTTCTTACCTCTGCTTACTAATGCTTTAAAAGGCTACATATGACTTGACAGTTGTAATTTGGATTTATGTAGAAAATAAAGGTACTTGTTTCCTAGAACGGTGCCCTTCGCGGGTATCACATGTATATCGCATGCCATTATGATGGCATGCGATGCGACCGATGCGATGCCCACGATTTTACATAGAAATGCATGGTAAAATGTAAATCGCGTCGGTCGCATCGCATGCGGCCAAAAATTCGCATGCAATGTGACCGACGCGATTATCGATTTTACATAGGGAACAATGTTAAATGGCCCAATTGACCCGATTTCACATAGGGAACAATGTTAAATGGCCCACAGACCCCAAATAGCCACCCTGAAGTGTGAAATGCCCCCCCCCCAATTGTTAACGCCACCCCACGATCAACGTCAACCCGAAGCGTGGCGGGGTCCCCGCCGTCTGCCCGCACCCCCCCCCCCTAACCCTGTCCGTCTCCCTGAAGCGGAGACGGACAGGGTTCCCGTCGCCCCGCCGACAGAGATTGAGACGCGCGTGAGACGCACGCGCATCTCAGTCAGATGGTTAGCGAGGCTGCTGGCGGATCGCCAGTGCTGACGTTCAGGCGATTCGCCAGCAAAGAAGAAGCCTGCCCCATCTGTATATAATTTTTTATATTTAATCATATAAGAGGTTGTTGGCCTATACTTGACCAAAGATATGCCCTGTCCAGCAACATTGTGGTCACCTCTCAACGCTCATGTCCATACATGATTGGTAAATTACTCGGCCAGCAGGTATCGCTGAGATACTTGGTGATATTTCGATAATAAATTGCAATGATATGTGAAAATCATGGTTATGGTCACATATTAGTAAATAGAACTCTTTTGTATCATTCCATTATGAAGTTAATTCCATTTCTGCATATATCTGTCTGACAATCATTGCAAACGAAAATTAAATATTGCTAACTATGTATAGCAGAAATATATGTCCTCATTATGAACAGACGGCATCTTCAGTGTTCTAGGTACACTATAGTACAGGTTGAGTATCCCGTATCCAAAATGCTCGGGACCAGGAGAATTTTGGATAACGGATTATTCCGTATTTCGGAATATTTTAATATTTCAATGATGTATTTTGAAGTATCTTGCATGTATGCTGTATAAACACATAATATACACACAAATATATTTTATTACCACATAAAATACACACAAATATATTTTAATTGTTCAAAAAACAAGGTTTCAAAACGTGAAACAAAATGTGTGTACTATCTCAGCACTGAATTTGAATGCCAAGCAATCATTGTCTTGCACATATATAGTGCCAGTTACATATCATGTCCCCAGTGATGCTGTTACATATGTCCCCAGTGAGTTTTTAGCAAAAAAAAATTTTTTTTTCACTTTCTGGAATGTCCGTATTTCGGAATAATTCGGATAACGGATACTCGGATACGGGATACTCGACCTGTACTTATTTAGTATTTAATTTAAGTCTATGTGTATGTAAGGATTTTATACCACCCACTTGCTTAATGCTGTCACATAATGCAAGTGGGAAGCAAGGTTGCTAGATGGAAAGGAGTGGGCTTACAGGCAGTGCAGCACAAGGAAGCACAGAAAATGGCATAGAGTATATGCATAATAGCATTAGGCTGATGGAGGCCAGATAAATCATTAAAGTACATGCATCCATATACCTGCATATTGTACTTTTAAAACATTATATACATATATATATATATATATATATATATATATATATATTATACACACACACACACACACACACACACACACGCATGCATGCATTGCATAGCATAGGTTTTGTACATTAGAAATAAAGTAACACAATTGATCTTTCTTGCTTTTGTTTATTAAAAAATCAAGAAAAATAACCATCTTGAAAACATGGGGTTTCACAGCATTTAAGTGTGTATAATTTAATGACAACCTACAAACATAAAAAATTTGTATTGGCCAATGTAATAAGCTATTTTTGGAAAAAAATCCCCTGAAAACTGTCATTTTCTGAAAATGTATGCCTTAAGGGAGGAAATCAATTACTCACAGAATTTACCCCAGGCTAACTGATACCCCAGGGCTATTCAATTATTCCCTGAATTGAGCCCACAGGCCGCACTTAACAGCCTAAACAAACCCAAAAAAGATATCCCTCTGAAAATAGACAAGATATAATATGAGTAACCTCACTAAAGGGGGCGCATCAACATTTTAGAGGGTCAACCATTAACAATTAAAATTAATAAAATTACTTTTATTCACAAAAACTTTTACATATTTAAAACAATAGCAATTGCAAATACATTTTCAAATATATAGCCAATTATAGACTCTATCGTTCTAATGTGCTATAATTTTAATTTGTAAGATTGCTTGTGAATAAAAGTAATTTTATTGATCTTTTTGTTTATGGTTGACCTTTTAAAATGTTGATGAGGTTACTCATATTACATCTTTCCATTTGAAATATTTTGGTAATCCAGTTTTACCTGTCTGGAGCAGCAGGATTTTAATATCACTCAGACTTATCATTTTTTAACTTTTAAAAGAGGTAGGGATTATTGGGAAGAGCAAATAAAGGGAAAATTCTTTCGTGTCATGGAAAATGGCAAGAATATTTTGCCTATAGTTATCCCTTAATGTATACATTAGTCAAACAGTCAGAGAAAGATATAAAGTCACTGTAATAAAGGTATTTTTCACTAGAAATAACCCTATAAGCAGTGAAGTTGAGGGAGTACTAATTACCCGGGCCTGGGCTGCTGGACAGACCCTGTGGGGGCCTGGGTAAGCTGCCAACCCTTCCCAAGTATATCTATTGTTAAGACTGGCACCATATTCCCAGTAATATCTTCAGGAAGATGGCATCCGCACATTGAAAACAAAGATTTACAAAGATGTACATATCATTTGGGAAGATGGCGCTACCCAAGGAGGAGGGATCAGCATCCTGCAAGCAAAGTAGCAAGTGGGTGGAGTGTGCTGTGAGAAGCTTTCGGGAGTCACTTTAAATGTTGCTACTCATAATTCTGTCTGCATGCAAGCTAAAAAAAAATTAAACAAACCATGAAAATATAAATTTTTGGAAACTTTTGCAGCAGTCCTTCCAAAAAATGAACTTAATATAACTCATGTTTATGGCATTAAATTCATATTCTTATACAGTCCTCTTGTTTTTATTGGTCCATTTATAATGATAAGATGGAGAGAATGCCATGCAGGATGCCATATGCAAATGCAGAGACTATAACGATACATGTTAAATACAAAATAGACACATTAAAGCATAACTATTGCCTAATCACATTGGGGTAGGAATTTTGTCGGCTGCACCAATATTCAAGAGAATGAGTACTACCATTAGGTATTGTGGATTCAAGAAATAAAATTTAGTATAAGGAAGACTTGAATCTATTCCTCGCCATCCTCAAACTAAATTAGTGTTATGTTCAACTTCAGGATTAATCTGGACTCATGCATTATTAATTGTTATATTGTTTAGCTAAGGAGTAGTGCACATGACCAATTACAAATTGGTAGTTGCTTTACTTCTGTTACCAATTATTAATTTCACATAACTAAAATCATTAAGATTTAATTTTGCTTGCAAACAAAAGCATTTTTATTTTATCTGTTGATTTCAGCATTTGTTTTGTTTTTCTCCTTTAATCATCATTTTGTTATAAGTTTAAATATTTGCATTTTCTTTCTGATGTCTTTCCTTATGTCACTTTTCTTATTATTTTCTTTCTTTCGATTTACTTTCCTGTATGAATTTGTGTTGTTTTTGTTTTTATCATGTGTTCTCAACTGTTTATTTTGTGTTTTTTTTAGGTTTTGTTTTGTTTCATTCGGTCCCCTTGGATGGGTAGGTGACTTAAACGAGTGACAGAGAGGGACTCCAGTAGTTCATTGACCTAGTACAGCCTGGGAATGGATTACCTATCTATGTCCTTTTAATTGTGAAACATAAACTGCCTCTAACCAGTCATTCTTGACCCCATATAGTATTTTATGAAATATTAATGTACAGGTCATGTACATAAACTAAATCAGAATGTAAAACTAACCCCACTTGTGCCTTGATGGAGAGATAAAATGTCATGTAACAAAATAACCCTGAGATAGACTAACATTTCATATAAATACTAGGATTCTAACCATTTTTGCACACTTTACTATTACTATGTTGTAAGCAAATGTAAGTCTATGCTTATAAATAAATTATTTATTTCTATGTCTTCTAATAAATTGCATTTTAAAATGTTATTGTGATTCACATGAACACTCGTAAGAACAAAAAAGTAAAGATTGCATTTTGTATTTTTGTTTTATTTCTTGGAAATTCTAAAATGAATTTGTATTTTGATCTGTTTTCTCCCAAAACTGAACGCTTCCAGATTCAATGGTGATTTACTAATTGTCCAGTTTAGACATGTTCTTCAATAAACAAATGTTGTATTATAATATTTATTTACAGCAACATCAAGAGTTTAAGACAAAAAATCTGTGTGGAGATATTTCTCTTAATGGAGAACTAAACTTAAAAGTCAAATTGATACTATTTATATTATAAATTTATATCACGCTAAATCCAATTTATAGATGACATTTCAAACTTGAAATGTAATGATGGTTGCAATAATAGGCATGTAATAGGTATGTTGACATATTCCTTTACACAACTAATGCTCTTAGGGGTACCGCTTTTTAAAATTGATTGTGCACATCGGATATGGGGCCTTATTCAGACTTGACCTCTATTTTGAAAATTATTAAACGACTGGTTCATGTGTAACAATCGCATTGCACATGTGTGAGGGGAATTAACATCAGAAAATTAGTATGGATCATAAACTTAATTTTGTTGCAGTTTGACTGACAGGAAGCCGGCATTTAGGGGTGGTAGCCTGCCATTTTCAGAGTCAGAAAAAATGTGGGCATGCCCAAGCATTTTTGAGGAGGGCGATGACCAATTCCTGCCATAGTGGAAGCCTCAGACTCATTGTTGCCCACTACCCTAATATTGGATAGCTTCTAGGACCTCAGGGAAAGAGTTTTTTTGGAGGCTCAATGACTTGATTCACAATGAATCGAAATCAATTACATTATTATAACCCTGGATTGTACAACAGAAGGCAGAGCTACAATTAGCAGTTCACGGTAGCACACCCTGCCGAACCTCCCACCTGGGCCTCCGCATCAGACATCTACAGAAAATGTAAATTCCATAAGCATGTATTATACAATATATCCTGAACCATAAAAGTGGCACAACTGAGCATGTGTCTAACATATGACCTTCTGATATTGCCTTAAATGTATTTGTGACCCTAAACCTTATGCAGCTATTATGGCAGTACATTCCTAGAAAATTCCCAGTATATTCCCAGAACCAATCCCAATAATATTCACAGAGCAAACATACAGCTGTTATTATTTTTTTAGTTCTCCTTTAAGAATATAACAGTACAAAACATTGAATCATCTGCTTAATTTCTTTATATTAAATATAACACTGTACTGCATTATATGAAACTTTTTAAATGTAAATCATGTTTTTAAGTCATAAGGAGAAATTTACTAATACCTTGTTCACACTGCCAGTATGAACAACACAGCTTTTACACAGCATTTTAGCTGGACCCCCGTCTTCACTGCTAGGCAAATTCCTGGTTGAAGCAGGTCTACCCAGTAATTTGCCTTTCAACACAGGTTTTTTCCGTTTGAATGGGTCAACCCGGATCGGCATACCCGGGTCTCCAACCCAGATAAAAAACAGGGTTGGAGACCCGGGAATTTAGACCCGGGTTGACCCGTTCACACCGAAATAAAACCCATATTGAAAAGCAAATTACCGAGTCGATATACTTGACCCAGGAATTTACCAAGCAGTGAGAATGGGGTATTATATAGGAGATCTATTACAAATGGGATGTTGCTATGGGCAACCAATCAGAGTCTACACCTTCTAGAAGATAATAGATAGAATCTCATTGGTTACTCATAGCAAAATCCCATCTGAAATAGAATGCACATCTTAGTAAATTTCCCTCATAGCCTCCTGCACATGTAGCATATTTTGTAATTATTTTTGTATTGTACATTTTTTAAGTACGATTTTAAGTACAATTTTAAGTACAATTGTAGGCTGTGAATGAGAGCACTGATAGCCTATCTTGTGCTCAGCATACTGTAGGTTCTGGTGGGTCTACTGTTACTGGTCTGCGAAGAGTTTTCTTTTTGTAACGCAGATCAGATGAACTTCTGTAAGAGAAAACAGACTAATGACAGGACGTTTCCATGTGCAGCGCTCTGTCTGTCACTATATAGAGATTATATCTTCCAGAGAGGTTAGATAAAGAGTGGAAAAATAATAATTACAGAGCTCCCTTTATTTTCACACCGTTGTCTAAGATGTTTATCTGTGTCTGTCAATGAGTCCTTGGTTTTAATGTGTCAGTGTTATTTTTTTACATTCACTCTGCTAATTTTATGTAACAAGTTTTATATATTTTTTATATGATATTGATGTTTACATTTCCTTTTCAGATATGTATGGAAATATATGCATGTAATATATATATATATATATATATATATGTGTGTATATGGATTCAGTATGAAATCCCGGCGGTCGGGATCCCGGCATTCAAAATCCCGACGCCGGAATCCCGACCGCCGAAATCACGACAAGGGGGGGACGTGAATCGCTGCGCTCGCCATGCAGCGGGCCCGGTGCCTCGCTACGCTCGGCACGCTAATTTATTCTCCCTCCAGGGGTGTCGTGGACACCCACAGAGGGAGAAAGTGTCGGGATTTCGGCGGTCGGGATTCCGGCGTCGGGATTCCGGCGTCGGGATTCTGAACGCCGGGATCCCGACCGCCGGGATTTTAACTGCATCCCGTGTGTATATACAGTAGAAATATACATACAGTGGAATTATATGTCCTCTTCTACTATTCTAGTCCAATGTATTTTGCTCTCTTAAAACACAACAGTCTTCCACCTTATAAATTAGTAAAAGTATGTGTTATAATATGATTGCTGCACTACTGATAGTATTTCTTTTATTTACTGTACTAAGTTTATTTTATCACCCAAATCATTTTAACCATTTACTTAATTATTATTAAATTAGGTGAAATGTGCCCCCCTACTACACTGCACTATGTAAGAATCCATCTAGAAAAACATCATTTCTCCACTGCACAGTCTGTTTTTCTTATTCTTATGTAAGCCTGTGCACCCTACAGATAGTACAGACTACCCTGCTCTAGCTACAATAACAAGTTTAACATGAAACTAAATGGTAAAATTATCTATCTATCTATCTATCTATCTATCTATCTATCTATCTATCTATCTATCTATCTATATATATATATATATATATATATATATATGGCCCGTGGCTTAATCTAATAATAAATCGGTGCCCCCCGTAAATCAATCCATGGTGAACCAGGGGTGATGTATCTAGAAATGGAGACGATGGCACTCGTAGAAATAATTGGACACCAAAGCACTGGATAAATCCCAACGTTTCAAACAAGACGTCACCACCCCCAGGTGCGCCAGTGGGGAAGCGAAGGGAAACCTTAACATGCCCAGATTACACAAAAAATATACAGTACATATACAAAAAAAAAACACTGTATACAAACATACAATATTACAACCATAACACACGAACCCAACCCAAATAACGTGAACAGAAAATTACTGAATTGAGCACATCAAAGCAATATCAAACAGTGGCCGTAATTTCCACTGAATTTAAGTGTACATGTCTACTTTAGACTGACACAATGTTAGAAACAAAAGTAATCATCCACAAGACTCCTTAAATCTTAAATACAATGCAATACAAAACGGGTGATCATAGGCGCTGTATCCCCACTAATAATATCCAATCCTTGGTCAGAGAACCGAATCCGTGATACTGGTAACTCTTCCGTCTAGTCACTCCCAATAAGCCACTGTTAACTGACCTGCAACAGGTGCCCTATGTGCACATAATGGTTTCTTTAAATCTTCTATGCTGTATCAAGCAGATGAAAAATAGAATAACCACGGTATCCTCAACGGGTAACCGTTAGAATGACAACTCACCAAGGGTCAGTACCCTATATTCCTTGAAAGGTTTATTTTACTGGATCGGTCCCCAACATGCGGATCAAGTAGTACTCCAACCCAGCTCCCCATAAAATGCTTTATTTTCCAGAAACCACAGCTTTCATATTCAATAAGAACAGATAAAAAGTCCAAGTATAAAATCTATAGGGGAGACACCCGGTGCCTGTGATATATCAGGGTACCCTCCTATCAGGATGGAAGGGTCCCCCAAAGAAGGACACAATGTTGCATATTAACTAGGGATGTGCACCGCCACTTTTCGGGTTTTAGGTTCTGATTACCTTGAGGTTTTGGGTTCTAATGAATTTTGGCAAAATACCTCCTAAGTGTTTTGTGTTTGGATTTTTTGGGGTTTGGGTTCTGATTTTTTTTGTTAAAAAGCATAAAAACTGCTAAAATCGCAGATTTTTTTTTTTGCTCCTACGCTATATTAACCTCAATAACATTCATTTCCACTCATTTCCAGTCTATTCTGAACACCTCACAATATTGTTTTTAGGGCAAAAGGTTGCACCGAGGTAGCTGGATAACTATGCTAAGCCACACAAGTGTGAGGCACAAACGTGGCTCATGTAAGAATGGCACTGCAGCGGTAGATACGGCAGTACTAGGCACCAGACAGGTAGATAAGGCAATACAAGGCACAAGACAGGTAGATACGTCAGCAATACTAGTATGTGCACCAGCAGAATTTATAATAATTAATTTTATTATTAGGTACTGCTTGGCAGTGGCACTCAGTGGCACACGTCAGTGCACCAGCAGCATGGAATAATTTTTTACAGTCCCACACAGCACAAGTATTATTTTTTAATTAAATTAGATATAGCAGCCTAGTATGTAGTTGTACTACTAGGTAGGTACACTTAGGCAGTAACACTGCCAGTGGCAACAGTGGACTGAGTAAATAATACTGGCAACCTCTATTCACAGTATTCAGTGCAGGCAGCACCAGTGGACTATATATAATTCAATCAATTAAGTATTAATAATATAGCAGCCTAGTAGGTAGAGAAAATAAACTACTAGGTAGGTAGGCAGGAAGGCAGTAGCACTGCCAGTGGTCACCACAAAAGGTAGTTATATTACACACCACCAGTAGCTTTATCCAGTGCACCAGCAGAATTTATAATAATTAATTTTATTATCTGGTACTACTTGGCAGTGGCACTCAGTGGCACACGTCAGTGCACCAGCAGCATGGAATTAGTTTTTACAGTCCCACACAGCACAAGTATTATTTTTTAATTAAATTAGATATAGCAGCCTAGTATGTACTATGTAGGTACACTAGGTAGGCAGTAGCACTGGCAGTGGCAACAGTGGACTGAGTAACTAAATAATACTGGCAGATTCAGTGCAGGCAGCACCAGTGGACTATATATAATAAATTTAATTATTCATATAATATATATTACAGCACAGCACCAGAGGTAGGCCCCAGCACAGAGGAGACAGTAGTACTACAGGTACACAGTTAGACTGTCCTCCTTGCTAGGGAGAGCCCACCCTAAGCAGAGAGGAGAACAGAGTACACAGCAGCACTGAGGGAGACAGCCCCAGTGAATAAAATAATTACAGCACAGCACACCAGAGGTAGACCGCACAGAGGAGACAGTAGTACTACAAGTACACAGTTAGACTACACAGCAGCACTGAGAGACAGCCCCAGCGAATAAAAAATATTGCGTTCAAGGTCAAGCTCAAGTTTGAGCCCCAGCAGCAGCACCAACACACCCTCTCCCAACCCACTACTAAACTGGAGTGAAGATGGCGGGCGCAGCAGCCGCTTTTAAAGCCTCGCGGACGGACCCGAGTCAGACGGGAATCTACGAGCGCTGCTCGGAACCGGGCTCGGAATGATGACGTTCGTGGGGGCTCGGATCTCTGGAATCCGAGTCTGCACAACTCTAATATTAACTAACATGGGAACCACATTCTAAAACTTCGCACTAAATAGAAATATAAACTGAACACTCCCATACATTACAAGAGATAAGAAAACCCAGCATGTTCATTTAATCCCCTCAGGGCAAGAGTATCCAGTCGGTAAATCCAGTGGCTCTCTGCTCTGCACAAGGCTAAACCTCTGTCACCCACTCTCTTGGGATTAGGAATCCGTTCTATAATTCTGTACCTCAGTGATGACAACATGTTGCTAGGGCAATCTTGATCGATGACCAGTGAGCAGCTCTCACAGTTTTGCCGACGTAATGTCGGCTGTAGGGGCAGCTGATGACAGTATTAAAATCTCTGATGGGTTGATTTCAACTGCCCTGTTTAGTAAAGTCACAAACCATAACAATGTTTTGTTATCATCTAGTCACCACCCTACCCCGCTGAAAATGGGGTTCCTTTCTTGCAAATGTTGCGAGTTTCGTTGCATTGTTAGCAACCCCTCTGAATTTAATTTGTCTCTATCAGATATGGTTGATAAATTTGCTGAGTGGGGATATTCTAGGGATGCTTTGGGAAAATCCAAACAGAAAGTCCTGGCACTGACAAGTGACCAGGCATTAACACCCACTGCATCATCTAAAGAGAATGACAAGTTTATTTGGGTTAATTCCTTTCACACTATGAGCCCCTCGATTAATAGGATTGCCAAATAACATTGGCCGATCATCAAAACTGATCCAGCATTGCGGTTTTTACAGAATAAGAGGTTAATGTGCAAATATACTAGGGGTAAAAAACTAAAAAATTACTTGGTCAAAAATGATGTGGTTACAACTCTGACCTACTGTAATAAACTACTTTTCTGGGAACACCTAAATTGTTGTGTTTCAAGTGCAGTGGCTGCACAACGTGATCACTGGTGATACCTTCTGTCATCCCTTTTTTGGGAAACCTTTTAAGATTTGACAACGAGTTACTTGCTCATCTAAGTTTGTTGTATACCTTATCAGCTGTCCCTTCGGCCAACATTATGTCAGCAAAACTGTAAGAGCATTTAAGGAGAGGGAGGCTGCTCACAGTGCATCGATCAAGAGCGCCCTAGCCATGGGTACTAGTGAACAGCCTGTTGCCCGTCATTTTGTTATGACCAGGCACACATTGATATCGCTGAGGTACAGAATTATAGAACAGATTCCTAATCCGAAGAGAGGGGGTGACAGAGGTTTAGGCTTGTGTAGTGCAGAGAGCTGCTGGATTTACCATCTGGGAAATGAACATGCTGGGTTTTCTTATTTCTTGTAATGTATGGGAGTGTTCAGTGTATATGTTCCCACGTTAGTCAATATGCAACATTGTGTCAGTCGGCAGTAGACATGAACACTTAAGTTCAGTGGCAACAGAAAGTATGACCACTGTTTGATATATCTTTGGATGTGCTCAATTCAGTAAATTTTTGTTCACGTTATTTGGGTTGTCTTTTGGGGTTATGGTTTTAATATAATATGTTTGTATACAGTGTTCTGTTTGTTTTGTGTTATCTGGGCATGTCTAGGTTCCCCTTCATGTCCCCACTGGTGCACCTGGGAGAGGTGACATCATGTTACAGCATTCATCTGCATGCCAGTGTTATTATGACTCTAAAGTAGATTCTGTAAAAATTTATATTTAAACAGTTAATCTTTAAAAGTAGGGGAACATTTTTGCCTTTTCCCATTGACTATTTATTATTCCCCCCCCCCTAATATACAGTATGAGTAAACTTACACAAATGTAGGAAATTTTTATATTTTGTATGATTAGGGCAGATATATGGATGTCACTTTGGATAGTGATAAAGTGTAGACAGATAAAGTACCAGCCAATTAGCTCCTAACTGTCATGCTACAAACTGTTTAAAAAAGGAATGAGCTAATTGGTTTGTAGTTCATCAGTCTTTACTTTATCTCTCCGCAAGGTTTACTACTTCTGCCCCTAAATACAGTGTTCATCATCCATAATTACACACAGATATTATGACATACACAGTGAAGTCACAAGGGTGGGGTGGGGGTGTGTGCACCCAGGTGTCATCTGCTGAGATGTGACCCCAATGTACTAGCTCCTGCTCAGTGACAGCAGCGTTTGCTGCAAAGTAACATTACATGAAGCATCTGGCTCCTGTCCTGTTGTTAAATTGGACACTGCAGATACGGCAGTCCCAGGGGGTGCATGAGTAAGTAGCTGAAAAAGGGGTCCCTTCCCTCAAACCCCTGCCCCTGTCCTGTGAAGCCAGACCCCTTTTAGTGGCCATTGCGCCAGGTGACAGGAGGGTAGATGACGTCCCTATCCATACATTAGAACATTAGAGACTTGATCCTAGGGTGGCCAATCCCTGAATTGAGATTGGCTGGCTCATGGTATTTTAGGCCAAAATCCATGGGATTTAAATCAGGATTGGGGGGTGCATGCGAAGATTGGGTGGCGTATGCACAGTCTTCATGCCGGACAGCTCTTAGATGCTGCCTGGTTGTAAGCGGCACGGAGTGACAACTGAGGTCATGCTTCGCAGCCCCACATCTGTCACCCTTCAGCCAGCCCGCCCTTCAGCCAGTCATGTTTCTTTGCTTATTTTATCGTTCATCTCAATCCCGGGGATCTGGATCTGTTTTCACTATAATAATTCTTTATGATGAATCAAAGTTAAAGAAATCCATTTGAGGTCAGAGAAGTCCAAACATGATATATTATCCATCAGTAATCCTTCCCATATACATAGTGCTGAGTAATGTATGGAGACACATGGAGTGGAGCTTCCAGAACAAAAGACTGAACCTAACCATCAAAATATTGCTAAAAATCTTGGTGCAGCAGCAATACCTTTCTCATGTCTTAAAGTGACAATTTTATGTCATGTAGCATAATCCTTTCCATTTTGTAACAATTTTTGGGATTTTGTAAAATCTTTTTGTAAAATGTAACACAACTCCAGTAGAATGTTCAATTGTTAGTGCTAATATTCAGTTTTATAAAAAAAAAAAGAATAAAGATTTACAAGTAATATCTGTGTTTGACACTTTTTTTTGGCTATCTGATAAACAGTGGAACCAATGGGGATGGAGATTTGTACCATGCATTTGTAGAGCTCATTTAAAAGATGATTCTGTTCATGTCTAGGGATAGTTGTAGGATAGTTACTCACTAGGGTGGCTAATCCTATAATTTGGCCCCTAAAATGCCGGGATTCTGGGATTAAAATGTGCATGTGCAGTTTAATGCTGGGCAGCGTCTGAGCATGTGCTCAGACGCTGCCCGGCATCTCCTGTCCCTGGCAGTGCGGCTCTGTGCAGCGTGACTACCCGGCCACCAACTCACCCACCCGGCTCCCAGCTTCAATGATCCTCTGCCCACCCACCCAACTCCACCGCCCACCCTCCCGGCCGCTCCGCACATGTAAGTAAATATGCGTGGTGGCCAGGCTGGTTTTTTTTATTAGAGAAGCCAATCCCGGGATCCTAGGAATCCCGGGATTGGGCATTTTTCCATCCTGAATTCTGGGATTGAAAAAATGCCATGGGACTGGCATCCCTAGTACACACTAGTATACTGTAGCTGCTGTGAATCCACCATGTGTGGTCCAATACATTGAAGTCTTATTAAAGTTTTTATAATAAATTAAATAAAACAATATTAAAAATAGGTCAAAATATATTTTTTTGGTACTTGTTTCCTAGCACAGCGCCTACGATATTCAGTTGTATGGCATCGTATACATTGTATAGCATCGCATGCCATATGCCCGCATGCGATGCGATTTTAAAATTGTATAAGCACCCTAATGGGTTTTTTCAATGTTAAATGGTCCCCCTATAAGATTTGTAATTGTATAAGCACCCTAATGGGTGCTTACAATGTTAAATGCACCCCCACGCCACCCCCACTATCAACACCAACCCGAAGCATGGCGAGTGCAGCGAGCCCACGAGGGCCGGCGGTATGCGTCCTCCGACATTTTCATACCCCCACTGTCCACGTCAGCGCGGAGTCGATTTTATATAGTGTGGCGAGCGCAGCGAGCCACCGAGCCCAAAGCGTGGCACGCGCAGCACGACACGCAAAGGGACGCGCATTACTTTACATGTATACCGCGTCCCCCCGCGCGGCTCGCTGTGCTTGCCACACTTCAGGCTCGCCACACTATATAGAATCAACTCCATGGCGACGTGGATGGTGGGGGTATGAAAAGGTCAGAGGACACGTACCGACGCCCCGCGAGGGCTCACTGCGCTCACCACGCTTCGGGTTGGAGTTGATAGTGGGGGTGTTGTGGGGGTGCTTTTAACATTGTAAGCACCCATTACGGTGCTTATACAATTATAATCTTATAGGGGGGCCATTTAACATTGAAAGCACCCATTAGGGTGCTTATACAATCTTAAAATCGCATTGCATCGCATTGTATGGCATTGTATGCCATATACAATGGTATACAATTTTAAAATTGTATAACATCGGGTGCCATCACGTCGCATCGCATACCATTGTAAGGCTCATGGTATACGATGTGATGGGCGCCGTGCTAGGAAACAAGTACCATTTTTTTTTCTTCTGATTAAATTTGATTCGGAAAATGTTATAAAAAAGAACCAGGATAATTACATATATACATAATAGGAAACTATGGGAACCTCTTTTTTGTATTCTTGTTTCGGGCAGTGCCTCTGCATACTCCAAGAGTAATCATCCATCATATGATGATCCCACCTTCCTTGATATCTTTCTTCCATTACCTGAATATCCCAGTGGAACCGATAACCCTGTAAATCTCCTAGATTGGACGGGAAGTGATCTAAATGGCTGTGCAAAAAATGTGCTTTAATCCTTATTTTGGCTGTTACTTTGTCGAAACATATTAGCATGTTGTGGACTAATTCCTGATAGTTGTCTGCCTTGTGATTGCCTATAAAATTTATATTGACAGCTACATAACTCAGCCATGCTTCAGATTCAATTTCAGAATGGCAGTGTGGCTTGCTCTGTATTTCGATACAACATTATTGTAATATCCGGCTCAAGACAGTGCTTTTATCAAAGTCTGGATGCTCAAAGCTCAGTTCCTTTCTTTCGATTAATTCAAGTCACAAATTAAATCATTAATTTTTAGAAAATTGGTGCAGACAAACTTTCTTCAAACTCACTTTCATCTGTGTTGTCAATTGCACTGAATGAAATGAACATTTCCACGTAATCACATTTAACTTCGAACAAAGAACTGAATAATAGTACAGGTAAATCTTCACTTTATGGTATCAGTTGTTTTGCAGAATTCATACTCCGGTATTCCCATTTGCATTTCTTAAATCATTTCATACCCTTCACATTTAGAGCATAAAAAACAGGGTACAGATTGTTAGGGTGACAGTGTCTAGGATTACCACTATGTTAGGGTGACAGTGTCTAGGTTGACCACTATGTTAGGGTGACAGTTTCTAGGTTGACCACTATTGGTCACCAGTCAAAAGGTCTACACATACACAATTTAGACATGTATTAGGTCGACATGGTCAAAGGTCTACACAAGCAAACTGTTGACATGGAAAAAGATTGACAAAAAAATTAAAAAAATGTTGGTGTCTATGTTGACATGTACACCTTATAAGTGTACCACATACCCTCGCATTGCTCGCTGAGCTCGCAATGCTTCGGACATGGTGCCTCGCTGTGCACGGCACACTAATTTACATTCTACAAGTCCGTTTTTTTCAAAAAGTCATGAAAAAAATTAAATTAAGTCTTTTTTTTTAGCACCTTTAGTCCAGTTGTAGAGTAACTACATGCAGGTTTTACAAACTTTGTGAGCCACCAAATTCTTGTCTTGCTGGCTTATGTGACCTCCAAAATAAGCCTAATATGCTATTATTACAAATACAATTATATTGTTTCTTTCTTTTGCAACACTATATTTTACACAAATATAATAAAACAAACATCAAGGTTGTTAGTGTACCATCTCTGAGAAGAACACATTTTGGTACTCTTTACCTAGAAGGGCGCCCACGATTTTGATCTTGGGCATCGCAAGGTAAAAAATCGCGTCGGTCGCATCGCATGCGACCAAAAAATCGCATGCGATGCGACCGACGCGATTACCGCGATTTCCCATAGGGAACAATGTTAAATGTCCCAAGCGAGCCACCGAGCCCGAAGCGTGGCGAGCGCAGCGAGCCCCGCGAGGGGACGCGGACACCTGTGAAGCCCGCGAGGGGACGCGGATACCTGTGAAAGTATCCGCGTCCCCTCGCGGGGCTCGCTGCGCTCGCCACGCTTCGGGCTCGGTGGCTCGCTGCGCTCGCCACACTTTCTATTCTCAACTCCACGCCGACGTGGATAGTAGGGGTATGAAAAGGTCGTAGGACGCGTACGTTGACGTTGATCGTGGGGTGGCGTTAACAATTGGAGGGGCCATTTCACACTTCAGGGTGCCTATTTGGCCTCTGTGGGCCATTTAACATTGTTCCCTATGGAAAATCGGGTCAATTGGGACATTTAACATTGTTCCCTATGGGAAATCACGGTAATCGCATCGGTCGCATCGCATGCGATTTTTTGGTCGCATACGATGCGACCAACGCGATTTACATTTTAACATGTATTTCTATGTAAAATCGCGGGCATCGCATCGGTCGCATCGCATGCCATTATAATGTACATGCGATGCCCGCGATGGGCGCCCTTCTAGGTAAAGAGTACCCACATTTTTTATGTGATCTGTAGATGAAGACTTTTAGCAGTTCCTAGAAACCTGGAAATCATCTGAGGGTTGAGCTTTTAGCCATGAGATTTTAGCCATATGGCACCACATATATGGAAACCCACACTAGAATCCTTCAAAACCAGACTCAATGCTTTCCTGTTTACTCAAACATTTCCATAGTTCCCTTAAGTATCGTTTATAAAAAGTTTTTTTGTAACTAATTGTTACTGTACTGTATTATATTTATTCTATCTGTAAAGCACCTAGAGTTCTATTGGAGAAAGAGCAATATATAAATAAAATTATTATTATTATTATTATTATTATTATTATTACAGATAAAAACAAAACAGTCCAACCAGTGGAAAATTGGTTGTGATGGGACAGAGAAAAGGTTGAACAGGAGATGTGCTAACTGAGTAATACGGTCCTCTCTGTTGCTTCCCTCTGTAAGCTGGGAAGAGGCGAGGTTGTGGTCTGAATGTGTCCCAGCAGGTCAGCAGTGCACTGCCATGCCTCCTCTTAGCATTGAGGATATATTAATGGGTAATGTGTCTCAAATGTGACTACTAGCTACGTTATCACAAATAAAACAAATTCTTGCTATTGTTGAAAGCAGGTAGAAGTTAGAAAAGCAAAACTAAGTTGACCCTGTTAAATAAAGTGGCTTAGACTAGTAAGGTACTTCAACTGAAGAAAATAATTGAATGTTACAATTTTTCATCAATTTGAAAACTGGAGCCAATTCACCTATAGCAAAGATCTGAGGTGAAAATAGGACCTGAGAATACTCACTACCCTATCTTAAATCCTTAGCAAGAAAAAAATATATTTTTTTTGTTACCCAGTTTTTTTTTCTTTCTTTAAATCTATTCCTATTCCTAGTTTTATGAAGCAGCACATTTGCACAGAAAGAAAATATTAATTATACATTTCTGTGTCCAGTACATAATACATGGAAGGAGAATAAGATTTTAAGTCTATGTGCTTATTAGAGATACAAAATATTGTACTTTAAATCCTCCTTAATTAGTACTCGCTGACTATTCACACATTGCATTTTTAATTAATCTGCTATATAATCCTACTGAGCAGACTGAACCATAGGCCATTTACTCAGGTAAGTTTTGCTACATGTAAAATGGACTTTAAAAAAACAATCACAGAGCATCTTACCGCTATCTTAATGTCACAGACGGCAATTTGGGTGTCAAAACTACTTTAGAGCCACAGGAGTGGCAATAGTACACTGGGAACCTTTGTACAGAACATAAGAGAGTATATAACCTATTCACCTTTAACCTTGAGGTCACATATCAATCAGTGCGCACCGTGTTTCCAAACGGATCATTTTCTCTCTTGTGGCCATTATGTGCTCTCTCAATCAGGTAAGGATTATAAACCGGCAGACAGCACTTTTATTAGTTGACATGTAGAGGATATCCTTAAACAATTGTTTGGTTTATACTCTTAAAAGTGTACCAATGAGTTCACCTATGCCAAGAAGATTAAACATTTTAATTTAATTACTGCGCAGTCTTAAACACAGTTATTGCCCTTAGTACTAAATGACAAATAACATATTAATTTCTTTATGAAGAAAGGCAAGTATCCAATAAATTAGTAATTAATAGCAAGGCTGAATGGACACTTTGTGTGTTATGTAAAATGAGACCAGCAGTGATTACCTTTCTGGCAGAACTAACCAAAGAATGCTTATATCCTTTTATTTATATTATTTATCTTCCTCCAAAGCACCATTGTTACATATTTAATGTTCCACAAATATTGATGAATAATTTAAATGATTATTTCATTGTTGAATAAGATTGAATTACTTTAACGAAAGGGATTGTATAGGTCAAATATAATAATACTAGTCACCAGCATTGCTGGAAATGGACCCCCTGAAAATGTATTGCATCCTGACAGTTTGTTGCTTCCTGGCGGGACACAGGAAGGTTCATTCCTGCTCTGGTCAGCAGTGGGCCCCTTTGTACCCAATGACTAGTTAACGCCCCATTTATGTTCCATGTGTATGATACAGGACTACATCCTATCATGGGGACATCAGGAGGTCTAAACTCTGATAATCTATTTTTAAGATTATATTTAAAAAATGTATTCATTTAAGTTGGTATGAAAGTTATCAGCATGTCAATTTCATTTTAAAAATATTAAATTTCCCTAGTAAATGTCATGTTGTTTGATATCACTAATAAACAATTGTAAGTATTTACTATTTATAAATATGTTTCCATGTATCCATACATGCCTACCCTCCCGATATGGCCCAGGAGGATCCAGAAAATCACATGACCCTACCACCCCCAGGAAATAATGTCTAGTATCCCTTTATTTTCATGGACCCGCTGTCCATTCCTACCGCCCACTGAGCGAGTAAAGTGGGTGGTAGATGTGGCAATGACACGCCTCCTGCTTTACAATGCCGGTATATCAGTGACATAATTGCAGCTACCACTCCACCCACCCTGGCTCCTTTTTTCTCTGTTTCTTCTCTGACCAACCCCTTTCCCTACATCAGTCCCCCGCAACCCCCCCCCCCACACTTCCCCCAGAGCAGACCTGAAGTCAGCAAGTACTATTTAATAATTTATGTTAACTTGTGTATTATGCCATAAAATAGGTAGTATATTTATATCATTTTGCGACAAGGAGTCTGACATCATAAAAATGAATCATAGACCGTCATTATAAAGAGCAAGTTGACATACGGGACCTGTGATACCGTCTCACATTCCCACATTACCCACTAGTGTAGACTGCACAGAAAGATTACATTTTTACAGCAAGTTCGGTTCTCCCACTTACAGAACTTTTATTTAAAATCGTCATTGAGAGTAAAGAAGCAAGGACACAACTTCAAGGATTTTTTTATTTCACAAGTTAGTTGTTCCCATTTTTCAGGTGAAACCCCCTCCTCCCTCACACCCCTGGGGAGGATTGTACTTAGCAAGTGCTGACAGAAGGCATTTAACTTGGATACAAAATTCCATTCCTTGACTTATCTACAGAAATCTCATGTTGTGAGTAGTGTACAGGTCTAAGATTGATGAGTCTATAATCTGTCTATAGAACTAATGTCTGACAACATTCTATTGTTTTTCAACTCATAAGGAGTTAGCGAAGGTGAGTACAGATATGTGCTAAAGAGCTGTCTTTACAAATTCTTAAAATAAATGACAGTAAATCAATAAGAATATCTAAAAAAAATAGCTGAACAATAAATTGTATTTATTTATTTTAATAAGTAACAGGTTTAACAGACATTTTATCAGCCAGATGTAATCCCACATATATCGGGGACATGCACTCTGATATATCTTACAGTGTATGGCAATGCATAGGCAAATGCAGGGGTGGTTTCTGGTTGCCCGTAAACCCCCCTCCTCTTGGCAAGTGCCTTATATTGTGACAACAATAGCACTAGTATATAATGTGACCAATAGAGCTGCCACCACATCATGCAGTGTAAGGGACAGAGGTGAGCTGTTGCACATGCCCAGTGTACCAGCTTCTTCTACCACATTTACTGTACAGATGTAGCCGGCCTTGTTGTTGCTGGCGATCAACACGCCAGCAACACAGCGCCTCTATCTGACTGAGACGCGCGTGCGTCCCCCACGCACGCGCGGCTCAGTATCCGGGCGGCGAGGCGAACGGAATACTGTCCGCCTCCCGCTCGAGGGGGCTGGGGGGGACCTCTGGCCACTGTGGGGGGGTGCGGTCGCCCGGTGTGGGCACCGGGCGACCGAGGGCAGCACCGTCGAAAGGGGACGCGCTCGCACCTCGTGCGCGCGCGTCCCCTTCCGGCATACAGATGGCGGCGGGGCAGGGGATGGCGATGGCGACGCCATCTCCATCACCTGCAAAGATGAATCCCGCTACATATGTATGTGTGGATTTGAGCCCTCAAACATTGCAATGGACTAGAGAGCAGCTGCCAGGAAGAAGAGACAGGAGCCTTACCATGAAGTGGGAGATTGTGAGCTTAGAAAGTGCAGCACTGGTTCTATTACAGTATGTTTGTGTATTTATTTATTATTATATGTTTAACCTTTTCCTGACCACCTATCTTATTTAAATGTTTGAAAGAGCCTATACTATAGACCATCTGTACTTTTAAATATCAATACTGTATTCTATACTGTATCCAGTGTATAAAAATACTAATTTCCGGGGCTGTTACCGCTCCTCCAGACTCGGGTACTTTCTCCAGTGGAAGATTTTGGATAACATTTGGAACCCCCCCTCTAAAAATCCTGTGTTTGCCACTGCAATGATATGATCAATGCTCCCCTTGGAAGGAAACATTTCCCCATTCCTCCGGTTGGACACGGTAGAGCACACATTATCAGATGCAACGCCACATGCCATCTTCAAAGTTATAGACTTCAGTGGCAAATCTCACTCAACTGCTCTGTGGGGGTCCTGATTACAAAAATGCAATTATCTACCCCACAATTCAGGATCATCAGGCAATATGCCCTACACTACAGAAAAGTCATAGAGCCCTGGGAGGGAAGAAGATCTCTCCCAAGAGGGCAAACATAAAATCATGGGAATCTACATTTAAAAGATGGAAATCAACAGACAATATTACTTGCACTAATGAAAATATATGTTTTTAGCATATGGGAGGATGGACACTGTGGAGGCAATTTACTAAAATGAAAGTTTTATTCAAGATGGTTGTTGTCCATAGCAACTAATCAGATATTGGGTGGTATGCAATCTGCTGCCGCTATTTCCGACGGGGGAAATAGCGGCGGCTCCCTATTCAATGCTGTCATTATTGACAACATTGATGCAGGATCAAGGCAGAACGGGCCCGACTTCAGAAGCTGTCTGCCGATAACGGCTGTGAATTGTCATTATCCAGGCCACAGATCGACAATCCACAGCCGTTTTCACGACCACGCCCCCTTTGCGCCCATCGGCAGGCGGGACATTGAATCCCATCTGTTGGTATGCGGTCGATCTGTCCCCAAATGTGCCTGGATCACGGCTGTCGGCGGGGATCGACAGCCGTGATCCCACATTGCATTCCCCCCTATATCTCTTATCTGTTAAGGAGAATCTGATTGGTTGTGATGCGCAACATCCTTTTGTCAGTAGAACTCCCATCTTAATAAAATTCCTGTGTCCCATCATCCAATAATGACACCTCCCCAATTTAAAAAGAGGTACCCCCTGAAACACATTGGGGACTGCGAGTATAAGCAGCCTAGCAAACAGGTCTGAATCAGGGTTTTTGTATTAAGATGGTGAAAATTAACAAAAAAATGCATTATCAATTCAAGCACAGATTTTATTATGAACACTTACAAAGTAGAATCACACTGTTTGCATTTTGGAAGCATAGATTATTGCTGAAGCAAGCACCACAAAGTATTTCTTCACAATGTTTAAAAAAATGTTTGCTTTAAGTTCCTATTGGTGCATTCTCAGAAAGGAAACCACAACTTTTGGGGGCCATTTTGTTTTGCAAAAAGGCTAATTGTATTTTCTGCAAAGGTCCTCTGGGGGAAAAAATCCACAAGGTATAAAGTGCAGTGGTGTAGCTAGGTTCCACGGTGCCCGGAGCAAGGGCATGTTTCGCGCCCCCCCCTGATTTGTAGTAGGTGGGACCCTTGCGTGGCGAAAGGGGGGCACAGCCTAACATTATACCACGCACCGTAATGCCCATTGCACATTTTAGCGAACTTTGTAATACCCATTACACATAAAGACACATGCCATAATGCCAATTACACACATGGCCCATGATTGGTGGTGTAAGTGGGGGAGTGCTGGGTGCCGAGTTACTGCAGTTATCAGAGGGGCAGATGTGGGGTGGGTGCAGGTATGGGAGCATAATACAGACACAGCTGTGGGGATGGAGAGGCTAGAGCAGTGGTCTCCAACCTTATTTTAATGGGAGCTACTCGAGATAAAAAAAAAAAGACAAAAAAACCTCCCGGAGAGCTACTAAAATTTGTCCAATACTATGCCGCACACCATAATGCCCCTGCACAATATGCTGCACAGTGTAATGCCCCTGCACAATATCCTGCACACATTATGCTACACCACAATGCCAACCACAGTAAAATTTCTAATAAATTGCAAATTACCTTCTTAGTGGCAGGGGTCAATACTTGTTGCCCAGGAGTCAATACTCATTGCACAGGGGTTAATGTCCATTGCCAGGGGTTAATGTCCATTGCCAGGGGTTAATGTTCATTGCCAAGGGGTTAATGTTAGTTGCCAAGGGGTTATGTCTGTTGCCAGGGGTTAATGCTTGTTGCCAAGGGGTTATGTCCATTGCCATGCCTCCCCTTCCCAGTCCCCCCAGTGATGGGAGGCTTGCTGACACTAACCGCGTCGGGCTGACACCCAGCCTCTGACACTCACCGCACAGGGATGGCCACTCCAGGCTGCCGGGAGACATTGTACTGCGGTGGTCTGGTCATTACCCAGCCACTGACACTGTGTGGGGCATGCCGCTCCAGGCTGCCGGGAGATAGTGTTCTGTGGCTGTCTGGAGGATACTCTGCGCGGGGCAGGGGCTGGCTGCTCCATGCCCCCTTCGCCCTCCTCTGTATCTGCGTCTGAGGGAGCACAGCGCTGCAGTGCTGTGTTTCCTGTCAGACGCTAGAGGTCAAATATGACCTCCAGCGTCTGTCTCCTCGGAAGTAAGGAGTGTGTGCACTGTGCAGGGGAAGGCGGCAGGCAACGGACACATGGGAGGGCGGGCGGACGGATGGACACACGGGAGGCGCAGGAGGGCACAGTGGTAGAAGGTGCCTGGCGGCTGCCCTGTGGAGCGGGCGAGCAGGGTGGGGGAGCCGGTGGCAGAGCTCCGGCGCCAGGTGACATGCCTGCGCCTGGAGCATGTGCTCCACCGGCTCCACCCTAGCTACGCCTCAGATAAAGTGTGCTGCATAAAATAATTAGCAATATTGATGTTGAAATGTGTGCACTCAGCACAGCAGTGAGAAAACAATGCAGTGAAGGGATTATATGTAGGTACTGCAGACCAGGTGCTCCTTTCTTTATCTATGTATATATGTTTACAATTTTAAATTAATATTTGAAAAATTATTTTTCAACTCAAATTTTTGTAAACAATCACATTTCATGTTGGCGGCCACCTTCCTGACTGATGCAGAAATGAGTTTTTATATAGTATGTACTACTTACTGACAGAATATACAGTTTTTCATTCCTTGTGATACAGGCATGTCCAAACAATGGCCCTCCAGCTGTTGTGAAACTACACATCCCAGCATGCCTTGCCATTGTTTTAGCATTCCCTAATAGCAAACCTGTGGCACGGCATGATGGGACTTGTAGTTTCACAACAGCTGGAGTGCCATAGTTTGGACATGCCTGTGACACACAGTCTAGCCTACATTTGTATAAAACAAATTTATCAGTGCGGAATACTTATCCACATCACTGTTCCTCTATAACATCCAGTCAAATCCTTGTAGATGCCGATATGGAAAGCCCATAAATTAATCATTGATCAGAAGGTGCCATATAATACGTTCTGCTACTGATATAAATGGTCCCTTCAGGAACTGCTTTATGACTATCATTAATTCCTTACCTGGCAGTCTGTAATAGCCTTTGAAACAATACATATGAATTATACACATAACCCTTACGTGGGTTCAAGAGCTAGATTTACTCAATGTTTAACTGCCATTAGCAGAACATTTTTATTGATGTTTTTTTTTTTTTTTCTTACCATCTACGGTAGTTTCATAATGCATATCTGGGCCTTCCAGAACAACGAATCACAGAATCTGCCAGACACAGCACTTGGCATTACAACAGAATTTGTGCATTCTTACTAGCCACAGTTGGCAGAGTCTTGAGGTACTAATTTCCCCGGAGGCTTTTCCATAGCAACCTTAGACATACAGATTTTTCTGGTATACAAGAATAATTTCCACTACTCAAATGTGGGCTGGAATAAGCATAGTAACCTTTTACTATTTAAATCCTACTTCATTAAATAGCTGTGTTACAGAAAACATTCAGCATTGAGCTTGAACTCCCTGTGATACATGTCATGGATTCATTGCTTGAAACATAAAAATAATGAAGCTTTACCTTGTCTTTGGTTTATATAATAAATATATATTAGTCGATGAATCCGCACACATCCAATTATTGTCAAAGTACCCCACTATGGCCACATACAGTTTGCCATACGGTATATAGGTATATAGTTCGGTTTTAGGTCCAAACAGAGGACACTCGCCAAATCAAGTCAAATATAATCAAGTAAATTTTAATAATACATCACAGAGTCTATGTTTCCGACCACATGGCCCTTTGTGAAGACATACAGCATGACATCCAAGCAGCAAGGTGAAAATTGGCAAATTCTGTTTAAACCTAAAACCGAACTATATACCAAGGGCCTGTGCTGGTTCTTAAAATACGGGGGACCCCTATTCATTTTGTCCCCCATACTTTGGCAGCCAGGATCCGCTTATATTGTCAATGAAATTTACACAAAAAAAAAAGTTTTATCACAGTGGATAAATACGAGCCTTCCCATACTCCTCCCTAGATTATTTTACTTTTTCACAATGGATTGGACTGCAACTGTACAATGTAAAGAAAAATTGGCAGAGAAGTTCTTTGTACCATATATACATACTCTCATGCCTGCTCTAAAGATAAAACTTAGGTCATGTTTTCAACAACTTGGTACAATTTAGAAATGCTAGTTCATGGAACACCCTTCTATAGACAATATTGTCTATCATTATGTTTGCCTCATGGATCCTCTTAGCAACCTTTATTCTTACAAATACAGATAACCAACCACTTGGAACTTAGGATCTATCAGACACGATGTACTCTTATTTTATCCAACATGACAAAATATACTAATGACTGACCATACTATACCTTCCAACTGTCCCGCTTATCGCGGGAATGTCCCATTTTTTTGGGGACGTTCCCGCATCCCTCCCACGACCTACAGAGTCCCACGGGGGGGGGGGGGGTGTGCAAATGGGATTCCCCCTGTCACCCTGAATAGACGCTGTGCACATGGTGTCCTGTCACCTATGGCGCGCATATGGGTGTCCCTCTTCCTCCGGACAGAAAGTTGGGAGGTATGCCATACTCAGGTGTAGTATACTTAAGTCTTTTCTTTCTCAGTTTGTACAAAGGACTGTGTGTTATAACTTTGACTCATAAATAAAAATTATTGAATAAAAAGTCAGCCTTGACAACCCCCCTGTAAAAAAAAATATATATATTTTTTGAACAGAATCCTTTTTCAGAATCATTTTTTTTTCAAAAATCATCTTCCTCTTGCCGCTTCCCAGAATGTGAAAAGTCATCAAAACTGGAGGTTGTATGATTCAGAGAACTTGACCAGCTTTTTCCAGGGGGACCACCTGCATTATCTTCTCTTTGGTGCCTAGTATTTAAAACTGTCATTCTGACTACCACTGCAGTTCCACTCCTAAATGGGCCACGTGTTTGAGCCATCCACTTGTGTTGATTAGCATAGTCACCCAGCTACCTCCATGCAAACTGTTGGCCTAAAAACAATATTGTGAAGTGTGAGGTGTTCAGAATAGACTTACTTATACTGTAATCGGTTACTTATACTGTAGGAACAAAAAAAATTAATAAAATGATTTTAGCTGTTTTTATGCTTTGATTTTTTTTAAAATACAGATTCAAAACCAAAACCCGAAAGGGTGGTTTTGGCAAAAGCAATCCAGATCCAAAACACGAAGAGAGATCAAGATACAAAACCAAAACACAAAACACCCCTAGTATATAGTCTTTGCAAAATTTCATCTATTGTAGTCTGTGGGCTACAATCTAGTCCTTTTTGTAATGTTTTTTAGAGAGGGATCTTGGCTTGCACAACTCAGTTGAGGATTAAATTGTGCCTTTCACAATAAAGGTGCTTTTCATGGCAGCAACAATAACAACATGAAGGAAAAAAAAATATTTGAAGAAATTTTCACATTTTGCACTTTTATTACTGGGCCCCTTGATGTTTAAATAAATTAAACTGTTAAAGTTAAATTAAATTGCCTGATAACTCCCAACCGTTCAGATGCAGATGGGAAAGTCCAAATTAAGTGCTCTGTCTTTGCATACAGGCTGTGCAGGCAGGGGGCTACCCTAGAAATTTGATTGTAATTAAACTGCAATTGAATTGTGGGGAGGTACTGTGCATGCTGGGCAGCCTTGTCTTGTGCTGGGTGGTCCCCATCATGCAAGAGACTGCAGTCGCAATTTCGCTTTTTAAGTAAAACTGCGACTGAGGCTGAATCAAGCCCAATGTGTATCAGTGGTATTGAAAGGATGTGAGGAACTGTTCTAGGGGCAGCAATGAAACCATGCCTCTTGGATCACAATCACGCACCCATCTTCCTATTCATTAACTTAAAAAGTTTGGTAGTAGGGTACCTCATAAGCAGTTTTCGGGCATTTTCTTTTTGTAATATATTCCATTTCACCAGACTGCCGTGTTTCCTATTGGTTGTCATTACATATTAATTCAAGTATTGGATTCCCTGTTGCAGGATCAGGTGTCTTGTCATTCCCGTTAACCCATGTGATCTCCATGTTTCAACATTCAGTCCTAAATCTACCATCTGCTTTACCATTGATTATTCTCCATGCACTATACATGTTAATGAAGCACCAGCCAGGTTGCTGCATCTGCTTAGTCAGTGCAATTAAATTCAATGTACAGCTAATGACTGAGACTTTTTGATTCTTTGCTTTTTATGCCTCAGTCCTCAATGATCTCTTACATTTCTAAACTGAAATAAATCATTGCATTAATGTTCTACATACAGTAAGTACTTGAAAAAAATATTTTCCAGGGATTTTTATTTGTAATTACAGTACATCAAAAACCTTTGCACAGCCTTTCCCCCTTTTTTATATGGCCACTGTGCGGTGTTCCACAATTTCTGCTGCGGTTCATATGGGAAAAAACATGGTGACCACATTTATAGAGGCGCAGTAATTACAGAATATAGTGAGATAAAGGGGTGCAGAGGGTCTATCTACAGTGTATTGCTTTATGCACAAACAGATGTACACATGAAAATTAGTCATACTGTATTTATACTAATCAACATATTTAAAACATTTTTGCATGTGAATATGTGTTTTCACCCTAACTAGGGTTGTCGATTTCATTGGATTTCAGTGGATAAATACAACTTTCTCTATCATGTCACATTTACTAGATGCATACATATAACAAAGCGGTAATAGCAATATCTGGTAAAAAGTCAAATAAATTAAATTTTCAATTAATGTGTACAGAAATTAAATATTGTTATCATATTCATTTCTACTAAAACTAATGAACCAGTTAAAAACAGCTGAAACTAATGTGGGGTACACACCAGGACGACCCGCTCACGTTGCACATCGTGAGCGGGTCGTTAGTGTTTCTTTCGACCCGCTCACGATGTGCACCGTGAGAGGGTCTGATCGGATGGCGACCCGCACCCGGGAGTATGGTCATTCTTCAGATCCTACCTGCAGCAGGTAGGATCTGAAGAACGACCAACCGACCCGCAGGACCGCGCATCGGATCGGGATCGGTCCACACCAGGACAGAAAAGGGCCCAATCACCACACAATCTACATCCAATCAGTCGGAATTGGATCTAGATTGATGGGATCAGACCCTTGTCGTCCTGGTGTGTACCCAGCATTAGCTTCAGAAGCTCTTAATCCAAATTGTTTGCAATTTATTTGTTAATAAAAGATTAAATGTAAAGACCCTTTGCTTTTGGGAAATAAGATATTGATGTTTTCTGTTTGTACAGCGTCTCTTTTGTCTCTCTAGAAAGGATATTTTGTTGGGGAAAGGGAAGAGGGGGAGATACCTGAGCATAAGCTGCACTTATAGTTTATTTGTATCATTTTATACAAGAGGTAGTATACTGTAACAGTATTAAATCCACAATAATTAATAATCCTAGTAATAGGTTATTCTTAAGTGGTGGTGCTCCCCTGAGAGTAAGACAACAATAAGAAAGAAAGAAAGAAAGAAAGAGTACTGTGTGCCCATACCCATATTTTAAAGATTATAGAATAAAAGGTATATTTTAGATAAAAACAACTTTTTCTTACATATACAAAAGAGTGCCCCAACAAAAAGAGAGTACTATTTCTTTCTTCCTCTCTAGAAAGGAACCAGCAGGCTTTTTGCCCTTGTCAGTCATTGAACCCCTAGCATGTCACATATGGGTTATCCTGCTGTGGAGGGATTTCAGGTTGGGGATGGTGAAAAGAAAAGTGGTCTGTATGCAGATGGCATGATACTATACCTATCTAAGATGTCCTCTTCGCTACCTGAGCTCCTTGCTTTGGTGGAAGACTTTGTTCGTTATTCTGGGATCCACATAAATTGAGATAAGTCTGTGGTCTTGCATACATCTACCTATGAATTCCGGGCCTTATTCAGATCTGATCGCAGTACAAATTTGTTCTCAAAATGGGCAAAACCATGTGCACTGCAGGTGGGGCAAATGTAACATGTATAGAGAGAGTTGGATTTGTGTGAGTTATTTTGTTTCTGTGCAGTGTAAATACTGGCTGCATTATTTTTATACTGCAATTTAGATTTCGGTTTTAACACACCCCACTCAAAATTAACTCTCTCTGCACATGTTACATCTGCCCCACCTGCAGTGCACATGGTTCTGCCCATTTTGAGAACAAATTTGTACTGCGATCAGATCTGAATAAGGCCCTACCTCTATGATGTTGCATGCAGTTTAAATATCTTGGTATTCAAATTTCACATTCCCCTGCTGATTTTGTGGCTCTCAATATGACCCCATTGGTTGATTATTTTTGTACAAAACCCCATACTTGGCAGATACTTCCCCTTTTAGTCACAGGTAGGGTTCATCTTATTGAAATGATTGTCCAATCTAAATTTCTATATATTCTTCAGATTTCCCCTACTTATATTCCAGCCTCCTTATTCCGATTGATAGCACATCATATTGCTTATTTTATATGGGTGGTAAGCGAGCACGTATCATGTTAAAGATGCTATGTATAGTAGGTCTAGAATTGAGGGTGGATTAGCATTACCTGATTTACATTTGTACTATTTTGCTGTACATTTGGCACAGTTGGGTGACTGAGTCATGCCTGGTGATTAATGGAACCTTCCGGCTGCCCTTCTGGACAGGGTGGGACTTCCGTTCCTGCTGTTTCAGTTTCTGTTGCCTCTTTGCTCCTCCCACCCATCCTTCTCCAGCAGGCTTATAGAATCTGGGTAGCACTTCGAAAACTTTTGGTAAATGTGGTTACTGATCACTGTTCTATTTGGAGAAATTTGTCTATTCTTGAACTTAATTTCATGGAAGGTGGTTTGGTGTCGGTGTCCCTATTAGTCTCTACAATAGGTCAATTATTCTATGATGTTCTTCACTCCTATCCTTTGATACTTTGGCTACAAGAGGTGGAACCACTAGATATTATTTTTATCATTACCTTTAGCTCCATCATGCCGTGAATGCGCAGTAGTGTTGAGGTGATCCACAAATCTAGTTCATACTATGCCACACCACAAAACTGTTTTGGTTGTGTACTCCTCTCCCCTCCCCTTTTCTGGGACAAATGGTTTGTGTGCGGTAGGTTATAAGTGGGTGATTGACATGGGTGTACGTGATGAATATTGAGATTACATTGTTAGTTCGCCTAGGTGTGTCATTGCATACGCTAGTTTTAAACAACTCCAATTAAACATCTTACATAGAGTCTACTGGACACCTAGTAGGTTGCTTTGGATTGGAGGCATATCATAGGACGCTTCTCCCAAATGCTCATGGACCGTGGTCTGTTTATGGTACCTTCTGTCACAGTGACCTCAGGTAGCCTCCTTTTGGGAAACTGTAACCTCTAGTGTTGGCAGTACTGGTATTACTATTCCCCTCACGTCCCATCATATATGTGTGTGTTCGGTTTGGAAGACTCTCTCTCGGCCTATCTTCTATCGTATACAAGTAATCTGCTTACATTACCTTGGCTCATGTATTTATTGCCCGTACCTGGATGAGCTCAGAGCAGCCCTCCCATCTATCCTGGGTAGCGCTAGTTAATGTCACCTTTTCACATGAATGATTTATGTATACAAAGTGTATTAAATGTGCTCCAAAGTTTGTGGTCTCTGGCAGACATCACAGCTTGAACCTGCTGATTAGTCTGCCCTAGCTACTGCCCTAGTATCCACACACTTACTTTTACTCTGTTTTTCAAATGTTGTTCTGATGTTATGTGGGAAATTTAATAGGATGAGAGATTCAGAAAGTGAAAGATTTGGTCAGATATCTCCAGTTTTTTTTAAAGCGCCAATCATTTACATTGCAAATTCAAACTGGTTTTGAAGTGTAAATGATTGCTGCTTTAAAAAAAACGTGGAGATCTCTTACCAAATTTCTCACTTTCTGAATATCTCATCCTATTAAATCTCACCCATTTATTGCTCTTTAATGTACTGCATTTACTGCTTTCTAACAACTGAAGCTGATACGTATTCTGGCTCTCTGCATTGAGAAATGCATTTATTGTTAAATTTGTTTTGTATTGTTTGTCTGTATTGTGTTTTCAAAAGCAATAAACAAAAAAAGGAAACATCAGTAGTCCTCATCATAGCATGGTCCCGGCATCCTTGGTAGAATCTATTGTTTATAATGGGTGCATTGTGTACGGTGCTGGTGTGCCTCTGAGTCCTGGGGCAGGGTTGCCTACCCTCTCGGAATGGCCGGGAGGGTCCCGGAAATCGGGTCCCCCTCCCTGCCCCCTGGAAAGAAGGGCAACCCTCCTGTAAAGCCGCCTGGCTCCTGTGACCCCCCACCCCGCCCACCGCTGTGTAATGCCTTAAAAATGGCATTGCACGGCAGTGGGCATGCTTAAAACAACACGATGCTCTGGCCATGCCCACAAACAAAAAGCCACGTGTGTGGCTCCGCTCCCGCCCCACCCCTTTTCACTCCCCACAGCCCCACCCCCCCTGAGCTGGCTGCCCTCTCCTGGAAAGGGCAGCCAGAAAGTAGGTAAGTATGGTCCTGGGGGTACATGCTGCTCACAACTTTATTACTTGCCCCTCCAGAGTCCCATGGTACCGACAGCAATGCTGCAGAAATCACCAGAAAAATGGTCGTTGCACCATTTTTCCAGAGATCTGCACATGCACAATAGAGTCTATATGGCAGCTGGCAGAGAAGTCCAATAGAGGAGGCTGCACACAGACAAACTCCTCCATTAACCATATTGTTCATTCTTGTAGTCCAATAGGGAGTTCCTAATTTACACGCATTTTGTCCATCTTTTCTGGTCCCTAAGAATTCATGCACAGCAGTCCATTGAAGGAGGGTCAAGCAGCAGACCAAATGTTTGTAATTGTAACATTAAATATTTCATTTGTAAAACTTTGCAAAACTTCTGAAACTATTCCCTCAGATAACTGACAACCTGGCTTTCTTTAACCTGTGCTTTAACAAAATTCTTCATTAGTCCAACCTTAGGGACCAATTCAGGTTTGCTTGATAAACGGCGTACACGGGTGTGGTATAGGGTTCCGACAGTCGGGATCCCGACAGTCATTAGCCTGACGTCGGGATCCCGACTGGCTGGACTCAGACAGCATGGCGAGCGCAACAAAGCCCCTCGCTGTGCTTTCCACGCTGTGGGCATGGTGGGTCGCTGCGCTTGCCACCTATTCTATTCTCCCTCTATGGGGGTCATGGACCCCCATGAGGGAGAATAGCCGGTGGCCTTTAGGAACCCATCTGTCTGTGTTTTAACAGTCGGGATCCCAACTTCGGGTACATGTCAGGATCCCGACTGTTGGGACCCCGTTCGGCACCCGGCGAACACTCCCTTCTCCCCCCACGCGCCGTCCTCCTGCCGTATCTCCTTCCCTCCTGGCCAGCATATCCAATCGGTATCGACAGCCACCGGATCGGCCTGTGTGTATATGGCATTACCCGTCCATAGAGTTGGTGGGAGAATGGGATTTCTGTTGCATTATATTTTGGTTCTGTGAAACTGAGTATGCTACAAAATACAACATCATTTCATTGTCAGTCAGTGTCTATACACATTGACTACACACCTTCTTGAATGCACTTAAAAATGAAATGAATACATCATACCTTAATCATTATTGCTGCATTGCTAAAGGTGCCTATCTATATAAAATGAATGGGTACCACAAACATTGCCAGGAATAGGAATGAGTTTCTTGACATGAAACAGTCAATAATAGTTGTCAGAATCTGGCTAGTTAGATCATTCAGACAAGTAATTACGTGACCCCATTTAATCAGGATAAGCAGAGTTTAGGCACTTACCAGGGCCTCCATGATTTATGAGAGGGCACGCTGTGGCTTCTTGTCAGCAAAAATCTGCTTTTTTAAAATTACATTTCAGAAGATTGTTTTCTCATTTGTGTTTCCTGGGCGTTCTGCTTTACAGCTAGTGTCAGCTACATGTCTGTGGCTATAATGTGATTTAGTCAGTGCAACAGTAAGAGAATGGAATGTAGGCAATTTCATGTTAAACAGCTAATTTGTCAAATAAGCAAGCATTTAACATGTGTCATGTTGGATGCATTTATCAAATAATTTGCTGGAAGCAGACATTGCCAAATCATGGTCCGAGCAGGAAGGAGACTGTTGCTACAGAAACCATCTATCATCTATGATCACATTTATTCCTGCTCCATTTTACTCCATATAGTACAATAGTTATCCATAAGTACATTTTATTCTTTAATAATCAAATTAGGTTCAGCATGTAGGCGCATCAGGTCATATAATTTGGTGAATATTTATTCATGAAAAACAATATAAGTTTATACTGTACTCACTATGGTACATCAATGGCAAACCTGTGGCCTCCAAATGCAACCTTCAAACCACAGCCTAGGTCAGTGGTTCCCAGACTCGGTCCTCAAAAATCCCTAATAGTTCTTGTTATCATGGTCATGCAGCGGTTGTACTGTGTATCACCAACTGTTATATACTGTTACTGTAACTGTTCCTTGAGGACCGAGTTTGGGAACCACTGGCCTTGTTTATTGGCTTTATTTAAAATGCAACCTGTGCTAAAATAAAGACATGTTGCTCAGTCTTATCCAAGTACCACCTACACAGAAGCAAAATATAACATGTAACTAAATGAATATAGGAAAAGGTCTAAAGCACTCTCTATCCATTTCCAAACTGATCTTCTTCAATATTTTCTTGTTCACAATGTTGACACCACTGGGGGAACCTCACATGCCTATCCTCAGAAGAAGTGCAAGAGGCAGTAAACCAAATAGAAAAATAGCATAGTATTCCACTCTCCATTCTTTATAATGGTAAACAATGGTATTACTCCTGGATAGTCCCCTAAAACAATGGTTACCAAACTAGGTGCTGTGGCCATGAATCCATACCCTCCAACTGTACCAATTTAGCCGGTACAGTACCATTTTTTAATGGTCTGTACCGGCTACATCTAACTGTACCGAATGTACCGATTTTTGTACCCTGCTCCTCCGATTCTGGGAGTTGTAGTTTACTAGTTGTAGTTTCCAATTCCTTCACCAATGGCTGCTCTTCTGGCAGCGAGAGCAGAGCGGGGGAGTGACTGCAGACTACATCTCCCAAGGTGCTCTGCGGGGGGACTCCCCTTGCTCACACACACGCATACATGTCCGCCGTCCTCCATCTGCAGATAACAAGCAGGGACAGAGCTGCCGGGAGGATCAAGGCAGAGCTCTTTAGAATGTGGCTGCCAGTAGCTGCTGCTTATACAGCTTCACTGGTTGAGCAGGAAATAACTTCATCCGTAGCGCTTGAATGAGCTCAGCTGTGCTGTGGGCTGCAGAGGTAGAGCACACGCAACTGCTGGTCTCCTGCTCCCAGGCTCTAGCCATCCATGCTGCACAAACTCAGCAGCTCCTGCCGACTGAGCCATGTTGATCTGCAGTATGGCTTTCTCATATGCTGCTGAGGTACCTGGCTGCAATCAATTGAATTCCCCTCTCTGCATTGACATTATGTTGAGTTGCCCTATTTCCAGAGTGTCATGTTTCATTTACTTCAATTCAGTTCCTGTACTTGAGTGAAATCAAAGAATACAAAAATGTAAAAAGAGCCATTAGAATGGCACCTACTTTCTGATGCATTTGTCATGGTATGTGGCCACACTTACTTTACAAATGGTCACGCCCACTTCCCCGAATGCGTACCGATTTCTGCCCTTCAGATGTTGGAGGGTATGTAAATCACTTGCAGGGATGCCACGGATTGGTGCTCTTGGACAAAATAAATTGACTTATGTTCCATGTGATTGGCAGCCACCACCTCTGGTTTTGCCTATCATATAGGGGCTAACAGTACCGCAACACTGCCCACCAACACATAACAGAACCCAAGAATGATGTACAGTATAAGCACAAACTTTTGGATAAGGGGTGCTATGAAAAGAATGCTGATCTCATACTCTAGTATGCTTTGCTTATATTAAGTTTGGGACCCACTGCCTTGAGGTATTGTGCTTACACAAAGCATTCTTCTTTCTGTCTCATTCATAATTTCAGATTCTGCATGTTTAGCATATCAACTCCATCACGTACAGTAGTACTCTATATGATACTAATGGAGTAAGGTCACGGGTGAGCTCAAAGCATAGTATGAAGTATACAGGCAATATATCAAATCCACGTCGAGCATTTAGCCTTCTCTCCATATTTTACTCTTCCAGAGGACCTGATTTTAAGAAGGTTCAACTGATGTTCCCACAATGCAATGTGTGAATTTTGAGTATGTGTCCGTAGCTGGATTAAGTGATTTTAAAATCCTACATTATCACTCGGTGTCTCCTTGTTCTCAAACTAGAATTCTGCTGCCTATGACATCAACTGTTTATCAATAGCCAGTCAGGTTTGTCATGGAAACCAGGCATTTATTTAAAACAGAATTTATTTAACCCCTTAGGTTAAATTCAATCATGGCCACTATTTCTGACGGGGAAATAGCAGCCGCCACCTATTTAATAATACCTTTTCTGACAGCATTGAAGGCGGATTCCGATAAAGCGGATCCAACTTTAAAAAAGTCGGGGATTGTTGAATTTATACCCATTTTTCTGCAGCCATATTTGCCAACACGCCCACTTTCCGATACTCGACAGGCGGAATATTGAATTCCGCCTGTCGAGTATCTATTGAAAACGGCCCAGGATTCCGACTGTCGGGACATTCTGACAGTCGGTATCCCGGATTGGATGCCACCCTTATTCTTCAAGCATTTATTTTTGAGAGAACTACATTGGTGTATTTAATGGATTTTTTTTATTCCTGTAGGTTTTTCTTTTTCCTGCACAGGTGATCTAATTATATAGCTTTAGTGGTTCATTTGTATACGGTAAAATATATGACCTGTTCCAGCAACATAATTAATACATATATGGGAGATACCGTGTATATATTATCTCTTTAATGAACAAATGGGATTGCTTTACATTTGTAATCATCTAAAATGTGTACAATGTTAATTTAATCCATTTGATATTGATTATACACCGTATAAGTAAAATTCTGTAGCACATATGTATGTGTCTAATTTGGGTCTAATGGGGAAGCCAAAATGTGCTTTTCTGTACAGTGCAGGCATGACACTATGGAGTACTGTACATCTCATGGCAGGATTTAGCACTTAATACCAAATAACATGAACACGCAGATTCACGATTATTGGGAATCTGTGCCGGCTACATTCTGTTCATGTGCAGAACAGGCCCTGAGTGATTGCACGCAGGCCCCCTTATACTTTTACATGATTGACAAGCAGAGGCATTCGGGATGTGGTGTTGGTGCGATGATTGATGGTGTTTCTGGAAACAAGGGCATGTCACCCTCCATGTTCTAAGATCTGTTGGGATCACAAGTCCTGCACGGAGGTGTCTAACACCTACTTCTGCATTTGCATTTTCGGTGGATGGATATCCAAAGTTGCTTGTAGGTGGCTATGCAAATCCATATACTGCTGAATCCGGCCCTCAGTCAGTATGCGGACTATGCTTAAAGGCAACAGAATGGCTGTGTATATTATAGTAACCGCAATTAGGAGTCATCTCTGCTGCCGCTGCATCCGCCTGGTGCAAAATCCATGCTGCTGATTATCATCACCATCATCATCAGCAGCATACAACTTACATTACCTGTAACATGAACCAATACATAAATTATTTAAAAAGAATGACCTCATAATCCACCCCCCCCACCCTAGGGTGACCAACTCATCCCTTTAATTCGGGACACATATTAATTAAACAGGTTCTGTGGCTGGCTTTCACCTGGTTTTAAACTGCCACAGAACCTGTGTAATTTATATATGTCCCGAATTAAAGGGATGAGTTGGTAACCCTGCCCCACCCCTACAAAAAAAGTACAATCCCATCCCTAGGTAAATGAGTCCTAGGCTGGTAGCACTTCTTCACCCTGGACAGTGGTTGTGAGTTAATTATGAAAATAAATGGTTTATCAGCATCCCCATGTCACTTTAAAGAGGTTGGGCTTGCTGATGTTTGTAGTACTACCAGCTGCTCCAGCATACCCATGGCTGATAGTGTATACTGGCACTTGAGAAACCAAGTTCCACTATGCTCTGATATCTATGGTATGCTGGGACCTGTAGTGCGCAACGGAGAATTATAGTACAGAAAAACACAGCTAATTCAAAGAAAATGTATTATAAATAAAACTATTCACAACTAAGCACTGGGACAGAGGGAATCCTCTGCAGTCCACATAAACATCACTGAGGTCTGGTAAAATAATAAGCTACTGAAGACGATGACTTGCTATTGACAAGCCCCAACATGAATGACTAAAAACTATGGTAAAACATCTATTTATACACTGTGGTTTCCCCACAGTCTGAGATCAGGCCAGGGGTAGTCCGCGCTGTACTACGCTGAGGTAGTAATACACAAAATATGCTAATAATTTATCGTACACTAATAACATATTTTACACTTTTAATGAAACTTTCACAGAAATCCAAAAATAATGTAATATGCAATCTTTGGATTCCTGCGCCTCTGCATATTGTCCAAGCTTTCGTGTAAATGACATTCACCGTGACATGGTCCCAATAATTCTTATATGTGTTTTATAGTGTTTAATAGTACAACACAAATGAAAGGATTCAGTATGAAATCCCGGCGGTCGGGATCCCGGCGTTCAAAATCCCGACGCCGGAATCCCGACCGCCGAAATCCCGACAAGGGGGGACGTGGATCGCCCCCCCTTGCGGGCTCGCTGCGCTCGCCACTAATTTATTCTCCCTCCAGGGGTGTCGTGGACACCCACGGAGGGAGAAAGTGTCGGGATTTCGGCGGTCGGGATTTCGGCGGTCGGGATTCCGGCGTCTGGATTCTGAGCGCCGGGATCCCGACCGCCGGGATTTTACCTGCATCCCAAATGAAAGTTTAAGGGAACTTGAATAGGGTTTAACACAACAGAAAAAGTCCCCCTATTGATGGCTATTATATTATTATTATACCAGATCGCTAGTTATTGCGCTCAGCAGTGCAGTGGTTTATTGTTTCCTTTCTCTTTCCCCAACATTTCTTTCTTTCTTTCTCTTTCTCTCTCTCTCTCTCTCTCTCTCTCTCTCTCTCTCTCTCTCCCTCTCCCTCTCTTTGGCTTTACAGAGCATGTCTTAGATGGGCACCATAGTAGATTATATAATAAATGAAACATATGAATTAAGCTGGAACTTGTCCAGACTATGTCTTTGCCTGGACTGCATTCTGTCCTGCTCACATTCTTATTGCCTGGATCTGCTGCTGCATAAGAGGGAGAGCTAGTGATGTTAGTACACTCGGGCTGGGAGGCCTCCTAAAAAGGGGGGTCCCGGGTTGGGGTATGAATCCCCCCCCCCCCTCTTCTTAATCTGGCTATGGTTTGATGCATGTGTCTTATCATACTGTAAATCCACATTTTAATGGCAGAATTATTGATATGCTAAATTATATACTATGCAGTGTTTTATATTTGTTTACTTGAAGCTCTCTAGCCTTCTTCAATGTGTTTAGCTGCGGTAATATATTTGCCTGTGGTGTGTATCTATATAAAGAGTTTGGAGTTAATAACGTTTGGAGAAAGACAAATATAGCATGTCTGAATGCTAGTACATAATGCAATATATCCATCTTTACATGTGCTAAACTAGCATTAGAGAGGCATGGAGAAAACACCAGTGGATATAAAGACTTAGGCACTGTTAGAGATTATGGGCCTAATTCAGACTCAGCTGTAGTTCAGCGAGGATTCACTAAACAACTCCTGGCACTAGGCTGCGGGGGGGGGGGGGGGCATTGCTCTCTGGGTCTTTCCCTGCGATGTGCCCACAAAGTTTTGCAGCCTCGTTGCTAATGAGTGAACGCTCGCACATTACCAGTTCCCCCCTGGCTGGACAGCCTAGCTGCAAAGTCAGCAGCAGGCTGGCCATGTTTGGGTTGCAGCGGCTCCAGATGACATCACAGAGCTTTTGTGGCCCTCCCCCCGAGTGATCCAGACACCCCTGCATTGTCCAGACCGCTCCCACAAAATGGTCAGTCACTGCCCCCCTATTGCGTCATCCCCACCCCCGGCCAGCACTGAAACTGTGATCCCTGCAAACATGGCTTCAAGGCTTGCACATGCGTGATCCGGCACGCGCATTCGCAGAAGTGTGGAAATCGCAAGCAGTCTGAATCAGGTCCTATGACCTGTCTTGGTAATGTTGTGCTTATCAGGCCCATGCCCATTGTTCCAATGTCTGATGGTTATTTTTATTAAAAAGATTATCTGCCAACAACAAACAAAATAAATTCATATACATAATATGAATAAATCAAAAAAAGTGAATTAGTGAATTAATAAAGCTTATTTTCCTTCTCTAGGTCCTTCTTCTGTGATTAGTAATGACGATGATTCAGCCAGTCCACTCCATCATATTTCCAATGGCAGTAACACCCCATCCTCCTCAGAAGGCGGCCCAGATGCAGTAATCATCGGCATGACAAAGATCCCAGTCATCGAAAACCCACAGTACTTTGGAATTACCAACAGTCACCTAAAGCCGGACACATGTAAGTTCAATACTGTAGTTTATTTCTCAAAGCATTGTATTGCTCTATTGTAATGTATGCACAATGTATTAACAAAGTCATCATTTTCTAGATATTGTAACATTGGCTGATCAGTTCTTTTACTGCATGTAATTCTTATGTATTTGTATAAGTTAGGATTATTGTTATATTGAAACTTAATATTAATTTACAATAGGGGGCTGCGGAGCTATAGTTACGCCACTGGTAATGTATATAAATCATTTTCAATGTAATGATTTTATGGAAACCTAACGAATAGTTCGGGATCCGTTGCCCTGTCTCCCATTACGTTCAGTGTCCCATTCTGCTAATATTGCCAAATGGATAGGCTGAGGTGTTATTATCGTTTTCGGGCATTACCGATTCACACCGGCTATATGTTAGGAGGTATGTCTTAGTTCTAACTCTAAAACTGCCTGATTCTAAAAAGACATACGCATGTTTTGGTTTAGTCTATTTTTCTATTTGATTTTGCTTATATAGGCAAAATCAAATGGTTTTCAGCCGCATTTGATGCCGATTTGATCCCGATGCATGCTCCTGTTTAGCCTATATCAAATAGTAAAATAGACTGTGCAGTCAATACTATATAGTACAGATCTGTACTATATCTATACTATATCTTATATAGATATAGTACAAATCTGTACTATATAGTCAAAATCGAATGCGTTATGCTTGCCGTGCAATTGGATCCCAATTGGATCCCGAATGACCAAGTGTATTCAGATGGGATGCGGTCATTTGGTCTACTGCATTATGGTAGAAAGTCATTAGGTCGAATCCATTAGGTCGACATGCTAAAAGGTCGACATGACTCTAGGTCGACATGGGAAAAGGTCGACATGATTCTAGTTCGAAAGGTCATTAGTTCGACAGGTCATTAGTTCGACAAGGTCATTAGTTCGACATTGTCTATGTCGACATTCACAAGGTCGACATGGAGTTTTTCACTGTTTTTTGAGCCAACATGTGCCGACAGGCGGTATTTCATGCCCTACCATCCACTAGGGCGTGGTGGGAGAATAAAATAGTGTGCCGAGCGTAGCGAGGCACCGTGCCCGACGCATAGCGAGCGCAGCGAGCGATGCGAGGGGATGCAGTGCACTTTAAACTGTGTCCATGTTGACTGTGTTGACATTCAGGTAAAAAAACAGTGAAAAACCCCATGTCGACCTTGTGAATGTCGACATAGACAATGTCGAACTAATGACCTTGTCGAACTAATGACCTGTCGAACTAATGACCTTTCGACCTAGAATCATGTCGACCTTTTCCCATGTCGACCTAGAATCATGTCGACCTTTTAGCATGTCGACCTAATGGATTCAACCTAATGACTTTCTACCATAATGCAATAGACCAAATGATCCCAACCCATTCAGATAGTACTGTATTTCTCATATGAATACATGACATCTTTGTTTATTTAATGGAAAGCGTTTGGTTACATTGCTAGAACCACAGGTTTCCAGCTGTTTTACAATGTTCAAATGTAGGATATCATTTTGTACCTCTTACAGCCTATGAGATTAATATTTATCCTAAAATATGATGACAGGGTTAATGAGTTTTCATAAAACCTTTTAGAGTGTCCCAATACAAGCCCCTAAAAGATTTATTTGTGCATAAACCATACACCAGACAGATTTATAGTGCCAAGGACTCTCAGCATTGAAAACACAGATAGAGACATCAAGTGAAATGTTCCTAACGATAGGCAAATGGCACATCTATATAGCCAGGCCACTACTGCTGTTAAGATATAGCAAATTTCTCTTAGAAATAAGTGAAATGATTTTTAAAGATTTTATTATATATAGTAAATATTAACTAAGATCAAACATCTATACATGTGTTTGTTTATGTAAAGAGAACAGGTATAGGGTGCATAAAGTGAGAAACATCGGGAGAAACTAAGGTTCCTTGGCAGGTAATTGGATACCCCCTTAGCTTCTGAGTATCCACACTGTTGTTACCTGAAAGCAGTGGGTACAGTACACAGATTCTCACAGATTCAGCTCTGTACACATGGTATAACACTTCCTGAAATGGACAGCTAGGCCATGCTCTAACGTGTTTCATACATCACAGTTAAAGACTTCATCAGAGGGTGTATCATATCCTAATCCCGTAAATAGGGTATTGTTTATATACTATGCTGCACATACTTTTATAAACTGCTTGACAGTTTTTGAGGTACATTTGCTTAGTCAGAGTCTGCACTTTATACCAACGTTATATCCCACACATCAGGATGTCTTCAGTTTTGGAGAGATCCATTATAGAATAGCATGTTATTATTAGATCACCTGCATGCCCACAGTGCCAGGGAATGAGTGTGCTGACCTTGTGGTAGGCAGTGACCCCTCTCTTTACTCATGTGATCATGCTTTATTGAGGACTGGGTAACACGTGGCAGCTGCAGTGTTGTTATCAGGGCAATGGAGCAAGCAGTCAGCTACAGATGAAAGATTATGGGTGAATTTACTAAAATGGGAGTTCTATTTCCCATGGGATGTTGCTATGAGCAACCAATCAGAATCTACTTATTATTTACAGTATTTAGCACCTTCTAAAAGATAATATGGTACTTGTGTATTATCACGGCGCCCACATTTTCCGTCGTAGGGCATTGTACAACCAAAAAATCACGTCGCATCGCATGCGATGGGATCGCATGCGATGCGACGCGACGCGATTGGACCCGATTTTTTATTGTACAGGCACCCAGATGCCTGATTCCTATGTTAAATGCCCCCCCCCAGACCCGATTTTTGATTGTACACCCACCCTGATTGGTAATGACTATGTTAAATGCCCCCCCATTGTTAACGCCACCCCACTATCAACGCCAACCCGTACCGCCGCCGGGGGGTACGCGTCCTCCGACCTTTTCATACCCCCACTATCCACGTCGGCATGGAGTTGATTTTATACAGTGCGGCGAGCACAACGAGCCACCGAGCCCAGAGCATGGCGAGCCCCGCGAGGGGACACGGATGACTTCACATATTCTGCACATACAGTATTCTGCGCTCACCACGCTTCGGGCTCGGTGGCTCGCTGCGCTTGCCACGCTATATAAAGTCAACTCCACGCCGACGTGGATAGTGGGGGTATGAAAATGTCGGAGGACGCGTACCGCCGCGTACCGTCGACCTTTTGACTGTCGACCTAGACACTGTCGACCTAATGTTTGTGATTACCTTTTTTGAATGTTGACCTTTTTGCATGTCACCCTTTTTGCATGTCAACCTTTTTGTATGTCAACCTTTTTGCTTGTCGACCTTCTTGTTTGTTGACCTAATGGTGTTGACCTAAGGTTGTCTACCTTTTTGCTGTAGACCCCTTGTCCCAGTTCCGGCAGAAGCTGCAATGCCTCCCCCAATAGCAGACTACTGATGTTAGGCTCCTGAAGCAGAGTGTCACAAGCAGAGTGTCACAAGCATCCTTATAGGTTCATACTATACATCCAACTTGCTTCTGTTTGTTGTGCCATAAATTGCAACCACATGGACAGTATTAATTTGATTATAAAAACACAAATGCACAAGGTTCTTCTGCGATGTCCTAACTAATGATCTCTGATCACTTATAGGCAATAGATGACTTGTGCACCACAAGTAACATTTCCTCCATGTTTTTTTTTATTAAACAGAAGTGCTGACCAATATACTTTTACTTGCACGTAAAACATAAATAATTTAAGTTTTTCCTATATCACCACTAATTACAAGCATTCCCCTTCCTCATGTTGGCTTGATTAATCATGCCTTCAGAATAACAAAATGATTTGCCTCTAGCAGAGAAGACTAGTAAACATTTGGCAATGATTTAAAAAACCTGCGCAATTATTTCTACATGATTGGTGGATGTTAAATGCTGATACAATGAAAGATTGAAGAAGACTAAGAGTTTTTTTTTTAAACTTGGAACATTGTTTACCACGTGCAATAACACAAAGTGACCAAACTGATTCAAACTGAAGTGTGGCTAGAAAATGGTAGCCAATATGTGATTGGATGCTGTAGGGTACAGCATGAGTATGTATGTAATGTGATTAGTTAAGCCTAATCTATTATACAGTATGTATACTATAAACATAAACAAAGTACTGTACAGTACACTACTTGATTGCACAAGTAAAACTATTACATAGGAAATCAGTTGATTACACAAAACTAGTAATTATTTAAACCAAAATGAAAGTAAATGATTCAGCCTCATTTTTGCTGGCTTTACATTTAAATGGATTGGTTTGAGCATGATAAATGCCAAATTCAGGATTAATGATTGATTAAAACATACATTTGGATTTGATCATGTATACTCCGTCTCCAACCCTCTTGATTCACTGCTTTGCTTATATAGTTTCCCAATTACAATCATTCCCTGCAATTTAATGTAATATGAACATGGACATAACATTCTAAACCAGTTAAAGCCTGTAGTGTAGTAGATATTAATATTATAAGAAAATGAATTTAATCTGTGGTTATTGTTATCTTGACTGTAAGCTCCTTGATCTAGACCATGGGTGGCCAAACCGGTCCTCGAGATCTACCAACGGTCCATGTTTTCCAGATCACCTAGCTGGTGCACAGCTGTAGTCACTAACGGTCACATTTTCAAACCTGCTGTAGTCATTCCTACTATAGATCCACAGGTTGCCTGGAAAACATGCACCATTGGTAGATCTTGAGGACAGGTTTTGGCCACCCCTGATCTAGACTGTAAACTCCTTGGTCCTAGACTGTAAGCTCCTCGGCTCTAGACTGCAAGCTCCTTGCTCTAAACTGTAATCTCCTTGGCTCTAGACTGTAAGCTCCTTGGTCCTAGACTGTAAGCTCATTGGTACTAGACTGCAAGCTCCTTGGTCTAAACTGTAAGATCCTTGGCTCTAGACTGTAAGCTCCTTGGAGCAGGGCCCTCTTCCCAACTTTTCTCACAGTCCTCTTGCATTTTAATTACAGCTCTCTTACCCACTTCCCATCTATAAGCACATCTCTTCTTACTTGTATTCATTAATTTCTACAACTGACAACTTGCCCCTGGTAACATGCAGACTGCTCCTCTGCTTCCCTGAATCTCATGCAGCCCACACACGCACCGATCCCGGTGTGCGTTGTGGGCTTAACTAGCACACATAGCATCGCATCGTATGCCTTGTGCATACGATGTGCATGCGATGCGATGCTATGCTAGAAAAAGCTAGTACAAAAAGTATGTGCAGCACATACTTTTTGTACTGTACGATGAGGTGCCGCGGGAGCCGTACAGCATCGCACCGCCGGCATCGGCGCGTGTGTGGGCTGCAATAGTTGTATTGTGTATTAAGAACTGTGCTGCTAATTGTTACCTGTGCTCTGCTTTTGTTCTTCAGTTACTGTTATGTTTAGTCCTGTGCACTCTGTAGTGTTCTAATGTGTGCCCTATGTATGGTGCTACGAACCACTTGTAGCGCCTTATAAATAAAATATAATAAGAATACATGTTCCAGAGGTTCTTTCCCTGATTACTTCTCCTCTTATTTAATTCCACAATTCCTGTTTCGAACCTTAAGCAGCCCATACACGTCCCGATGCGGGCGTGCATTGTGGGCTGCAATAGCAGGGATCACATTGCATTGCATTGCATGTGCATGCGTTGTGCATGCAATGCGATGCAATTTGATGAAACCTAAGTACAAAAAGTATGTGCAAGCACATACTTTTTGTACTGTGCAATGAGGTGCGCGGGAGCGCGCACCTCAAAGCACACATCGGCTCAGCACGCTTAGCAGCGTGTATGGGCAGCTTCACTTCCCAAATGTGGTGTTTATTATTATTATTATTATTACCTCTCGGCGGCCCTGTGTGGACATTTGTATGTATTCCATAAGTAACTGTCAATAAATAAAATTGTTGCAGATACAATTCATGATGAACTAACAGCCATGTTCTATCTGTGCTGATTTCCTGCACTGGAAACCTGTACAAAAGTTAACTATGCAACCGTTGACATAATCCGTGAGTAGTCACGCAGCCACATAATATACAGGCACTGTTACTGCGGCACCTAAGGAAGCAGTGCCTTTTGCCAGTAAAACCATTATGTGTAAAGTCAAGCAAAAACTGTGGCCAATTGTCCTCCTGGCAACATGCCACCCCACCCGTTGCACTCCCAGCAATTAATACGGACAGGCTAATCAGGTCTAGAGTTATATCATATTAAACTGCATTAATAGCTAAAATGGGCTACTTTAAATGTGATGATACTGAAAAGGGAAGACATTTGTTTACAGTACACACTGAACTAACATAATCACTTTAAAGACCGATACAACTTCCTATTTGGATAAACACATCCCTGGTGCATTATGATAAATAGCATAGTACCTGCAACAAGGACAATCTTTTCAATTTAGTGCAATCACTTAGTTTAGCTATTTAACTTTGGCTCACTAGCATAAATCATGTGCTTAGTATTACAACCAATAAAACATTTGGCTTTCAACAGCAATTTACCATTACAGAAAGCAATGCTAGGTAAATCAAGTAACACAAACTCGTATTACAATCTTATTGAACACCGTCCAGACTAAAAAGCTCTCAATGCCCATAACTGTGTAATGAAATTAGACTTATGCCAGAAAATGTAATACAAAGATTAGCCTATCCTAAATGTCATTATTTAAGATCACTTGGAATATTTTAGTTAATGACTTTCTTACAAAAATAAGAACACGGAAAATAACATAATGTAGAGTAAGTACGCATTTGGTTTGGCTGGCTTACATCATCTAGATTCAGATTTCTAGGGCATTAGGCCTTGTATTGAGTGCCGGATTACCAAATAGGTAGAGTAGGCTTTGGCTATGGGCCCCATGCCTTTAGGGGCCCGCAACAACAGATCAAAATAATATTGATTTGAGTTTGTAAGAAATTTCAATCAAGCTTTTTTAAATTGTTTCCAAAAGATATAAAATATGAATCAACTCAAAGAACACCTTACATTTAAGATTCTATAGGGAAAATAATCTATTAATATAATGTACACATTAACAACTTAACCTACATTAACCATAGACATCAGATTCCCATTTCAGTTTCCAGATCGTAGAGTGTTGGTTTGCTAAACTAAAAATGGAATAGGAAATGATTTGCGAGGGGGCCCCAAGATTTCAGTTGTCTCCACGGAGTTTAATCTGTCACTGATTGTATTGTAGATATAATTATCATGTCGTTCCTTCAGCCAGGGCTGGTCCAAACCTTGTATGTTCTTAAGCAAAGACATACTTTGGTGCCAAATAGTAGAATAACAATTTTATACATAGATAAAGAAAATCACTATGGAGCCTATTTATCAAACAACAGTTTCTGCATAGTTTTATGTAGCACTGCTATGTACTAACACATTTTCCCCACACAGCTTAGAACAGCACCATTCTTAGGACAGCACAACACCCCTCTCCCATCATAGCACAGCATCCCACTAAGCACACCATAGAACCAATTTCCCCTCACAGCACATCACTTTTGTTCTCTCACAGCACTTCTCTTGTTTCACAATGCAGTGTCCATCTCCTTTCACACACAGGAGCCCTCTCTCTTCACCTCCTCGTCAGCACTAGAATATGTATTTGCCAGAAATGTTAGTATTTTTAGGCCGTGAATCTGGGCAACTTCACCTAGCAATCAGTAAATGACATCATGACATTACTTTGCCTGGAGGTGGTGCACTGCCAAGCCTCTTGTGAACAGCAGCACAGCAGGATACAATGTTAGTGGCAGTGACTGGTTGTCATTGACTGCGGCAGCACCCTCCTCAATGTGGTGCTCTTCACACATATATATGGCATAATGGTTAGGCTGCCTTGCGTTCAGCACAGATACAACATATTCTTCTGAAAAGAATATGTGACAACCAGACTTTTTAGCTTTAGAAATGAATACATGGCATAATTAGCTGTTGCTTTCATATATATATATATATATATATATATATATATATATATATATATATATAAATATTGTAAAAGTCCGCACTCAGGTAAACATCCCTTGTTGGGGGGGGGGGGGGGTGCTCCCACAGATGATCAAACATCAAGGTATAAGGTAGAAGGAAAGGGCACTCACCAATGTAGTAAAATTTCAACTGGATTTTATTCCAAATTAGCAAGTATAAGCTGACATACCATCGACGTGACGTTACGTTTCGGTCCCAAGTGGACCATCATCAGGATATAGTACAGCCATTTTTCAAGTCCATCAGACAACCAACCTGGTATCCATCCCAAACAGGAGACACACCTGTACTGCCTCACCGGGCCAGCTTAAGTACCTGTCTACAGGAAGTGATCTCATCACTCCCTGTCGCCTATCACAGGCTATGCAATCACATCTAAACAGCTCCAGGACTACTCACAAGAGTCATGTTAAAACCACCACATGGTATCTAAGTGAAACACAGTATAGCAACCAAAGTGTATAACATAACTAAGTTACCTAAGAAAGTGCAGAATCCATGCTGCGGCACTGCTCTGAACCCGGAAGTGCGTACAACAGGAAGTGCGTCATGCGTTCCATCTGTGCGTTCCACAGTCTACAGGGAGTGCATTGAGCTAGCATAGGGGCGTGTCGAGCACGTCCAGATCATGCTGGTGGAGCCGTTCATACTGAAATCACTAGATTCATCTGCGCAAGCTCTATCTGCTTGCATGTCATAGTGGGCGCCATGTTAGGACATGCGTTCCACAGGTAAATATTGCAGGCTGTATGAATGTCCCAACAAGCATTATGGACATACTTTATTTATGTATTTTTGTTTTTATGTACATTAGTATGATATTCTAAAGGATGACTTAATATACAATTACTTGAGAATTGTTCACAACCGCGGTGTACAGGGGATCCAAGTCCCTGTCAACATCGGTAGTAGGGAACAAACAATGTTTATACCATCAGTAATGTGCCAATGATGACAAAAATGATCATTAAACCATACATAACATCTCAATGATAATATCATAAGTACAAAACTAGAAAAAAAGAAAGAAAGAACAGCCCAGAGACACCCACTCTAGCTTCAATAATCAAAAAAATCCGAAAGGAAACAAGGCAAAAATTAATCATAAAACTTAAAAAACACACACAGATCTTGGAAGACCACGAGGTTACTTAGGTTATCTCAAAAAAATCGAGAGTGGATTATATTTGTCGAGTCCTCGAGGGGATATCGTATCAAGGTCGAAAATCCAACGAGCTTCTCTTTTCTTCAGCATCAAATATCGATCACCTCCCCTGATGGGTTTAGGAACAAAATCGATGATCATACAACGAAGACTTGCCACACTGTGTCCCATGTTAGCGAAATGTTTAGCAACTGGTTTGTTAGAAGATTTGGACTCTAGGGCTGCTCGAATCGAAGTGCGATGATTCGCCATTCTCTCGCGAAAGTCTCTCTTTGTTAGACCAACATAGTAGAATCGGCATGGACAGATGAGAATGTATATTACATGGTCCATGCGGCAATGTAAGCGGTATCTGATGCTAATCTTTCGTCCACTGTGTGGGTGGGTGAAGGTGGGACCGGTGTTGAGTGATCTGCATGTAGTGCAGTCACTACACTTGTAACACCCTTTATTGGATAATGATGTTAGCCAGGTGTCTGATTTGTTACTAGGCTGTACTAGCGGCCGCATTAGTAGGTCCTTAAGATTTCTTCCACACCGGTACGCACACATTGGTGGCACTGGGCTTATACCGGAAAAGGATTGATCTGTAGAAATAATAGGCCAATGTTTAGCCAATTTATTTTTTCTGTGATGTGCCCCGGTATCAAATGTATTAGCATAGATTAGCCTGGGACGTGCGTCAGCTGCTGGCAGTGGAGTGCTGTTGGAGAATCTTTGTTTGGCTTTCAACAGGCACCGAGAGAGTGTCATCTCTGAGTACCCCCGTTCGACAAACCTAGAGTGCATTTCCTTGAGTTGATCTTCAGTGGTGCTGAGGGAGGAATTGTTCCTCAGAACACGTAAAAACTGGGAAACAGGGAGATTCTCCTTTAGATGGGGCGGGTGAAAGCTTGTTGCATGTAACAAAGAGTTCCTGTCGGTATCCTTGTGATATAATCTTGAACCTAAACCATGTGCTTCCCGGAATAGGGTTACATCCCAAAAATTAATTTCAACACAACTAAAAGAAAAAGTGTCTCTTGGCTGTTTAAAGAAAAAAGCATGTCCTTCAGGTCCCCATCTGTACCTAACCATATCAAAAAGACATCGTCTATATATCGACGGTAGTAAAAGATCTTAGATGCGTAATTGGGAAAAATATGTTCATGTTCATATCTGGCCATGTACAAATTAGCATAGGCCGGGGCCAAATTAGACCCCATAGCCGTGCCGGTTGACTGTAAAAAGAATTTATCTTTGTACAAAAAATAATTTCAGGTTAGGACCAGTGAAGTCAGTTCAACCAGGAACTCAGTGGGTGGGCCACAGCGATTGGGATCACTTAGTGTCTGTCTCACAACCTCCAACCCCTCGACATGTGGAATTACGGTATATAGCGAAGCTACATCCATTGTGGCTAAAATCGCATGTGCTGGAATCGGTGGGAGGGTTTTGAGGCTGTCCAACAGATCACCAGTGTCTCTCAGGTAGCTTGGAGTACGTAGCACATAAGGCTGTAAATGGTGATCCACATACTGTGCAAAAGGTTGCAGGACGGATCCCCTGGCCGAAATAATAGGTCGGCCAGGAGGATCCGTCATGCTCTTGTGGATTTTCGGCATGGTATATATTATAGGGCAAATCGGGAAATCCACCTTAAGGAAGCCACACTCATTCACATCCAACCATCCTGCAGAGCGTGCTAGGTCTATAATTTGATCCACCTCTCGTTTGATGCCAACACCAGGATCTCCTGGGAGCACCTGATAAACTGTGGAATCACTTAACTGACGTACAATTTTGCGATCATAGTCCACCCAATCCTGAATGACCAATGCTCCCCCCTTGTCAGCCTGACGGAAGACAAGGGAGTCATTGGCCATCAGGGACTTCAAGGCTTTACGTTCTGGCACCTGTAGGTTGTGGTATCTGGTTTTAATGGAGTGGGGTCTCTGGAACAGTCAGTGAGTCTTAGAAACGTCTTCACACTGGGATTGGAGCTTTGGGGGTCAAATAAGCTGGGTTGTTTGAACAAAGGCATATTGGCAGTATTATCTTTGGTGTTAAAAAACTCTCTAATTCTCAACTTGCGACCAAATTTGTAGTGGTCAACGGTGGTCCGGAAAGGCTGCTGTTCACAGGTCGGCACAAAAGAAAATCCAAAAGAAAGCAATTTAAGCTCACTAGGAGACAAATGGTACTTAGATAGATTAATTACAGAATTTAAGGTTTCCGATTTTTGTCTCTCTTTTTTCGCGTGGAACCCGCCCCTTCTAGAGGGGAATCGGAGTCTTCTCCTAGAGGTCCTTGGTTTTTGGACCTGGTCTCGCGTAAAAAAACGCCTGCACCAGTAGGAGGTTTAGAGTATCTTTGGTTACCTTCAAATCTATCAGAATCTGAATTGGACGGTGAGGTGGAAGAGTAGTTCTGCCCCTGTCGGTACTGTCTAAAATTTCTATTGGGCCCTGAGTTGCCCTTGATCCACCTGTACACCTGGTGTGTACTATAATCGTTGTTACCGTAGCCAATTTTCTTCTTTTAAATGCTATGAGCTCTTTCTCAAATGTGCCGATCTGTTCTTTCAGCCTATCCGTCCACTTGTTCTTTTTATCTGCCAACAACACTGCCAAATGTTCAATGTTAAAGGTCTCTATTTCTGTTCTAATTTTGTTGAGTTCCAACCCGACCTCCTCTATAACAAGGACCATAAGGTCCAGGGCACATTTATCCAACACTCCACACCATTTGGCACAAAACGCAAGGTTACTGCACCCAATGGTGGGAGTGTTGACAACCCGGAACCCTCTGGGTATCTTTTTGTTTCTGTAATATTCAGACAGAAACTGTCCGTGGAGTGTAAGTTCAACCTCCCTTTTCTTTAACCTGTGTAGCCTAAAATAAAGGTCAGATGGAGTATCATCAGGCAATTTAGAGAACTCACAGCATTAAAAAAGACCTTTTCAGCATCATCGTATGTAAGAGATACTACAATACTTTCTACTTGTTGGTAAAGTGCTTCATCCAAAATATGGGTCAGGGGAGCCTGAGACATATTCAATTAAAGGGATTGGCAACAACACAATGGAATTTATAGTAGAATAATGTTCCAGTGTACACTTATAGGGAACCCAGAGGACATGCATAAATCAATCAAAAAGCAAAAACTTCAAAAAATAACAAAAAGTTAAATATGAAAAAATCATGAAAAACTCAAAAAAACTTGAAAAATCCAAAAAATTCACATAAACCAAAAAGGACAGGACTCTTATGAGTAGTCCTGGAGCTGTTTAGATGTGATTGCATAGCCTGTGATAGGCGACAGGGAGTGATGAGGTCACTTCCTGTAGACAGGTACTTAAGCTGGCCCGGTCAGGCAGTACAGGTGTGTCTCCTGTTTGGGATGGATACCAGGTTGGTTGTCTGATGGACTTGAAAAATGGCTGTACTATATCCTGATAATGGTCCACTTGGGACCGAAACGTAACGTCACGTCGATGGTATGTCAGCTTATACTTGCTAATATGGAATAAAATCCAGTTGAAATTTTAGGTACTTGTGTATTTTGGCGTCGCCCATCGCATCGCATACCATAAGGCATGCGATGGTATGCGATGCGACGCGATATCGCACGATGCTGTACAATGTCATACAATTTTAAAATCGTATGACATTGTACATGGCATACAATGCCATACAATGCGATGCAACGCGATTAAACATTGTATAAGCACCCTAATGGGTGCTTACAATGTGAAATGCACCCCCACGCCACCCCCCCCCCCCACTATAAAAGTGAACCCGAAATGTGGCGAGCGCAGCGAGCCCGCGAGGGGTGGCGGTACGCGTCCTCCGAACTTTTCATACCCCCACTATCCACGTCGGCGTGGAGTTGAGAATAGAAAGTGTGGCGAGCGCAGCGAGCCACCGAGCCCGAAGCGTGGCGAGCGCTGCGCGCCCCGCGAGGGGACGCGGATACCTGTGAAGCCCGCGAGGGGACTCCGATACCTGTGAAGGTATCCGCGTGCGCTCGCCACGCTTCGGGCTCGGTGGCTCGCTGCGTTCGCCACACTTTCTATTCTCAACTCCTTGCCGACGTGGATAGTGGGGGTATGAAAAGGTCGGAGGACGCGTACCGCCGCCCCTCGCGGGCTCGCTGCGCTCGCCACGCTTCGGGTTGACGTTTATAGTGGGGGGGGGGGTGGCATGGGGGTGCATTTCACATTGTAAGCACCCATTAGGGTGTTTAAAAGCACCCTTTATGGTGGTTATATGATCTTTCATCGCATAGGGGGCAAAAATCGCGTCGCATCGCATGCCATGCGATGCATGCCATGCGATGCGAGGAAAACATCGCGCGATGCACATCGGGGGCGCTGCTATAATACACAAGTACCAAATTCTACTACATTGGTGAGTGCCCTTTTCTTCTACCTTATATATATATATATATATATATATATATATATATATATATATATATATATATATATATATATATATATATATATGTTTCTAGCTATCATTTTCCAGAATGTTATAAATGAATAAAAGCAACAGTGTGATTATAATGTGTCAGCTTCTAAACATTGACTAAAGAAAATGAGTTTTTCCTAAAAATACCTCTAAGCATTTCACATAATCCAAAAACCTATATTGACATATTAGAAGCAATGATTGGATATTTTTTCTCTACAGTTGAGAAAATGCTAAATTACTATATAAACAAAACATAGATTCATTATTTTTAATTCTCTTCAGTGAGATCAATTTAAATTAAATTAAATATTTTTAATTTTAACATTCTAAAAAAACAGACATGGAATCTACATACTTTTAGATTTTTCAAGGACAAAAATAGCAAAAGAACACTGAAACACTTCAAGATGTGGTCACCGTTTAACTCAGTGCAACATGGAGAATAGCACAAAGACTTTAGCCGTATGATAGGAAATCATTGTGTCACGTAGAATTAAATATTTTTCTAAAGAATTCATACACTTTGTCTATGTTTGTTAACGCCATAACAGGTAATGATCTATACATAAATGTCGAATTTAGGGAAGGATTTTGAAGCTATCAATTCTAAGGAACATTACCAAGCACCTAGGAATCATCTTTCTACCTACAGAATTAGCACATAATTAAAGATCTTTTAAATTGGCTTTTTTAATGAGACAATTTGTTCAACGCTATCTTCCCTTTTTTTTCTCTTGGATTTAATCCTGACAGCAGAATTATTAAGTGGGCTGGTGTGGGTTTGAATGGTATTCCCACCACAGATCTGCAGGGAAACCTCTCAAGCCACAATTAAGCAAGTCAGAATCCCATGGTATTAAATTGCATTAACTGATTATGTCTGTAAATGCTTAAAGAGTTGTATGGCTTTAAGAATGTTCTTTATGCTATGAAAGTTGAAATGGGATGTCCTCCTGAACTTTACACGGTATACAGCTGTGGCCCTGACTGTAAAACAGCGCTTTCCCCGAAGAATCAAATAAATAATAGGTTCAATAAACTATTATGGGGGACACAAAGGCACTAATGACCCCAAACCAGTGAGCACAGTGTTTTAGTCATTTGTTTAAAGAGAGAAAGGACTGCATTGGCAGGTAAATTGCAGGAAACCTCCCACCTCCCAGTAATGACCTGCATTTCAATAGGACTACTTCTGGGTCATTAACATTTAGTGACTGAAATCATTCTAAATCATTATAAATCATTACGCAACTGAAAGTCATTTATGTTGACTGATATATTTTTCCACCATAATACTGTAAATCCAAGACTAATGATAAAACAGTGAAATCTTTATATATATACATGTATATATATTTAATGTACACAAAGCACTGTACAACATATGTTGAAATCTTATGATTTCATTCTACTGTGTTGAATACATCAGTGTGTATATTGCTGTCTCTTTGCATGCATAAAAGTGTTCCAAAAAACTTATATTTCAAAACATATAGGGCCAGATTCTCCAAGCTTCAAAAGTGATAAAATGGAGAGTGATAAACAGCCAGCCAATCAGCTCCTGCATGACATTTTTCAAACACAGTCTGTGACATGGCAGGTAGGAGCTGATTGGCTGGCTGCTTATCACTCTCCATTTTATCACTGTTGAAGCTTAGAGAATCTGGCCCATAGACAGCATTGTATTACATTATAGGCACCATCTACATTATAGA